>NW_027531522.1:4269032-4333277 GCF_008692635.1 Crocuta crocuta | reverse complement strand
TTGTTAATATTTTGATTTATTTCTAGGAGAGAGAGAGAGAGACAGCGTGAGCAGGGGAGGGTCAGAGAGAGAGGGAGACACAGACTCTGAAACAGGCTCCAGGCTTTGAGCTGGCAGTCATCACAGAGCCCGACGCGGGGCTTGAACCCACGAGATCATGACCTAAGCGAAAGTCGGACGCTTAACAGACTAAGCCACCCAGGCGCCCCTCATGCCTCCTTTTTAAGTGGGAAGAAGGCCTTTTGTGACCAGGCAGGTACAGATACTATCGGTATCAATTACACCTTCACACCACCTGTAGAGGCGAACAAGAGCCCGATGCGGGGCTTGAACCCATGGACCNGTCCTTACCATTGCTCCGGCTCACCACACGTGCTCCTACCTAGGACTCTTCACACTCTCTGTCCCCTCTCCTTAAGATCTCTTTCCCTAGATACGACCAAGTCTCAATCCCTCACTTCCTTTTAAGTCTCTACTTATGTTTTGATGTCTCTCTTTCTGACTTTGTGCACCCTTCAACTGTTTCCAAGCCCCCAGGTATGAGTCAGAGGTAAGAGTGTGTTACCTGGGCCCCCTCAAACTCTAAGGGTATCTTTTTTTTAATGTTTATTTATTTTTGAGACAAAGAGAGACAGAGCATGAGCTGGGGAGGGGCAGAGAGAGAGAGGGAGACACAGAATCTGAAACAGGCTCTAGGCTCTGAGCTGTCAGCACAGAGCCCAATGTGGGGCTTGAACCCACAGACCACGAGATCATGACTTGAGCCGAAGTCAGGCACTTAACCAACTGAGCCACCCAGGCACCCCAAACTCTAAGGGTATCTTATAGTTTATGTTGTTATTATCAATGGAAACTTTTCAAAAGTTATGCTTCCTGATTGTATAGGAACCTAACTGGTTTTGATATGTGGTTTTTAATGTTTTTATTGCTTTATTATTTATTTTTGAGAGAGAGAGAGAGGCAGAGCATGAATGCGGGAGGGACAGAGAGAGAGGGAGACACAGAATCTGAAGCAGCTTCAGGCTCTGAGCTGTCAGCACAGAGCCCGATGCAGGGCTCGAACTCACGAACCACAAGATTATAACCTGAGCTGAAGTTGGATGCTTCAACGACTGAGGCACGCAGGCGCCCCTGCTTTTGATATTTTGATCACCTGACCGTACTCAGGACGGTTGGTGAGCACTCATTGGTTCTAGTAGTTAATCTGCAGATTCCCTCCAAATGCCTGTGCTTTTAACCATGTCACCTGATGCCAGTTTTATTTTTTCTTTTCAAATCCTTCTGTCGTTTAGTTCTCTTATTGTCTTACTGGCTAGGACCTCTATAACACCATTGAATAGAAACACTGAGAGCCTGCATCTCTGTCTTATTCCTAACTTTAAAGGGTGTGCTTTGAAAAATGTCCATTAAATGTGATGTTTGCAGCAGGTTTCTGCTAGAGGTCCTTTATCAGAATAGAGAGGTTCCCTTTCATTGTATTGTGCTGAGAAATACTTTCAAGTCATAAATGCATACTGAAGAACAATGAAGCCTGTCCCTACCAGATACTGATATATTACACAGTTACAATAAAGAGTATGTTACTAGCACCGGGAGAGACAGAACAATGGCAGATTAACAGTCTAGAAATAGATGCAAATGTGTAGAAGTTGGATGATTTATTCAGGTTCACCTTGTCTCCTTTTGTTATGTTTCCCTTTTACTCTGTTAAAATTTCATCTTGACTATTGTGATGACTTCTCTACCCAGTCACTGGGCCCATGCCTTCTTGCAGCCAACTGAAGAAGTGATTTTCTTTCAAATTCTGCAACAGGTTATTTTCAGAGGTTTCTTTGGCTCTTCCAAATGGTGTTCATCTTTTCTTTTTATCTCTTTTTCTGGAAAAAAAGAGTTGATTTGAACTAAAATCAAGAGTCAGGCGCTCAAGGGACCAAGCCACCCAGGCACTTGTGCATTGCATTTGAAACGCATTAAAGTCCCTAGCTAACTCAGACACATTTGAATCCGCAACTCCTCAATCAAAAAATCACTGTACCTAACCGCAATGTTCCCCATGGGGACACACATCCCTTGTATATCCCTCTTTGAGTATCCCTTGTATATCTCTTTGAGTCCCTATTGAGCCACCTGGGAGACTCAACGCCTAGAATTTCAGCCTGTCTATTAAGCTTGGCTGTACAATGCAAATGATTAAAGGGATACACTTATCAACAACAACAAAAACATTAAAACCCATCAGAAAGGATTTTGAATGACAGTTGTGGAAAACTGAAGATACCTGAAATGTACAAAACAGATTTTTTTAAGCTACTCGTACATCTAAAATAGTTTAAAGGTTATTATATGTCCTCATTAAAGACAAGTTAAAATAAAATGAGAGAAAGAGTTCAAAGTGAGGTTGACCCCTGCCTAATATTTGGCCAGCCTATAAAGAAATATCTTGTTTTCTTTCCACATATTTTTTAAAGAGGAATGCTCAGGGTCAGATAGACAAGGGGGTAAAGTCAGCTCCAGAGTCTGGAGTAGACACCAACTCCTTTCATGCTGGTTGTATCCACAGCAGGCTAATCTACCATGGGCAAAATGATCTATTAAAAAACCAACCTGGACATAGGATTGACCCCCTAATGGGCAGGGTCCAGAATATGTAGTGGCCCCAGGACTGATCTAGGCTTGTGCTAGTATCAAAGGCAGTCCAATTCAGTAGGTAGAGAACGGCAACAGAACCATGGCGGTATTGTGATTGGTAGTGGTATATCTGGTTAAAAACAAAATCTCAGCTACACAGGACACATAAAAATGGTAACATATTAAGAATATGAATTTAGGGGTGCCCAGGTGGCTCAGTCGGTTAAGTGTCCAACTTTGGCTCAGGTCATGATCTCGTGGTCTGTGAGTTTGAGCCCCATGTTGGCCTCTGTGCTGAGAGCTTGGAGGCTGCAACCTGCTTCAGATTCTATGTCTCCCTCTCTCTCTGCACCTCCCCACTTGTTCTCCATCTTTCTTGCTCTCAAAATAAATAAAACATTAAAAAAAGAATATGCATTTATTGGGGTACCTAGGCAGCGCAGTTAGGTGTCTGACTCTTGATTTTGGCTCAGCTAATGATTTCATGGTTTGTGGGTTTGAGCCCCACATCAGGCTCTGTGTGGACAGTGTAGAGTCGGCTTGGGATTCTCTCTCTCTTCTTCTCTTTCTTGCCCTCCCCCACTCACATAATCTTTCTCTCTCTCTCAAAATAAATAAACTTAAAAAAAAAAGAATAAAATCTCAACCAGTTCTTGGGGAACATAATTTCTGGGAACAGTGATGGTCAAGGCTAGGCAGAAAAGCACCAGAACCTTGGTCAACTGAGTTTAAGTTCATGGAAGTCTCAGGTCCTTGTGCAAATAAGAAAACCAAGAGGGAAGCCCCAGTGAACACAGCAAGATTAGGAGAAGGTTTGGGTACACCCAGAATGCTCATCTATAGATTCTATTGAGCCACCAAAAAACCCAAATAATCCAATTAAAAAATGGGCAAAAGACATGAACAGACATTTCTCCAAAGAAGACACACAGATGGCCAACAGACACATGAAAAGATGTTCATCATCCCTTGCCATCAGGGAATCACAAATCAAAACTACAATGAGATATCACCTTATACCTGTCAGACTGACTAGAATAAAAAAAAAAAAACAAATAATAAAAAGTGTTGGTGACGATGTGGAGAGAAAGGAACCCTTGTGCACTATTGGTGGGAATGTACACTGGTGCTGCCATTGTGGAAAACAGTGTGGAGGGTTCCTCAAAAAATTAAAAATAGAGGGGCGCCTGGGTGGCTTAGTCGGTTAAGCGTCCGACTTTCGCTTAGGTCATGATCTCGCGGTTCGTGGGTTCGAGCCCCGCGTCGGGCTCTGTGCTGCCTGCCAGCTCGGAGCCTGGAGCCTGTTTCAGTCTGTGACTCCCTCTCTCTCTGACCCTCCCCTGCTCGTGCTGTCTCTCTCTCTCCTAGAAATAAATAAGACATTTAAAAAAAAATTAAAAATAGAAATGATCTGATGATCCAGTAATCTCACTACCAGGTATTTACCCAAAGAAAACAAAACACTAATTTGAAAAGATATATACACCCTTATCCTATGTTAATCACAGCATTATTTACAATAGCCAAGATATGGAAGCAACCCAAGTGTCTATTGATAAATGAATGGATAAAGAACGTGTGGTATGTGTGTATATTTAAATACATATATGTATATATATGAAATATTCATATATTCTATAATATATATAATGGAATATTAGTCATACAAAAGAGTGAGATCTTGCTGTCTGCAACAACATAAATGGACCTAGAGGGTATTATGCTATGTGAAATAAGTCAGAGAAAGACAAATATTGTATGATTTCACTTATATGTAGAATATAACAAATGAACAAACAAAAAGCAGAAACAGAGCCATAAATACAGAGAACAAACTGGTGGTTGCCAGAGGGGAGGGAGGTACAAAATGGGTGAAGGAGAGTGAGAGTTACAGGCTTCCAGTTACTGAAAGAGGAAGCCACGGGAAGATACAGCATAGGGAATATGGTCAATATTATTGCAATGGTGCTGCATGGTGACAGGCCTTAGCTATACTTGTGGTGAGCACAGCATAATGTATAAACTTACTGAATCACTATGTTGTACACCTGAAGCTAATGTAACATTGTGTGTCAACTGTACTTCAGTTCAAGAAGAAAGAAAGAAGAAAATAAAAGGGAAAAAATTTCTTAAATCTTTTCCTTCCTTCTTTCCATTGTTTAGATTCTTTTTCAAAGTCCTGCTATTTGTGAAATATTTCTCTAAGTTCAGGGAGGAAACACACACACTCAAAGAATTGATTGAACAAACAATGGCAGGTAAGGGGAAACATGCAGTGTTTAAAAAAAAGCCATTGATTAATATGACTACACCCTAATAAAAATGTTCTGCCTCTATGGAGATAAAATCAGGCCAGATTGTGAAAGGCTTGAATTCTTCCACCAAATTTGCTTTTATAGGAGTTATTCTGTGGATAATAAAGAGCTATCAAAGGCTTTATAGTAGATAAATGGTACAAAATCTGGCTTTAAGGTATGTAAGGTTGGGGACAGTGAGTTGGATCTATAGATAATGGGAATTCAGCAGAAAAATGTCAGTTCTCTTCTTTCCTTTACCATGTATTCACCTAGTAAAGAACTTAGCATTCAGTGTCATTTGAATCAATGCAGGCTAAGAAACAGTGTAACCTACGGCACCCTCAACAAACATGAAGAAATAAGAATTTATTTTTTTATGTTTATTTATTTTTGAGAGACAGAGGGAAACAGAGCGCAAACCAGGGAGGGACAGAGAGAGAGGAAGACACAGAATCCGAAGCAGGCTCCAGGCTCTGAGCTGTCAGCACAGAGCCCAACACGGGGCTCAAACTCACGAACCGCGAGATCATGACCTGAGCCAAAGTTGGACGCTCACTGACTGAGCCACCCAGGTCGCCCAAGAAATAAGAATTTAGTTCATGATGGGCCAGTAAGAATATAACAATAGTGACTCTTGTTAATTTTATGGACTTACTATTGCCCAAATCTCCTTCTTCCACGGCAGACGTACCTAAAGTGCAGTCTCCCTAATTACTGGATGTCTTTATCAGCTGCATATTTACTAAATAAAAACAAGGATACTCAGTATGTTTACCCAGCATTAACCTCTTTCTTCAACCCAAGCAAATTACAATTAGCAGCCAAAGCAATATTGAAAGGGGCTTAGAAAGAACAAAGATACATGAATTATGCCTATAATTGAGTCTAATTAAATCATTTTGCTGAGAGAAATGGAGGCATGAATGACAGTTACTCACACTTTTTAGCTGCTCTTGCCAAGCTCCCAGCGGAACCCTGAGAAGGAAGCTACAAAAGGTAGAAATTCTGCTCTAGGCAACTCTGCTCAGGTTCAACTCTGAAGTGGCTCAGACCACTTGCTGTGCATAGTTTCCAGTCCTTGTTTGTGGTATAGCTCTGACACCAAAACTTGATTGTGGCTAATCGGCTTCACCCAATAAACTACTGAGTTGTTTAACAGACACCACTTAGTAAGGCAGCAAACCAAAAAGTATACCCTGTATATCTATTATCTTGATTTCCCATCTTTCCCTTCAAAATAAAATGTATTTTTCCACAAAACCTCCAACTCTCCCAAAAATCAGTTTTGTTTCAGAACTCTCAATTCCCTGTTTACTTCATTCAGGAAGTCACTGTGTTCATTACCTGGGGGAGTACATTTTTCAGCTACTACAGCCCACTGTTCATACCAAGAGCTTATGCTGCTTAGAATCTGGCCTTTCTCCTGAGTATTATCAGCCTCCTGCTACAGCTGTAAAAGCAGACACTGTATTGTTTCCTAGGCCCAAAATCACTTTGTTTATGTATTATGGTGTAGAGGTGTGGAGTCTTGATCAAACGCTGGCCCGCGCTTCTCGAAGAGGAATTTGGTTTTGCTCACAGGTCTACAAGCTGGAGCCAAGGTGGGGTGGCACTCCATCTGAATTGCCAACTGCGTAAATCTCTCAACTTTCATAACAGAAATGCAGACATGACAGAGTACCGGAGCCGCGGCCACCAAGTCCAGACACAATGCCACATGCCACCAACACCCACCTGATTTGCACTCCCAGTTCCTTCTGATTCTACGTCCAATTTGGNACAGGAATGGTTCACAAAACCCTGCAGCTATCTCCTAATGCTAGATGATACCTATCTGTGTCGTCCTAAATTGGTCCATGTAAAATAGTTCTACCACCTCACACACACCACTGCCACTGCTGCGTGTGCTGAGATTGCTCTTCAAACCAGATGTGCATTTACTGTGTGTTATAGAACTTCTGGTTCCCTCACCCAACATGCCCATTGCCTTCACGGAGTCAAACAATGTTGGCTTTCACTGGAAGTCATGAAAAGGGGTATGTAAAATAACAGACGTATCTGTGGATTGCTAAAAACATTGCCTGGGGGTGCCTGTGTGGCTCAGTCAGTTGAGTGTTCAACTCTGATTTTGGCTCAGGTCATGATCTTGCAGTTCATGAGATCAAGCCCCACATTGGGCTCTGCACTGACAGTGTGGAACTTGCTTGGGATTCTCTTCCTCTCTCTCTGCCCTTCTCCTGCTCTCTCACTTTCTCAAAAACAAACGAACCAAAGATTTTTTTTTTTATTTTTTAAAAAACATTATTGTTATATGTCTGTTGCTCAATACTCCACTCGTTTATGCCATGTAGTAAACTTACTTTAGAATTTAGAAGCAGGAGAATGTTGACTTTATTCCAAGACCAGTATGCTTGCTCAACAGGATGAAGATAACTGTGGAACCTGTGATAATTCCCTTTTCTGACGTCACCAGCAGGAAATCCCTGGTCCAGTGGGATGATGGGCACAGTTACTGTAAGAGCCCATATGAAGAGCATTCTTCCTTCATTCTCTTCAAGGCTCTAACATCTAATTTCCATCTCAAAAACCTGCACACAATCAGTTTTATAAGCCATCCCATAGTCTTTACAATATATATAAAGCACAGTTAAAATAAAAGAATATGGGCATGCCTGGGTGGCTCAGTCGGTTGAGCGTCGACTTCGGCTCAGGTCATGATCTCGCGGTTTGTGGGTTAGAGCCCTGCATCAGGCTCTGTGCTGACAGCTCAGAGCCTGGAGCCTGCTTCAGATTCTGTGTCTCCCCCTCTCTCTGCCCCTCCCATGCTCATGGTCTGTCTTTCTTTGTCTCTCAATAATAAATAAGTGTGAAAAAAAAATTTTTAAAGAAAAAAAAGTTATGCTAACTTAAAAAAAATAAGGAAAATTATTTTTAGGTCATCAATGCTAACCTCACCATAAGAAAAAAACTGGACCAGCTGAAATCAACAATTCTTCTTAGCTCCTCCAGAGAACTGAGATCACAGGGAAAAACACTGCCACACACCCCATCCCCTGCAGCTCAACAGACAGGCAGTTAGATACAGAATATCACAATTTATCAAAGCAGAATCCCAGGAGAAGCAGCTCCCACAAGGACCAGTACCAGAATGGGAAAACTTNGAGAAAATTTCTGCCTATAATATCTACAGCCACAGTGAGCAGAAAACACAGTCTAACACCTAGCCACATAACCAGAAAACCTCACATTAGACGTCTATTTACCTTAGTTCCTTTTATACAGTACATCATATTTGGCTTTCAACAACAACAAAAAAAACAATTTGAGGAGAAAGCATACACTAAAGCCAAACTCAGATATGGCAGAGATGTTGGAGTGATCAGGCTGGAAATTAAAACAACTATCATTAATGTCCTCAGAGTTCCAGTGGGAAAATGGGCTTGATGCAAGAACACAGTTAATGTAAGCAGAGAGATGGGGACTCAAAGAAAGAATCGAAAGGACATGCTGGCAATCGAAAACACCATAATAGAAATGAAGAATGCCTCTGATGGGCTCGTCAATAGGCTGGACACGACTGAGGAAAGAATCAAAGATCTTGAAGAAATGTTCATAGAAACTTCCAACACTGAAATATATTGTGAAAAACAAATGAAAAGGACAGAGCAAAATATCCAAGAAGTGGGGACAATTATAAAAGGTGTAGTANTTTTTTTTTTTTTTTTTTTTTAATTATAACTTCTCTTTAGGAACCATGCAAACAAGGAAAGATTGGAGTGAAATATTTAAAGTGTTTACAGAAAAATGCTACCGATCTAGAATTCTCTATGCAGTAAAATTTGGAATATGGTTCCAGTCTCATCAGAATTTCTATGTCTTGGTAGTGAAGCAGCTTTTACCTCAGGAATTCTGTCACAGTCTAGAAAGTGGGTATACTGATCACTCCTTTCTGTGAGCCTTTCACAAAATGAAATTTCTACAAGCTTATCCTAAAAAAATAGCTTCTTAACTGAGAGAAAGAGTCATGTGTTTCTAGAAGAAACATTTTAGGGAATTTGGTTCCACTTTTCACATCTAGCCAGGCTAACTAAGAAAAAGAGAAAAGACACAATGTCAGAAATGAAAGAGGAGCCTGAGCTTTGATCCCATGTATATAAAATAGACAATAAAAAATTATGAACACATGTATGTACACAATTTGGTAATATAGATGAAATGGACCAAAATCTTGAATCATGCAATCTACAAAAACTCAGACAAGGAGAAATATCTTACTTACATAGGACTATGTCTATGAAAGAAATTGAATCAATAATTAATACCTGTCAAAACAGAAAATATCAGGCCCAAATGCATTCACTGGCGAATTCTGTCAAACATTTATGGAAGGAATTATAACAATGCTCTACAATCTCTTCCAGAAAATAGAAGCAGAAGGAATACTTCCTAACTCATTCTATGAAGCCAGCATTGCCCTAATAACAAAAGCAGACAAAGACATTATGAAAAAGAGAACTACAGGGGCACCTGAGTGGCTCAGTCATTAAGTGTCCGACTTCAGCAAGGGTCATGATCTCTGTGTTCGTGGGTTCGAGCCCCGTGTTGGGCTCTGTGCTGACAGCCAGCTCAGAGCCTGGAGCCTGTTTCAGATTCTGTGTCTCCCTCTCTCTCTCTGACCCTCCCCTGCTCACACTGTCTCTCTCTCTCTCTCTCTCTCTCTCTCTCTCAGAAATAAATAAAAACCAAAAAAGAGAACTACAAGCCAATATTTCTCATGAATAGAGATACAAAAATCCTCAACAAAATATTAGCAAATTGATTCCAGACATGTAAAAGAAAGAATTATGCCCCACAATCAGGTGGGATGTATGCCAGGTATGCACAGCTGGTTCAACATTTGAAAATCAGTGAATGTCAAGACACCCTCACCTGCACCCACTTCTGTATTAGCCTTCCTGACAGGGTGTCCACTATGTGGAAAAGTCTAGGACCTCCAGCCTATGCCAGCCATAGGTCCAGTCAGCCAGCAAAAGTCACCAAGCACACAGTCTACACAGAGGATGACCATAGACAAGACCATTCCTTCAAGTTTAGGAGAAGTAGCTGTTCTGCCTAATCCATAGACACAAACACAGAAGGTCAAGCAAAAACGGCAAGATAGAAGAATATGCTCTGGAAGAAAGAACAGGACAAAAATCTCTGAAAAATAACTAAATGAAACAGAGATTAGCAATATGCCTGATAGGGAATTTAAAGTAATGATCAGAAAGACACTCACCAGGCTGGACAGAAGAGTGGAAGAACTCCGTAAGACTTTTAATAAAGAGATAGAAAGTATTAAAAAGAAATAATCAGAATGGAAAAATTCAATAACAAATAAAAAGCATACTAGTGGATACAAGAGAATATATCAGCAATCTGGAAGACAGGGTAATGGAAAGCACTCAAGCTGAACAGAAAAAGAGAAAAGAATTTTTAAACTGAGGGTAGGTTAAGGGATCTGTTGCATTAGATCAAGTGAACGAACATTCACAATATGGGGGTCCCAGAAGAAGAGAAAGAAAAGAGAGAGAAAGGGAGAGAAAACTTATTTGAATAAATAATAGCTGAAAACTTTCCTAACCTAGGGAAGAAAATAGACATCTGTGTTCAAGGAATGCAGAGAGCGCCAAAGAAGATGAGCCAAAGGAGGTCCACACCATGACATCATAATTAAAATGTCAAAGGTTACAGAAAGAGAATTAAAAAATTTTTTTAATGTTTATTTATTTTTGAGAGAGCAAGAGAGACAGAGCATGAGTGGGGGAGAGGCAGAGAGAGAGGGAGACACAGAATCTGAAGCAGGCTCCAGGTTCTGAGCCATCAGCACAGAGCCTGAGGCGGGGTTTGAACTCATGGACCATGAGATCATGACCTGAGCCGAAGTCAGACGCTTAACCAACTGAGTCACCCAGGTGCCCAAGACAGAGGATTTTAAAAGCAGCAAGAAAGAAGTAAAAAGTTACTTATAAGAGAAAACCTATAAGGCTATCGCTGATTTTTCAATAGAAACTTTAAGAGAAAAGAGTGGCATGATGTATTCAATGTACTGAAAGGAAAAAAATTCTACAACCAAGAACACTCTATCTGGCAAGATTATCATTCATATTTGAAGAAGAGATCAAGATTTTCTCAGACAAACAAAAAGTAAAGGAGTTTACCACCACTATATCAGACTTAAAATAAATATTAAAAGGACTTCTTCAAGAAGTAGAAAAGAAATGGCCGTAATTAGATGTAAGAGAGTTATGAATACAAATATGTAAAATATGACAATATATACATTAAATATGGAGGAGGGAAGAAAAAATAGAAAAAAATTTCAAGAGTGTGTTTTGAACATATGGGTGCCTGGGTAGCTCAGTCAGTTAAGTGTCTGACTCTTGATTTCAGCTCAGATCACAATCTCATGGTAATGAGATCAAGCCATGCATCAGGTTCTGCTCCGGGAGAGGAGCCTACTAGGGATTCTCTCCCTCCTTCTCTCTTTTCCCCTCCCCCACTTTCAAAAACTAAACAAACATTTTGAATTTAAATGAACACCAAATTAATATAGACTGGTATGTACTTAGGAAATTATATATGAACCTCATGGTAACCACAAACCCAAAACCTATAATAGATATACAAAAAAGAAAGAGAAAGTGAAACATAACACTATAGAAATTCATCAATCACAAAAAGAAGACAGCAAGAGAAGAAAGGAACAAAGAACTATGAAAATAACTTAGAAAAAATAACAAGATAACAATAACTACATATCTATCAATAATTGATTTAAATATAAATGGTCTAACTGCTACAATAAAGAGACAGGGTGGTGGAATGGATCAAAAAAGACAAACACACAAGACCCATCTATATGCTGCCTACAAGAGACTCACCTCAGACCTAAAAGACACAGACAGACTGAAAGTAAAGAAATGGAAAAGGATTTACCACACAAATGAAAGTGAAAAAAAAAAAAAGCCAAAGTAGGAATACTTTCATCAGAGAAAACAGACTTTAAAACAAAACTATAACAGGATACCAAAAAAGGGCATTACATAACGATAAAGGGATTAATCCAACAGGCGATTATAACAATTATAAACACCTAAACACTCAACACTAGTGTACCTAAATACATGAAGAAAATATTAATGGACTTAAAGAGAAAAATTGATCATAATACAATTATAGTAGGAAACTTTAACCTCTCACAATGGATAAATGATCCAGGTAGAAAGTCCATAAGGAAACTGTGTCTTTGAATGACATAGTCAACCAGTTGCACACGACAAATGTATACAGAACATTCCATCCAAAAACAACAGAATACATATTTATTTCAAGTGTACATAGAACATTCTCCAGAATAGATCACATGTTGCAGCACAAAAATGGCCTCAATAAATTTATGATTAAAATTATACCATGCAACTTTTCTAATCAGTGACATGAGACTAGAAATAAATCAGAAGTAAAAAACACTGGAAAAAATACAAACACATGGAGGCTAAGCAACATGATGCTAAACAACCAAAAGGTCAATGAAGCAATCAAAAAAAGAAATTAAAAAATACAAAGAGACAAAGGAAAATATAAATACAATAGTCCAAAGTCCTTGGGATGCAACAAAAGCAGTTCTAAGAGGGAAATATGTAACCATACAGGCCTATTTCAATAAACAAGAAAAAGTTCAAATAAAAAATCTAATCTTACACCTAAAGGAACTAGAAAAAGAATAACAAACAAAGCTCAAGGTGAGTAGAAAGAAGGAAATAATAAAATCAGAGTAGAAATAAATGAGATAGAAACTAAAATAACAATAGAAAAAGTCAATGAAACCAGGAACTGGTTCTTTGAAAAGATAAAACAAAATTGATAGACTCTTAGCCAGACACACCAAGAAAAATAAATAAAGAAAGAATTCAAATTAAAAAATCAGAAATGAGAAACACTGACAACTGACACCACAGAAATATGAAGGATTATGAGGGAACACTATGAAAAACTGTATACCAACAAACTGGACAACCCAGAAGAAATGGGTAAATTCCTCGAAGTATAAAATCTTCTGAAACGGAATCAGGAAGAAATTGAGAATCCTAACACATCAATTACTAGTAACAAAATCCAATAAAAATGTAAAAACTACCAAAAAAAAAACCCCAAAAAGTTCAGGACCACATGGATTCACAGGTGAATTCTACCAAACATTTAAAGAGGAGGTAATAGCGGCGCCTGTGTGGCTTAGTCGGTTAAGCGTCGACTTTCGCTTAGGTCATGATCTCGCGGTTCGTGGGTTCGAGCCCCGCGTCGGGCTCTGTGCTGACTGCCAGCTCAGAGCCTGGAGCCTGTTTTGGTCTGTGACTCCCTCTCTCTCTGACCCTCCCCTGCTCACGCTGTCTCTCTCTCTCCTAGAAATAAATAAAAGATTTAAAAAAATAAAGAGGAGGTAATATTTATTTTCCCCAAACTATTCCAAAAAATTAGAAGAGTAAAGAAAGGTGCCAAACATATCCTAAAAGGCCAGCATTATCCTGATACCGAAACAGACAAAGACACCACAAGAAGAAGGAGAAGAAGGAGAAGAAGAAAGAAGAAAGGAGAAGGAAGAGGAGGAGAAGGAGAAGAAGAAGAAGACGACGACGACGACGACGACGAAGAAGAAGAGAACTATAGGCCAATATGAACATAGACGCAAAAATCCTCAACAAAATATTGGCAAATAGCATTCAAAAATACATTAAAGGAAGTTTCACCACCATCCAGTGGGATTTATTCCAGTGATGCAAAAATGGTTCAATGTTTGCAAATCAATTGATATGAATAAAACAAAAGATATAAATCGTATGAATTGTATGATCATCTCAATAGATGCAAGAAAAGAATTCAGCAAAATTAAACAACCATTCATGATAAAAACTCTAAGAAAGTGAGTTTAGAGAGGGCATACCTCAGTATAATAGAGGCCATATGTGAAAACTCCACACCTAACATTATACTCACTAGTGAAAAACTGAGGGGTTTTCTCCTAAGATCAGGAACAAGGCAAGGATGTCCACTTTCAATTTTTATTCAACATAATACTGAAAATCCTATCCATAGCGATTAGACAAGGAAAGGATATAAGACATCCAAACTGAGAAGTGTAAAATGTCATGATTTGTAGATGACATCATATTGTATTTAGAAAATGCCGAAGACAACATCAAAAAACTACTAGGAGTAATACATGTACAGTTGCAGAACACAAAATTAATACCCAGAAATTGGTAGTGTTTCTATATACTAGTAACAAAGAAGTCGAAAGAGAAATTAAGAAAAAAATCTGACTTACAATTATACCAAAAAGAATAAAATACCTATGAATAAACTTAACTAAGGAAGTGAAAGACCTGTACTCTGAAAACTATAAACACTGGTGAAAGAAACTGAAGATAGCATAAACGAATGGAAAGATATTCCATACTCATGGATTGGAAGAATTAATATAATTAAAGTGTCCACATTACCCAAAGCAATCCACAGATTCAATGTAATCCTTATCAAAATATCAGCAGCATTTTCCACAAAACTAAAACAAGTAAACTTAAAATTTGTACAGAACCACAGAAGACTGCAAATGACCAAAGCAATCTTGAGAAAGTAGTACAAAGTTGGAGGTATCACAATCCCAGATTTCAAGCTACATTACAAAGCTGTAGTAATCAAAACAGTATGGTACTGGCACAAGAACAGACACATCAATCAATGGAACAGAATAGAGAGCCGAGAAATAAACCCACACTTATATGGTCAATCAATCTATGACAAAGGAGACCAGAAAATACAATGGGGAAAAGACAGTCTCTTCCTTCAATAAATGGGGCTGGAAAACTGGACAGCTACACGTAGAAAAATGAAACTACATCACTTTCTTACACCATACAGAAAAATAAACTCAAAATGGATTAAGACCCAACATGAGACCCATAAACCATAAAAATCCTAGAAGAGAGCACAGGCAGTAATTTCTCTGACATCAGCTGTAGCAACATTTTTCTAGATATGCCTCATGAGGCAAGGAAAACAAAAACAAAAATAAACTATTAGGACTACATCAAAATAAAAAGCTTTTGCACAGTGAAGGAAACCATCAACAAAACAACAAGGCAATGTGCTGAAAAGGTGAAGATATTTGCAAATGATATATCCAATAATGGTTAAACTCCAAAATATATAAAGAACTTCTATCAACACCAAAATAAGAAACAATCTGATTTAAAATTCAGCAGAGAACCTGAACAGACATTTTTCCAAAGAAGACATACAAAGGACCAAAAGACACTTAAAGATTCTCAAAATCACTAATCATCAGGGAAATCCAAATTAAAACCACAATGAGAGATCACCTTGTACCTATCAGAATGGCTAAAATAAAAAACATAAGAAATAGCAAGTGTTGGCAAGGATATGGAGAAAAAGGAACACTTATGTGCCATTGGTGGCAAGGTAAATTGGTGCAACCACTGTGGAAAACAGTATGGAGGTTCCTCAAAAAGTTAAAAATAGAAATAGTATATAATCCAATAATTCCACTTTTGGGTACTTACCAAAAAAATTCCAAAAACACTAATTTGAAAAGTTATATGGACCTCTGTGTTAACTGCAAAATTATTTACAATAGCTAAGATGTAGAAGCAAAGCCAGTGTCTATCCATAGATAACTCCACTGTACAGTGGGATATTACTCAGCCATACAAAAGGATGAGATCATGCCAGTGACAAGAACATGGATGGACCTAGAGGGTACTATGCTAAGTGATATAAATCAGATTGAGAAAGACAAGTACTCACTCACAAGTGGAGTCTATCAAAAATCAAGTGAATAAACAAACAAACAAAAAACAGAATCAGATCTTCAGAAACAGGGAACAAACTGATTGATGGCTGCCAGAGGGGAGGAAGGTAGGGGGATGGGCAAAATAGGTAAAAGGGAGTGAGAGAGACAGACATCCAGTTATGGAATGAATAAGTCATTGGAATAAAAGGCACAGCATAAGGAATACAGTCAGTGATATTATAATAGTGCTGCCTGGTGATAGATGGTAGCTACAATTGCCAACAATTGCGGTGAGCATGGCGTAATGTATGAACTTGCCAAACCACTAGGTTGTATACTTGAAACTAATGTAACATTGTGTGTCAACTACACTCAAATTAAAAGAGAAAAGAAAAAAGCTATGACTCTGTAACCTGAATTAACTCTTCTAGTTTTAATTTTGGTGATTTTTGTTGTTTATTTTAATTCTAGAAATTGGGACATTTCTAAAGGGCTGTGTCTCAGCTTGTGCTCAAGCTTGTCTGGGAATTTTATGCAATTTTTATCTGAGGGGTAGTTGAAGGCAATTCAGCAAAGCAAATAAATGAATGATGTGTCAGCCAAAACCTGAAATGTTTGTTTTAGAGGGTTTATATTTTTTCATATAAAGTCTGTCAAAATAACAAAGAAAAAGGGAAAGAAAACCAATGAATGTAATTCACTGCAACAGGCTAAAAATTTGCATGATTATATCAACAGATGCAGAAAAATATCTGACAAAATCCAACACTCACTTATGATAAAAAACTCTGAGCAAACTAAGAATAGAGGAAAACTTCTTCAACTTGACAAAGAAGTTCTACAAAAACTGATAACTAACATGATACTCAATGGTAAGAAACTAGAAGCTTTCCCACCAAGAACAAGAACAAGGCAGGAATGTCCCCTCTTACCCCTCCTTTTTAAAATGGTACTCGAAGTCCTAGCAATGTAATAAGGCAAGGGAAAAAAAGGGATACAGATTGGGAAAGAAGACATAAAACTGTCTTTGTTTGCAGATGATATGATTTTCTATGTAGAAAATCCCCCCAAAAACTGGGCAAAATTTCCTGAAACTAATCAGCCATTATAGCAAGGTTGCGGTCTACAAGGTTAATATATAAATGTCAATTGCTTTCTATATACCAGAAATAAACACCTGGAATTTGATATTAAAAACATAATATCATTTATATCCATGACAAAAAAAGAAATAGGTATAAATCTAACAAAAAATATATAAGACTTATATGAGGAAAACTCTGATGAAAGAAATCAAAGAAGATTTAAATAAATGGAGACAATGTTCATGAATAAGAAGACTTGATATTGTCAAAATATCAGTTCTTCTCAACTTGATTTCTAGATTCAATGCAATCCTAATAACAATTCCAACAAGTTATTTTGCAAACATTAATAAACTGATTCTAAAGTTTATACAGAGAGACTAAGACCCAGAATAGCCAACAGAAGACTGAAGGAAGAGAATGGATTTGGAAGACTGACACTACCCGATTTCAAGCCTTACTATAAAGCAATCATAACCAAGACAACACAGTTTTGGTGAAAGAATAGACACATAGACCCAGAAAATTATTGTCAGGCCAACTTTGAAATAGGAACAACAGCAATCCAATGTTTCAAAGACAGTCTGTTCAACAATGGTGCTGAAAGAGCGGGACATCAATGTGCCAACACAGGAATCTTAAAGACCTTACGCTTTTCGCAAAACCCAAAGGTATAAGACAAAAGTATAAAATTCCGAGAAGATAACACAGAACAACAACTAGGTGAGACTTTTCAGATGCAACACCGAAGAGCATAATCCATGAAGGAAAAAGTAGGTAAGTTGGACTTCATTAAAATTTAAAACTTCTGCTCAATAAGAGGTATTGTTATGAGAATAAAAGACAAGTCACAGACTAAGAGAAAGTGTTTGCAAAACACATACATGATGAAGGAACATTTCCAAAATACGTAAAGAACAGAGGGAGGCAAGATGGCGGAGAAGTAGGGAGCTCCGTACATTGCACTCGCCCCCATATCTCGCACGGAGAAGGCCTGAAGCCATGGGAACCCTTACAGAATCCAGTAGTTTGGGAGGAAAAGGAGACAGAGTCTGTTGAGAAAACCTTACAGCGTGAGTGCGAACTGGGGAAGATAAAATCGGCCGGGACTGGAGATGGGGGTGGGGGGATCCCCCTCTGCACGGAGCCGCAGTGAGTCTAGGGGGAAAAAAGAGTGGCTAAAACTGCTCAAGTCACTGTCTCTGTCGCTGGAGAAGAGAAAAATCTCCGCTCGGGACACAGAGGGACCCAGTTTCCTGCTCTCCAGCTGACCCTAGGTGGGACGTACTCGTCCCAGGCGACCCCCCGGGAAACTGCTCCCCACTTGCCAGCCCGACCTGGAGGGGACAGGAGCAGCGGCTTCCAGCTCGATCCCCAGGGGGAAGGTGAGAGGCTTGAAACTGCCCTGAGGGTCTCGCTTGCGAGTTTATATTTTGGGCAATTTCAATGGAGCGCACAGACTGAGATCCGGAAATGAGGCCTGGCTTGGGATGTACAGCATGGCCCACCTTGGCTACACCCGCGGCACAGGGAGTTTACACACCCAAAAGAGTGAGTTGCAACGCTTGGTTCAAGAAGGGACCGGGACGCCACCACTTTTCTCTCCACAATCGCCAAAGCAGGACTCCCTGGGGACTCACTGGGCCAAACCACGGCCATCCCCGCTAAAGAGCTGCCCTCTTTAGGGCACTGCCCTGATTAATTCTGGTCACTGGCTTGCTTAGACAGTCACATTTAATCCATTCTCTAGATGTAAATTCTACACCTACCTACTTTTTCATCTCTTTCTCTCTGGAGTAATCAGACTATATAGTTCCTCTGAGTAGCATCATCGTCATTTCTTTCGCCTCCTCTCCAACCATATTCCACCCTTTCTCTCTTTGAAATAAGCCTCTTATTCCTTCTGCCTGCTCATTTCATTTCCAATTTCGCTTCATCCCGCCCTGTCATTTCTCTTTCCCTATGCTCTTCCAACAGCACTGCATACACCTAGCTATTTATTTGTAGCTGGGAAATCTGGTCTGGTTATATGCTTTAGACTGTTCTTTGTCTATTGGGTTTTTTCTTTTACCTTTTCTTTTTTCTTTTTTATGTATTTTTATTTTTAATATTTGCCTTCCTTCCATCCTCTTTTCTCTTTTCTTTTTCGTTTTCCCTTTCAGTTTGCATGTTTGTTGGATTTGTCTGTGTGTTTGTGTGCCTTTGTTCCCTGTATGTTTGTCTGTCTGTTTTCTTTTCCAGGGCTACCTCAAGAAACAAGCCAAAGTACACATAGTGGAGAGTCCCAAATAAATAAATAAGGAAAATAAAATAACCAAGGTCTCAACAAGAGAGACCAAGAAGCGCCATTCAAAGAACACTTTCTGAATGGACAGGCCCTGGACAGTCAAAGAGCCTTCTTTGGTACAACAGCGCTCACAGGTGAAGAGTGCATAACAAGCTTTTAAAACTAACAAGAGATAGAAAGCAAACCAAAATGACAAAACGAAAGAGCTCTCTTCCAAAGAAATTCCAGGAAGAACTGACAGCTAAAGAACTGCTCAAAACAGATATAAGCAAAATAACTGAACAAGAATTTAGAATAATAGTCATAAAATTAATCGCTGGGCTTGAAAAAGGCATGGAAGACATCAGAGAAACTATTGCTACAAAGGCTATGGACCTTAAAAATAGTTGTGATGAATTAAACAATGCTATAAATGAGATGCAAAATAAAATGGAGGCGTCCAATGCACGGATTGAAGAGGCAGAAAGGAGAATAAGTGATTTAGAAGACACAATTATAGAAAAAGAGGAAGCTGAGAATAAGAGAGATAAACTGATACAGGAACATGAAAGGAGAGTTCCAGAGTTCAGCGATAAAATGAAATGGAATAATATCCATGTGATAGGAATTCCAGAAGAGGAAGAGAGAGGGAAAGGTGCTGAAGGAGTCCTTGAACAAATTATAGGAGAGGACTTCCCCAATCTGGGGAAGGAAACAGATGCTGAAATCCAAGAGGCACAGAGAACTCCCCTCAGACATAACTTGAATCAATTCTGCATGACATATCATAGTGAAACTGGAAAAATATAAGGACAAAGGAGAATTCTGAAATCAGCTAGGGATAAAAGGGCCCTAACATACAAATGGAAACCTATCAGAGTGGTGACAGACCTATCTACCGAAACTTGGCAGGCCAGAAAGGAATGGCAGGAGATCTTCAATGTGATGAACAGAAAAAATATGCAGCCAAGAATCCTCTATCCAGCAAGCCTGTCATTCAGAATAGAAGGAGAGATAAAAGTCTTTCTAATAAACAAAAATTGAAAGAATTCATCACCACTAAACCAGCCCTACAGGAAATCCTGAGGGGGCTCGCTGAAGGAAATGTTGCAAGGAACACAAGATACCAGAGACACCACCACAAGCATATATCCCGCAAAGGACACGATGACTCTAAACCCATATTTTTCCCCTGAGATCATGAACACGACAGGGATGTCCACTCTCACCGCTGTTGTTTAACATAGTGCTGGAAGTCCTAGCGTCAGCCATCAGACAACAAAAGGAAATCAAAGGCATCAGAATTGGCAAGAAGAACTCAAACTGTCACTNTCAAAACCCTAAAGGAGAAAGCAGGAAACAACATCCTTGACCTCAACCGCAGCAACTTCTTACATGACACATCCCCAAAAGCAAGGGAATCAAGAGCAAAAATGAACTATTGGGAGCTCATCGAGATTAAAAGTCTTCTTGGCAAAGGAAACAATCCATAAAACTATCAGGCAACCGACGGATNATTTGTGGGGATGAGCACTGGGTGTTATATGGAAACCAACTTGACAGTAAACTATTTTAAAAAACCAAAATACATAAAGAACTCTTAAAACTCAACAATAAGAAGACAACCCAATTTAAAAATGGCCAAAAATCTGAATAGACATCTTACCAAAGAAGATATACATATGGCAAATAAGCATTTGAAAAAATGTTTGACATTATATGACATTAGGGAATGGCGAGTTAAAACAACAAGGAAATACTCTTACACACCTGTTGGAATGGCTAAAATCCAAATACTGGCAGGGTTGTATAGCAGCAGCAATTCTCATTCATTGCTGCTGAGAATGCAAAAAGCACAGCCACTCTGGAAAACAGCTTAGAAGTTCCTTGGGGCGCCTGAGTGGCTCGGTTGGTTAAGCGTCCGACTTCGACTCAGGTCATGATCTCACGGTTCGTGGGTTAGAGCCCCGCGTCAGGCTCTGTGCTGACAGCTAGGTCAGAGCCTGGAGCCTGCTTTGAATTCTGTGTTTCCCTCTCTCTCTGACCCTCCCCCGCTCATGTTGTCTCTCTCTGTCTCTCAGAAATAAATAAAACATTTTAAAAAATTAGAAGTTTCTTACAAAACTAAGGATACTTTTACCACACTCTCTAGCCATTGTGCACCCTGGTATTTACCCAAATTAGTTGAAAACTTATACCACACAAAAAACCTGCATATAGTTATTTATAACAGCTTTATTCATAATCACCAAAACTTGAAAGCAAGCAAGATATCCTTCAGCAGGTGAATGGATAAATAAAATGTGGTACATCCAGACAATGAATATTATTCATGACTAAACAGAAATGAACTGTCAAGCCATGGAAGAACATGGAAGAGGGGCGCCTGGGTGGCTTAGTCGGTTAAGCGTCCGACTTTCGCTTGGGTCATGATCTCGCGGTTGGTGGGTTTGAGCCCCGCGTTGGGCTCTGTGCTGACTGCCAGCTCAGAGCCTGGAGCCTGCTTCAGTCTGTGACTCCCTCTCTCTCTGGCCCTCCCCTGCTCACGCTGTCTCTCTCTCTCGCTCTCCTAGAAATAAATAAAACATTAAAAAAAAAAATTTAAAAAAAAAAAAGAAAGAACATGGAAGAAATGTAAATGCATAATGCTGAGTGAAAGAAGCCAAGCTGAAAAGGCTACATACTATAAGATTACAAATATGTGACATTCTGGAAAAGGTAAAACTATGGAGAAAGTGAAAAGATGAATAGTTGCTGGGGCTTGGGGAGGGAGAGCAGGTTAACAGATAAAGCAAAAGGAATTCTGGGTCAGTGAAGCTATTTTGTATAACGTAATGGTGGATCCATGTCATTATACATTAATCAAAACTCACAGAATGTACACATGGAGTGAACCCTAAGGAAACTATGGACCGTAGTTAATAATAATGTTTCAATATCGGCTAATTAATTTGGCAAATATAACACACTAATGAAAGATGTAAATAATAAGGGGAATGGGTAGGCGGTGAAGGATGATTTGGGAACTCTCTGTACTTTCCAGTTGATTTTTTTATAAATCGAAAACTGGTTTTAAGAAACAGTGAGGGGAAGACCATTAATTCAGAAAATGAAAGCAAAGGAAGTAACAGCTTTTAAAAATGTTAAAACATAAGAAAACAGGACCTCATGAAGGAAAACAAGCAGAAATTCAGTCAGCAAAATTTTAAATACCTAACCCACTCAGACTTTAACCATTCAAATTTTCAGAAACAGATTATTAGCTATATTCTGTTTAAAGAAATAAAATAGAAACTTAAGCAATATAAGTGTGTGTGTGGGGGGGTGATATCGTGATATACAATAAGGAATATATATATATTGGATCTTCATCCCCATTTCTGGCACAGAGCTCCTAAGATTCTTCGAATTTCCTAAATGTTAAGAGTAATAAAGGTGTCTTGCTATTTATATCAAGTTCCTTTCAACCACGCATGAGTTTATGCTAATGAGGAGACTTTTGGAAAGCCTCTAAGGATGAAAGCTGGTTGCCAGGGAAACCAATCAGATAATTAGAGGGTTGGAACTTTCGGCCTTACCCCTAGACCTCTGGGGAGGGGATAGAGGCTAGAGATGGAATTCAATCACCAATGGCCAATTATTGAATCAATCATGTCTATGCAAGGAAGCCTCCATAAAAACCCAAGAGTTTTTGGAGAGCATCTGGGTTGGCAAACCAAAATCCATCCATATATTGGAAAGGTGGTACACCCCAAATACCATGGGACAGAAGCTTCTGTGTTTGGGACCCTAGCAAACTTCCCTTTCTGTATCTCTTCATCTGACTATTCACGTGTATACTTTAATACCCTGTGTAATAAATGATTAATAAGTAAACTGGTTTCCTGAATTCTATGACCCACTCTAGCAAATTGGTCAAAACCCAAGGAGGGATCGTGAGAACCTCTGTTTGACAGCTGATCTTTTAGAGGCACAAGTGATAACATACACTTGCAATTGGTATCTAACATGGGGGGCAGTCTTGTGGGACTGAGCCCTTAACCTACGGTGTCTGACACTACTCTCTAGGTAGACAGTGTCAAAATTGAGTTAAATGTGTAGGATACCAGTCAATGTCTGCTGAGAATTGAGGATTTGCTTGCGGGTGTTTGAAAAAACACACCTTGGAGGAAAGAAGTCTATAAAGAATGACTAACAAGGTCTGAAAAAGAACCATACCATATAATAAGTGAAGGGGCACCATGCTGGCTCAGTCAGCAAAGCATGCAACTCTTGCTCTCAAGGTCATGAGTTCAAGCTCCACATTGGGTGTGGAGCCTACTTAGAAAAATAATAAAATAAGGGGCACTTGGGTGGGCTCAATTGGTTAAGCATCTGACTTTGACTCAGGTCATGATCTCATGGTTCATTGATTTGAGCCCTGGTTCCAGCTCTGCACTGAACACGGAGCCTGCTTTGGATCCTCCCTCTCCTTCCCTTCCCTCTCTCTCTGTCCTTTCCCCCCTCATGTTCTCTCCCTCAAAATAAAGAAATAAACTGCAAAAGATAGTAATAATAAAAAACATAGTAAGTGAAAATACAACTCAATGAGCTAAGCAGATAGTTAAAGAGAAAATCAGTCAACTTTGAATAAATCACTTAAAATGCAGTCCATAAAAACAAAGACAGGGAAAATACAAAGGAGAGATTAACGACATAGAATATAGAGTAAGCAAGTATCAAATACATGGAAAAAAGAATAAAAATGACTCACAAACACTTCATCAGAGTACTAGAAAGAGACAATAGAGAAAAGGGCGGAAGCAATACATTAAAAGACAATGGCTGGGAATTAACAGATGTGGGAAAAGACACCAATCCTCAGATCAAGAAAGCCTAATGAATCCCTAATAGGATAGCAACAAAAAAATCCGCCCTTAGACGATGAAACTTCAGAACTCCAAAGACAAAGAGAAAAAAAAAAAAGGCCTTAAGAGTAGCCAGAGAAACAAAACTGATGATCTTCAAGGGAATGTTAAGTACATTCACACCTAACTTTTCAACAACAGTAATGGAAGCCAAAATGAGTCTGAAATAATATATCAAAGCACTGAGGTGGGGGGGGGAAAGATGTGAATTTAGAATTCTATACACAGCAAAACTGATTTCAACTGAAAAGAAACTGAAAGGAAAGACAGCCATGAGCAATGCCTCATCCCCTGCTTGGCTGCATAAGATTGGCCTTGACCCCAGAACATGTCCTAAAAAGTGCTCACAGCTTGCGCTGAGCTTGTTGTCATGTGGAAGAATATCTTTTCATGTTCTGGGCTTGATGTACACTTAAGCAAAGCATTGATGACTCTCAGGCACACTCCCTGCTGCTTTCTGTCTTTTAGACCCCAGAGCGGAGTGTGGGGTCCTTCCACTGCCGTGTGAAGTGGGATGGGTGTGGCTACATTGCCTGAGTGGCGTGTGTGCTGTCTGTTCCCAGCAACCTCAAATCATGCACTGGTCTCTTCCCTGGGTGGCGCCTATTTGCCTTTTAACCTTGGCTTCATGGCCCAGTCACCCAGTGAATTGTTGAAATGTCAATAATTAGAGCAAGATGAAGACGTTGTTAGAAAAATAAAAACTGACAAGGTTTAATATCGAAACATCCTAAGTGAAATTCTAAAGGATATAATTCAGAAAGAAAATGATTGAAGACAGAAAATGCAAGGCACAGAAAGACTAATGAAGAACGATATTTGGAGAGAAGTAAACATCGAATGAACACAACCATAACATAACGCTTAATTTTTGAGAGGAAAATGCTAGAATTGAAATATAGGTCAACAACAGACTATAATATGAGAGGTGGTAATCACATTTGAAGCATTTTATTGTCTGGAAATGAGGAATATTAACTCCAGATTTTGTTGAGTTAAAAGCGGGTTAAAAAAAAGTGTATACGGGGTGTCTGGGTGGCTCAGTTGGTTAAGTTTCTGACTCTTGATTTTGGCTCACGTCATGATCTCACACTTGTGAGATTGAGCCCTGTGTCAGGCTCTGCACTGGGCATGGAGCCTGCTTGGGATTCTCTCCCTCTCCCTCTGCCCCTTCCCTGCCTGCTCGCTCCCTCTCTTTCTTTCTCTCTCAAAATAAAAAGTATACACATACACACAGAGCATATAATTTTCAAAGAAGTAGAGGGGAAAACAGAATGAGCCAGAAGGAATATAAGCAAAGTTAATCAATTAAAAAAAAAAAAAGTCAGGGAAGGAGAAATAAAACAAAAATCAATCAAAAAGCAAAACCAAACACAGAAACAGGACAAACCAAAGATATTACAAAAAATGAGTCCAAATATAAACAATCACAGCAAACAAAGAGCGTAAATTCTGTAACTAAAAGTCCACGAGTATAAAACTAAATTTTTTAAAATTTCAGTATATGATATTTACAAGACAAATATCTAAACTTAAGGCTACAGAAAGATCAATAAAGAATGACAATCAGTGCCCAAATCAAACTTTGTTCCTAGTACCATTCTCCAACCAAAGAACTAGAGATCCTTGAAATATGGGCTCATTCTAGGGCTGAGTTGGGGAATATACCCAACTCGCTGGTTCTAGAACACCCCGTAGTGTCGGAAATTAACAAAGTGCTCCACACACACATGTGTGCACACACATACCTCAAACAACAGAAACCAAATTGATGGGCATATGTCAAAAGGACCCAGGAACCAACTGAAAGAGCTTCCAAGGGTCAAGGCTGAAATAATTTGAGGACTAAAATAAATTAGTACCGGATAACCCAAAGCACAAAATGAATACGCATGAGTCCATACTGATACAAATCAATAAATGGGAAGAAAAAGACAAATCCCCCACACAGAGGAATTCCAAATAATGTATGCAGACGCTCCTCTTTCAAGGATATGGAGCATAACACTGAAGGATGGGCTGCACGTAGTGACTTCCTTCAAAGAGCCCATTTGCCCTACTGTGGAGCACAAGCAGTGCAATTTCCTGTGCATGCTATGAAAAACAAAGGTTAAGACTAGCATATCCTTTCAATTACTGCACCTTCTTTTACGTCTGTGACAGATACCCAGGATTGGCTTCCTCAACTCCATCCCTCCCATCTTGTAGGGCACCTTCCTATACCACCGGGGATGAAAAGCTAAAAATAAAATAAAAATAATCTACATCTACATCTCCTGGTGTCTTGGTGCTAATGTTCTGGGTGCTCATATTCTGGGTGCTAATGTTCTGGATTTAATTGGTACCATCAAATTAAATGCATTTCCTTCATTTTTGATGACTGCAGAGAAGAGGAGGCCACTGTTGCTATTTCCACTATGAGAAACATCATGGAGAAATGTCATGGAGTCATAGAAAAGCAATTGCAGTGGCCCAAGTTATCATCCCAGTGTCTGTCACCAGCTTTGTGGGTGCCGATTGGCAGCTGCAGCTGCTGTAGTGACTTCTAGATGTCTGGATTCCAGCTTCAGGGGCACTTCTGAATTCAGGATACTCTATTTTTTTATATAAAAAAATTTTTATTGTTTATTTATTTTGAGGGAGAGTGAGAGAGAGTGCAAGCAGGGGAGAGGCAGAGAGGGAGACACAGAATCCAAAGCAGGCTCCAGGTTCTGGACTGTCAGCACAGAGCCCAACGTGGGGCTCGAACTCACAAACTGTGAGATCATGACCTGAGCCGAAGTCAGACACTTAACTAACTGAGCCACCCAGGTGCCCCTGAATTCAGGATATTCTGACTGCTAACACTGTCCTCTAATTAAGTCTTATATATATGTAAGATTTTATATTTTTAGAGTACTTTTAGGTTTACAATAAAATTGGGAAGACAGTACAGAAATTTCCCATATCCCTCCTCCACACACACCCACACTACACACACGCATAGTCTCCCTCATTATCCACGTCACCTACCACAATGGTACATTTTTCACCAAGGATGAATCTACACTATGATTATGAATCATAATCACCTTAAGTCCACAGTTTACCTTCGAGTTCACTCTGGTGTTATACATTTTATGGATTTGGACAAATGTATAATGGTGTGTGCCCATTATTAGTGTTACACAGAGTAGTCTCACTGCCCTAGAAAATCCTCTGGGCTCTGCTTACTTATTTCTCCTTGACCTGATTTGCTCACACCTCAGCAACCACTGATCTTTTTTATTGTCTCCATAGCTTTGCCTTTTCCAGACTGTCATATAGTTGGAATCATACAGTATGGAGCCTGTTCAAGTTGGCTTCTTTCACTTAATAATATGCTTTTAAGTTTCTTCCATGGTTTCATGGCTTGAGAGCTCATTTGTTTTTAGTGCCGAATAATATCTCATTGCCTGGATGTACCATATTTTATTTACCCGTTCACCTACTGGAGGATATACTGGTTTCCTACAAGTTTTGGTAATTATAATAAGGCTGCTATAAATAGCTACATGCAGGTTTTTGGATAGACATAAGTTTTCTCCTCCTTTGAATAAATATGTTTTTAAAAATAATAACTTTTGGAGTGCCTGGGCAGCTTAGGCATTGGACTCTTGATTTCGGCTCAGGTCATAGTCTCACAGTTCATGAGTTTGAGTCCTGCACTGGGCTCTGGGCTGACAGTGCAGAGCCTGCTTGGCATTCTCTCTCTCTCTCTCTCTCTCTCTCTCTTCTTCTTCTTCTTCTCTCTCTGCCTCTGCCCTGCTTGTGCTCTCTCTGTCTCAAAAATAAATAAACTTAAAAAAAAGTTTTAATAATAATAAGTTTTGGGGCATGTGGCTTGTTCAGTTGGTAGAGCATGAAACTCGTGATCTCAGGGTTGTGAGTTCAAGCTCCATTTTGGGTGTGGAGCCTACTTAAAATTTTAAAAAATAAGAATTTAAAAAAATTATTATTTTCCCTTCCTCTGTACCACCTGCGAAATCTAAAGGAAGTGAAAAGAGAGAGGATAAATTTTTCTACTGGAGCTTTCTTGTTTAGAATTGAGTCTGTTAACACTGAAATCACAGAAGTAGAAAACATTTTAAGTCTGTGCGAAGCTGAGTAAGGTATGTTTTATTTCCCCATCAGTCTTCAGTTAGATTGAGAATCAGCTGAAGGCAAAAGACCAATTTTGCCTCACCACTGGCTAGTTCTACTTTTGGTCTCCCTGAACTCTCTCATCCTTTCCTTCTCTTTTCCCAGGCCAGATATTACAGGTTTTCTATTGCACTCTGTTCACATCCACCCCGACGCATGTCATATACTCAGGGCATTTTCCAAATGACCTCACCTATATTCCCACTGGAATACAATGACCCTAACTTCTCCTCTTTCTAGACTGTGCTATTCAATAACCTCTTTATCATTCGGCTTATACTTTCCTTTTCAGTGATCTCTGACACATTGCATCAGATTTCTTGCCTCAGTTGAGAATGTGTCCTTCTTTTACTTATAAAACTTTCCCTACATTATCGACCAAAAGAATAAATGCCAAGCTTCCTAGCCCAGAATTTTAGGTTCCTTATCAGCTATTCTCAAGAAAACTTTTTATTACTGTAAGTCAATATAGTAGATCCTTGATATTAATTAGGTACACTTTAATCCAATCATTTTTAGTTTAATCCCATTTAATTTTTAAAATTTTTAATTCTAGTATAGTTAGCATATAATGTTATGTTAGTGTCAGATGTACAATACGGTGATTCATCATTTTCATACAACACCCAGTGTTCATTACAAGCGTGCTCGTAGGTACCCCTAGGTACCCCTAGGTAAAGTCTCTCACAATGTCTTTTCACAATCATAACTTATTACATGGGTATCTGTTTATTTAATATGTATCTCCCTGCCCCCTCCTACTCAAATCCACCAGCCTTTATTAACCAGGGTGAAGAGGGGAAATTAGTTCCTAATACCCTAAGGCCTCCATTGTAAGCAATGAAATAACTTATCTTCCAAGCATCTAGAACAGTACTAGTTACATACCATCCTCCAAAGATAGTTCAGAGGAGAAAAGGCATGTTTGAAAAGGTATAAAGTAGACTCTTAGTTCTACTTAAGACTGAGGGTTGGAAATAGATCTCTTTTCTTCTGGGCTTGTACTTCCTGCCTGGCACTATATATAATATTTCGGAGGTATTCAGCCAATGAATAATCTGCTCAGCGCTCAGTGCTCTATTAGACCCATATCTGCTCAAAGAGAATTCTTCCATTTGAAGCAAAGCGGAACACATTTGGAATAAAGCAGGGGTAACTCTTACTTTCTGTATTCTTTTATTTCAAGGACAAAGATATTATGAAACAGTTTGAATGTACTGGGCGTGCACAGGGACACATATACCCCAATGTTCATAGCGGCACTTTGAACAGTAGCCAAATCATGAAAAGAGCCTAAATGTCCGTCAACTGATGAATGGATCAAGAAGATGTGGTTTATCTATACAATGGAATACTACATGGCAATGAGAAAGAATGAAATCTGGCCATTTGTAGCAGCATGAATGGAACTCAAGGGTATTATGCTAGGTGAAATAAGTCAGGCAGAGAAGGACAGATACCATATGTTTTCACTCATATGTGGATCAGGAGAAACTTATCAGAGGACCATAGGAGAGGGGAAGGAGGAAAAATAGTTAAGGAGAGGGAGGGAGGCAAATCACAAGAGACTCTTAAATACTGAGAACAAACTGATGGTTGATGGGGGGTGGCACGGGGAGAGGGGGAAATGGGTGATGGGCATGGAGGAGGGCACTTGTTGGGATGAGCACTGGGTGTTATACGGAAACCAACTTTACAATAAACTATATTTAAAAAAAAAATTAAGTACTGGGTATTTGGACCCATAGGCAGTAAATTCAGCTAACTGGAACCCAGGGGGAAATAAGAATTTGTAGCACTAAAATAAAAAAAACTGTATCCACCAATGCTCAAGTTTTGGAACAAAGTATCAGCCAAATAGATAGTAAATACACCATGCGGTTGCTTTCTAGCCTTGGTATGATGACCAACAACACAAATAGAATGGATGAGACACAATTTTGAGCTTTCCCCCTTGTTTTCTAAGAACTGGATATGATTACATTGATCTGTGCAAATGAACCAAAACCCCCCACCTAATTACAATTGGGAATTAGGTAAAGTATCTCAGATAAGTTGTGGACATGCTTTCTTTTGCTAACATTATTTCTCTTAGGAGGCTGGAAATACAGTTCAATGAATTATTTACATAAATCTTATTTATTTCACAAGGGTCATGGTTAAGACTTGATAATCTAATATCCTGCCCTTAGCATTTCACACACTTGGCACCATTAATGGAGGGTTTTTTCTCCCTGTGCTATAATAACCACTTCCTCATTCACCACACACCCCTGCTACCATGAGTCACTCTTTTTTCCTTAAATCTGTTGTGAAGGATCAATCATTCTGCAAGTTTCCAGTATTATGTTTTACATTCTTCTCCATTAAATCCAAAAAGGAAATAATTATCTGAGTACAAACCCCTGTGATGTCCAGTGGATGCACCTTTCAGTTCTATTGATATTCTCCTGGGTATCTGAGCACATGCTGTTCTCTGGGTTTCTTAAGGCCACACTAATTAGTCTCTGTCTTTAACTTTGCATTTCTATTACAGGAGGAGTGTGTGTGTGTGTGTGTGTGTGTGTGTGTGTGCATGTGCGCACGTGTGCTCGCGTGCACATTCTCATCTGTAATTCAATACACTGGCAGGATTAAGACAACCAAGTATAAATCTATATATATTCTATAGACCATCAGACTGCACATTAGCCACTATCAATTGAAGACCAAAAAAAAGCGTTCTTTTTATAGTAATCAAGCAAAGCCTTTCTGCTGAAATTACCATTTTTCAAACTACCATGTGCAACAAGGTGGTCATTTAGCAAAAATTTTCTTCCAAACCTAAGCAGTTTATATAGCAGTGCCCTTAATTATATCTCCTTTTGGTTTGGTTTTTGAAATCTGAACCAAATGGAGTATGGCTGGCCATGAGACAGCTGAGCTATGAACTAACCTAGAGAGGACTGAATAAGGAAAACACACAAACACACCAACCAAAACCAAGTTCCAGGCTCCGGGTGAACCAGTGTACTCGGAGGTGGCTCCTGTATCTTGTGTGATTTGGGTCCCAGTATCTACTTTATTTCATTGAACACCACTTCTCTGCCATCTTATAGACAAACAATTGGGAGACCACACGAGCAGCATAGAGGCTAGACGTCAGAGTCAGATCCATCTCGGTCTGGATCCCAGATGGTCCATTTGCCAGCTAAGTGATCTAAAAAATACTCTTAACCTCCCCAAGTGTCAGAGTCCTCATGTGTGAAGCACTGGATAGCAACACCTACTTTTCTATGACCTAAGGGGGGAAGAAGCAGGAGAACTGATTGGTGAAGAGCAGGCATGAGCTTCCGGCCCTTGGTTTAGTTCTAGCTGGTGGGATCACAGATGTTTAGTACATCCTTAAAAGTCAGTAATTACATAACTACACAAATATGAGTCATGAATCAGCCAAGGATTATGTTCAATCCATTTCTGAGCACTGAAATCCTAACAATAATAGTTATAATAGTAATAGTAATGTTTACTTTGTAGAGTTGGTGTCAGATTTAAATAACATGTGTGGAGGTTTAGCACATTGTTTGGCACATTTTTGCTGCTCTCTAAAGATAACTTTAATTACTACAGTGGAGGTGAGCAGCAGTGATGGGCGAGAATAGAGAAGAGAACTTCTTAAAAAGTACGTTAAGCTGGGGCGCCTGGGTGGCTTAGTCGGTTAAGTGTCCGACTTTCGCTTAGGTCATGATCTCGCGGTTCGTGGGTTTGAGAGCCCCGCATCGGGCTCTGTGCTGACTGCCAGCTCGGAGCCTGGAGCCTGTTTCAGTCTGTGACTCCCTCTCTCTCTGACCCTCCCCTGCTCACGCTGTCTCTCTCTCTCTCCTAGAAATAAATAAAAATATTTAAAAAAAAAAGTACGTTAAGGAAATAATGATGTCTCATCAAGAATGATCCTTTTCTATCTACTGACCTAAAAGTCAGGAAACTGAGATGTTATCTAAATATCAAACTCCCTCTCAGAAACTAGATCCTTAATGGATCATTTTAAATGATCTTACAGGATCTTACAGGATGCTGTTTTCCAAAAGTGAAATTAATTGTACATAATTTATTTCACATACACCTATATTCAATATGGGCAGTTCAATACAACAACAAAAAATGTGACTAACAAATTAATGTTCCCTTCTACTCTGAAATTCAAGATTTTCTTAAATAAATTTACTTAACTTATTTATTATTATTATTTTACTTTAGAGAGAGAGAGAACACAAGCAGGGGAGAGGGGCAGAGAGAGAGAATCTTAAACAGGCTCCGCACTGACATGGGGCTCGATCCCATGTCCCTGAGATCATGATCTGAGCTGAAATTATGAGTCTAATGCTCAACCTACTGAGCCACCCAGGCACCCCAATACTTTTTACTTACTGAAATAATCATCCTAGGAAATACTGTAATGAAATATAGATAGTGTAAATATTCAGAAAAGAATGGCAATCCTTTTAGAGAATTTGCTTGTGAAAAGTTCTATAGAAACAACTCTAAAGTCTGAAATACCAAAGCAGAAAAAAAGCTAGTAAGGATTTCATGGAAACACATAAACCTGTAAAAGATATGGTATAAATGGATTTAGATGATCCAACTCTTTACTCCCAACACAACCAAGGACAGAAAGACTTTCACTGAAATTAAAAAGTAGTAGCTCCAGTGAAGGCAAAAGCACAGAAAAATTGCATAGTGATTAGAATTGCCTCTCAAATCTCCCAGCATGAAAAACCATACAAACAAGTTTATTTAACTCAAAATGGTGTGCTATTTTGAAAAGCAGGTAATATTTAACAATTGTTAACGAATACATGTTCATGCACTATGTGTTAGGCTCTTGCTGTGAATGAGACAGTCTCTGCTTTTATTGAGCTGATATCCTACTGGGGGAGCCAGAGAACAAACAACCGAAGAACTAAATAAATCCTATAATGTCAGATTGTGATAGGCACTGTGAAGAAAACAGACCAGGAAGCAAATACAGAATGACTGCGGATGTGGGGAGGTAGGTTTCAGACACTGAGATCAGAAAACTTCTCTGATGTTACATTTGAGCACAGATCTGAGTGATGAGGGGAAATCAACCTTGTGAACATCTAGGGGTGCAATTTTCCAGGTGACGGGCTGCAGGTACNAGAGAACTTACCCAGAACACCACACATACATAAAACATACACAGAGCACTCACTCCATCCAACAACAGCAGAACACACATTTTTCTCAGGTGGACAGAAAACACTTTCAAGGACCGACCATTTTTAATGTCTGCATTTACAGCTATAGCTTTCTCTCTTAGCACTGCTGTTGCTGCATCCTATAAGTTTTGGTATGCGGTGTTTTGTTTTCATTTAGCTCAAAGTATTTTCTAATTTCCCTTGTGATTTCTTCTTTGACTCACTGGGGGTTCAAAAACATGTGGTTTGCTTTCCACATATGTGTGAATTTTCCAGTTTTCCTCTCGTTATTGATTTCTAGTTTCGTTCCATTGTGATCAGAAAGGATACTTCATATACTTTTAATCTTTTAAGATTTACTAAGACTTATAATGGCCTAACATATGGTTTATCTCGGAGAATGTTCTATGTCCACGTGAGAAAAATGTGCATTCTGCTGTTGTCATCTATTCTTTTTTTAAAATTTTTTAATGTTTTATTTATTTCTGAGAGAGAGAGAGAGAGGCAGCATGAGCAGGGGAGGGTCAGAGAGAGAGGGAGACACAGAATCCAAAATGGCTCTAGGCTCTGAGCTAGCTGTCAGCACAGAGCCCGACACAGGGCTCGAACCCACGAACTGCGAGATCATGACCTGAGCCAAAGTGGGACGCTTAACCGACGGGGCCACCCAGGCACCCCTGTTGTCATCTATTCTTAATTTATTCTCTATTTTTGTAATTATGTTAGATGTTGGACTTCACCTATTTTTTTTCTACATCTATTAATTATATACATTTCCCCCCTTTGGGCTATTAATAAGATATAATATATTCAGAATTTTCCTAATATTGACTCACCCTTGCAGTCCAGGAAGGAAGCCCGATTTTTTAAACTAACATACAGTGTTATATTAGTTTCAGATGTACAATAAAATGATTCAAGAATTCTATACATTTCCCAGTGCTCATCGAAATAACTGTACTCTTGATCCCCTCTATTTCACCTGTTCCCCTCCACCTCTCCCATAGCAACCATCAGTTTGTTCTCTGTATCCAAGAGATTCGTTTTTTGTTTGTCTCTTTTTTAGTCTGTTCATTTGTTTTGTTTTTTAAATTCCACATACGAGTAAAATCATATGGTATTTGTCTTTCTCTGATTGATTTATTTCACTTAGCATTATACTCTCTAGCTCCATCCATGTTGTTGCAAATGGCCAGATCCCATTCTTTTATGGGGTTGAGTAAAATTCCATGGTATATAAACATACACACACATATCCCCCCCCACACACACATATCCCATCTTCTTTATCCATTCATCTATAGATGGACACGGGGTGTGCTTCCACATCTTGGCTATTGTAAATAATGCTGCAATAAACATAAGGGTACATATATCTTTTAAAAAATTTTTTTTTAACATTTACTCATTTTTGAGAGACAGAGCATGAGTCAGGGAGGGGCAGAGACAGAGAGGGAGACACAGAATCCGAAACAGGCTCCAGGCTCTGAGCTAGCTGTCAGCACAGAGCCCGACGCGGGGCTCAAACCCATGAACCATGAGATCATGACCTAAGCTGAAGTCGGACACTCAACTGACTGAGCCACCCAGGCGCCCCTACATATATCTTTTTGAATTGGCATTTGTTTTCTTTGGGTAAATACTCAGCATTGGAATTATTGAGCCATATGGTAATTCTATTTTTAAGTTTTTGAGGAACTTCCACAATGTTTTCCACACTGACCACACCAGTCTGCATCCCGCCATCAGTGCACAAAGGTTCCTTTCCTTCCACATCCTCGCCAACACTTGTTATTGGGTTGGGAGGAACCCAATTGTTAAAGATCTATTTTTTTTAAGAACTGCTGAACTACAACTTCCACTGTTTGTTAGGATTTTCACATGGATGTTGATAAGCAGGTTGGCCCTATCTTGCAGGTTTTGAAGTCAATGTTAGGCTTTCTTCATAAATACAATTTGAAGGATTTCCTTTTTTTGATGTTTTGCAACAGTTTAAATTCTATCCAACTTATCTGTCTCTTAAAAAATGTAAAGAGTCTACAGTGAAACTGTATGAGCCTGGAGATATTAGGGAGGAAAGTCTTCTGCAATTTTTTCAATTGCTTCTGTAGTTACTTGTCTGTTCAGATTTGTTTGTCTGCTGCTATCTAACATTTTTCACTTATGTTTTCAAATGTATCAATAGCTATTTTCCCTTTTCCATTTCTAGTATTGCATATCCATCCCATTTTCTTTTTCTAAATGTTTATTTATTTTTGAGAGAGTGAGAGAGAGCAAGAGGCAGAGAGAACAGGGGACAGAGGATCCAAAGCAGGCTCTGCACTGACAGCAGCGAGCCCGATGTGGGGGCTCGAACTCATGAACCATGAGGTCATGACCTGAGCTAAAGTCAGACACTCAACCAAGTGAGTCCCCAGTGCCCCAGTCCCTTTTTCTTTTCTTTCTTTCTTTTTTTTTTTAATTTTACTACTACACTAGCCAGTGGTTTATCTGGTTTCAGTCAGTTCGTTATAATGTCTTCAAAGAAACACCTAATTTTTGCAATCATAGTATTTCATTCTTTTCTTAACATTTTCAAAATATCTTTATTCTATTTTGAGAGACAGAGACAGAGAGCAAGTGGGGGAGGGGCAGAGAGAGAGGGAGACACAGAACCTGAAGCAGGCTCTAGGCTCTGAGCTGCCAGCACAGAGCCTGATGCGGGGCTCAAACCCACAAACTGTGAGATCATGACCTGAGCCAATGTCAGATGCTTAGCCGACTGAGCCACCCAGGCGCCCCAGTATTTCATTCTTCTAAATGTATGTTTGGATTTTGTAAGTTGTTTTTTTCTATTCTTTAGCTTTTTGAATTGGTTGAACTTACTCTTATTTATATGTATTAGTATAAAAGATATATTTAGTAATTGTTATTTCATTTTACCTTAAGCTTTCTATTATAACCAATTGTCAATGTGTAGCCATTTCTGCATTTAGTTTTATAGGTGTGTGTGTGTGTGTGTGTGTGTGTGTGTGTGTGTGTGTTTCTTTGAACAGTTTTGAAGTTTATAATCTGCTTTGGGAGTTGTTGTTATTGTTTGCAATCATAGTAACTTCATTTACTATTAACTTCATTAACTCTCCACTTCTTGATTTAACAACTTCAGACTAAATGTTGAGTGCCACTTACAGAAGAATATAAAAAAAACGATCACAAATAAACGTCTTCCCACTTCCCTTCCTCCCCCTCCATGCTTGACTTTGACTGTTATATTACCTTTTTTTGCCATTGTCAAAGTTTAAAAAAATTTTTTTAATGTTTATTTATTTTTGAGAGGCAGAGACAGAGTGCAAGCTGGTAAGGGGCAGAGAGAGAGGGAGACACAGAATCCAAAGCAGGCTCTAGGTTCTGAGCTGTCCGCACAGAGCCTGACACAGGGCTTGAACTCATGAGCCATGAGATCATGACCTGAGCTGAAGTCAGACGCTTAACCCCCTGAGCCACACAGGCATCCCTACATTGTCAAAGTTTATAACATTTACATTCTGTTACCATTTTCCATAATTGTTTTGTTTTAATTTTTATATATAAATGAATTGAGTCTTTATTATCAGTCTTTTAAATGTGGCCTCCCTCTTACTTCTTAGTGATTTGGCTTTGGTTTTCTTGTTTTTTCAAAAAAATCACATGGGTCCTGGGTTTGTTTATGATTGAGATTATCTATGTGTCTATTCTTGCCTTTATATTTGAATATTAGCTGGACAGAGAAAAATATCCTTGAATCTTACCTTCTTTTTCTCAGCACTTTATGGACAGAATAATTCTTAGAGACATCTGAAGCTACCCTGGTTTTTTTCTGGTATATAATTAGTATTCACCTAGAAATTGTAAAGAATTTTGCCCTAATCAGTGAAATGCAAAAACCATTAGGATATACCTCAGTTTAGTGACTCACATGTCAATTCTTTTCCAGGAGCAAGATGTTCTAGGTTAATTCCTTCCTCTAATTAGGAAAATTCTTTTACTGGCTTTTAGATACAATGTCTAATCCATTTCTTAGTTTCTCTAATTCCAGGACCTCAATTACCTTTATTCTAATTAGTCTTTGCCCTTCAAATATCTTATCTACTCTTTAAGTTCCTTTGTCTTTTAATAAAAAGATCTACAGGCTCTGTGATTGTCAAGCCCGTTATCAATAATTGATTTTACACTGTATCTGTTCTGCTCTTTGCTGTTTTTAGACTTTTTAATGGTTTTGTAGGTAAGTTGTCTGCGCTCTCAGTTTCTTCCTAAACTATATGTCATGATTTGCATTCCCCAGAAGCAGACCCAAGAATGTGAGTGCAAATAATTTGTTTGAGAGGCAGTTCCGAGAAGCACTAACACATGAGTGGGGAAGTCAGACATGAGAGGGAAGGAATCCAATAATAGTTCTCAAAAAAGTAATCACTGTGGGCAGCTAGAGCTAAAACCTCCTAGGGGACTCTTTGAGACACTCGGGAACATGTCTCAAAGAGGTATCCCAACTGAAGGCAAAGAAGCTGGAGTATCTGCCCACCAGGTTCCTATCTGTCACTGTCTGTAGGCTGTTTCTTGGGAGCATTCACACTCGGACACTTCTCACTCGTCCTGACGTGTGCGTACTGCTCTGGTGAGAAACGTGACCTCAGGCAGAGTGTCACAGGTATTCACGGGACTCACAGTTTTATAGAGAAGAATTGTATAGAGGGCAGGGCTGAGGCGATATGGGTCAGACACTAATATAAACTCCCCTTCAACATGTGTGTTGTTGTTTCAGCTCATTTTTCAAACGTTCTTATTTTTTCTTGTTCATTTCACAGTCTTACTAAGTTCTTCTGTAGCCCCACCAGTCAGTACGGTAACCACTAGCCACATGCGGCTACTGAGAAACCGAAATGTGACAAGTCTTAACTGAGATGCGCTTTAAGTATAAAATATATGCCAGATTCAGTCTTAGTAGAAATAATTTAAAATATCTCCTTACTGTGGCACCTGGGTGGCTCAGTCGGTTGAGCGTCTGACTTCAGCTCAGGTCATGATCTCACGGTTTGTGGGTTCGAGCCCCGCGTCGGGCTCTGTGCTGACAGCTCAGAGCCTGGAGCCTGCTTCAGATTCTGTGTCTCCCTCTCTCTTTGCCCCCCCCCTGCTCACACACTATCTCTCTCTGTCTCTCAAAAATAAATAATGTAAAAAATGTTTTAATAAAATATCTCCTTACTAATTTTTAAATCGACTATGTTGAAATAATACTTCAATTATATTGAGTTAACTAGAAGATATTATTGAAATTAATTTCACACTTTTTACANTAAATAATCCATGGATCTAAAAAAATCAAAGAGGAAGGTAGAAAAGTAATTTGAATTGGGTGAAAATTAAAACACAACATAGAGCTTATGCAGTACTTAGAAGGAAATTTATTGCATTAAAAAAAGCCAATACTAGAAATGAAAGAAGTTCTCAAAATAACCTAGCTTCTACCCTAAGAAATAGAAAAAAGAACAGTCAATGAAACTCAAAAGTAAGCAGAAGAAAGGAAACAACAAAATCGAGGGAAGAAAACAATGGATTTAAAAAAATGTAGAGGGGGGCACCCGGGTGGCTCAGTCGGTTAAGCGTCTGACTTTCACTTNTAACTTTCTCTACTAAAATTTTTTTATATATATTCTTCAAGAATAGATTTTTCATTTCTGTCTTCCATGCGAAGTTTCCTGGTTTGTTTTTTTTTTAATTGTTGTTGTTGTTTTCACTTGGGAGGGTGGGAGATTTTGTAAGTTTACTCAAGTACCATGCAACTTTGTTTTGTTTTCAGCTTACTTGTGCTTAAGTTGTGCACTCCTGTCCAGAAACCCTATTTCTACTTCTATAATGTGGGTATATTTTTTTTAACACTCAGTGGGCCTGTTGATTACATATAAATGTATTTTATTATTTTATTTATTTTATTAATATTTTTATTATTTTATTATTTTATTTAATATTTTATTATTATTTTATTTATTTACACTATTGAAAATGGAAATTTTGACTTCCACCCTAGATCAATTCACAGGAACCAGACTTACTCTGCTCTGCAGGTTCTTTCTGACACCAAGTGGGTCCTGTGACCTAATTCAATTCTGACCTGACTACATGCAGTCACCATCACAACCCCCAGGTCTAAGGGCTCATCCCACAAGACTGCCCCCACTGCAGACATGAGTCCCAAGTGTGGAACCACTGGTGCTTCTGACCGACTGACTATATACCAGGGGCCCCCACGACCCCACTCAGACTAGATAATTTGCTAGAATGGCTCACAGAACTCAGGAAAATATTTTAGTTATGTTTACTTATGCTTTGTGATAAAGACTACAACTCAGGTACAGCCAAATGGAAGGTATGCATAGAACGAGGTATGGGGTGGGGGGTGGGGGATGGTGTGCCCCCCCTTCCAGCCAATCAGTGTATTCACCAACCTGGAAGCTGTCTGAATTTCTTGTACAAAAGTTTGTTTTCGTTTTTGTTCTTGTTTTTATTCTCAAGTTAGATAACATACAGTGTAGTCTTGGCTTCAGGAGTAGAACCCAGTGATTCATCACTTACGGATAACACCCAGTGCTCATCCCAACAAGTGCTCTCCTGAATGCCCATCCCCCATCCCAACCCACCCCACCTCCCACTTTTAATAGAACTCAATCTCCAGCCTCCCTCCCTCTCTGGAGGTCAATGGCAGGTGTGGCTGAAAGTTCCAACTCTCTAATTATTTGATCTTTCTGGTGATCAGCTCATCTCTGAGGCTCTCTAGAGGCTCTAGCTTATGCCACCTCATTAGCATAAACTCATATGTGATGAAAGGAGGCCATTATGAATAACAATCCTATCTCTCAGGAAATTCCAAAGATTTTAGGAGTTCTGTGCCAAGAACCAGACAAAGATCAAATATATTTCTTATTGTACCATGCCTCCTGACCGAAACAAACCCCAAACCAGACAATATACATGAAACAATAGTATTCAATATATTGGATCTCAGGCAAAAAAAAAAAAAAAGGATGGTGATTGGTGATTCCTGAGAGGCAGGAAACACATGAAGTGAGTCTCATGATGGTTCCATTACTGCCTAGAGAGAGTACCCAGGCCCCAGTGCAGGGAAAAAGGACTCAGATGGAGCCCAACAATCTCTGTATGTTGAGAAGACAAAGTGAGGCATTCAGAGAGTCCAAGGCAGCTACATTCTGAGGCAGACTAACAGAGAGGCAAGAGTTTCAGAAAGAAAACACTGGAGATCTGCAGAGAGACCCTTGAGTCTTCAGCTGAGTACTGATCTGTTCATGCATGGAGAGAACTACCAAAGGCCACGGGAAGAACACCAGAAGGTATCAGAGGGAACATGCTCAAAAGTCACGCAGGACCAGGAATAGTTCTGGTTCCCACAATCCAGAGTGGAAAACCTCCTAATTCATGGGATATTGTATAGAGTACTTGAAAAGGTTTTGTCTCAGTAATGGGTCAAAATTAGCACTAGAGTAAATAGTGCTTTGGTCCTGCTTAGCAAAACTTATAATTAAGATCCAAAGGGATCTGTTATACTGTTTCCAAGTAACTTAACCTTGTCCTAGGATCAAGAATATTTATACGGATACAAAAATATCCAGCATACAACAAGATAAAATTCACAATGGTTGGCATCAGCAAAAAAAAATGCTAGTAAAACAGGAAAACATGACCTGTAATGAAGAGAAAAATCAATAAAGACCTATATATGAACAAAGGATAGAATCAGTAGACAAGAAACCACTACAGTAACTGTCCTCTAGATGTTCAGAAGTTAGAGGATGATTGAATATGGAAGACATTTAAAAAGACCCAAATCACACCTCTAGAGATAGGAACTACAATGTTAGAGATGAAAAATTTGGTGGATGATATAAATGGCAAATTAGAGACTGCAGAAGAAGATCAGTGAACTTGAAGACTTGGCAATCTAAATGAGCCAAAAAGAAACAGAGAGAGGAAAGATCCTTGCCCCCCAAAATTGAACAGAACATCAGTGAGATATGATAAAATTTCAAATGGCCTCGTATATGTATAACTGGAGTCTGCAAGAGTGGGGGGGAATAGTTAAGAAAAATGGCCCCAAATTTGATAAAATAAGCTCCAAAGAAACCAAATGAATCACAAGCACCAGAAAAATGAGGAGAATTACACCAAAGTGTATCACAGGCAAATTTACCAAAACCATTGACAAAGAGCAATTATTAAAAGCGGCCAAAGAAGACATATTATACAGAGAAGAATAAATATACAGTGACAACAGATTTCTCGCAGGAAACAATGCAGGTCAGAAAGCACTGGAGCAATATATTTTAAGATGCTCCCCAAATTGTCAAACAAGAATTTTATACACATCAAAGACATCTTTTAAAAATAAAAGCAAAAAAATAAAAATAAAAATAAAAGCAAAATGAAGACTTTGAAGACATACAAAAGAAAAAAGTAATCACTAACTAGCTTTTACGACATGATACGTTAACAAAATTCTTTCACGCAAGGAGAAAATGATAGATGAAAAACTACACTATGGAAGAAAGAGTGTCATAAATGATCACTATGTGCAAAAATAAAACACACTTTTCTTCTTAGTTAAATATCTTTAAAAGATAATGCCCTATCCAAAGTAAAAAATAACAATGTATTGTGGGGCTGAAACATTGCAGTTATGATGTACAACAACAGCACAAAGGACTGAGGGGGAGAATAGAAGCATAATGCTATAAGGTTCTTTACACTAAGCATAAAGTGGCGTGGTATCACTTAGCAGTAGACTCTTATAAGGTTAAAGATGTATACTGTGAACTGTAAAGCAACATCTAAAGTAATAAAACAAAGTATAGCTAGCAAGCCAACAAAGGAGATAAAATAGAATTTTATCCAAATGTTTCAGGAAGAAATAACTCTAGCAAATACTCAAATAATTTTATTTTTCTTACTTTATTTATTTATTTATTTTTTTTTGAGAGAGAGTAAGCAGAAGGGACAGAGAGAGAGGGAGAGACAGAGAATCCCAAGCACGCTCTGTGCTGTCAGTGAAGACCCCAATGCAGGGCTCAATCCCACAAACTATGAGATGATGACCTAAGCTGAAACCAAGAGCCAAACACTTAACCGACTAAGCCACCCAGGCGCTCCTCAAATAATTTTAAATAGAACAAGAGAAAAAGGGAAGCACAGAATAGATGGAACAAAAACAAAAAATGGACCAGCTCATATCAATAAACATAATGTTCCAACCAAATTAAAAGGCAAAGATTGTTAGCTGGAATTTAAGAGCAAGACCCAACTATGTACAACCTAAAAAAAGAAACAAAACACTCTGAACACAATGACAAAACTAGCTAAAACTAAAAGGATGGAGAGGATTTCACATGCTAACACTAATTAAAACTGGCTACATTAAGATCAGACATAGGAAATTTTACAGCAAAGAGTATTTTGAGGCATAAAAAGGGTTATACATAATAAAGGAATCGATGCAAAAAGAGAACATAAAAATCCTAAGTGTTCATGCACCTAATACAAAAATACAAAATACGTGAAGCAAAAACTGACAGAACTGCATAGTGAAAAGGCAAAACCACAATTAAAATGGGAGGTTTCAATACCCCTCTCTCTATAATGGATACAATAAGTAGACAAAATCAGAAAGGATACAGAAGACTTGAACAATACAATCAACTAAACCGACTGAACTAATAAGTAGAAAACATCTAACAAGCAAAGAATACAAATTCTTGTTAAGTGCACTTGGAACGCATACCAAGGAAGTACTTTTTTGGAGTCATAAAAGAAGTCCTGATAAATCTGAAAGTTTACAAGTCGTGCAACATGACATCTGAGCACTATCTATCAAACTAGATACCAAAAGCAGTATAACCGCAACATGCAATAATATCTGTCAATTAAAAAGAATGAAATACCAGGGCGTCTGGGTGGCTCAGTTCGTTAAGCATCCGACTTCAGCTCAGGTCATGATCTCACGGTTCCTGAGTTTGAGCCCCACATCGGGCTCTGTGCTGTCTGCTTTGGATCCTCTGTCCCCCTCTCTCTCTACACCTCGCCCACTCGTGTTCTCTCTCTCTCTCTTTCTCTCCACCCCCATGGATAAACCTCAAAAACCTTATGCTACATGAAAATACCAATCACAAATACATAGGTGTTATATGATTTCATTTATAGGAAATGTCCCAAATAAGCAAACCCACAGAAGAAGAAAGTAGATTAGTAACTGTCCTAGGCTAGGGAGGTGGGGAGGAGGGCAGGAGAGAGGAAAGCGTTGGGGAGTGACCACTAATGGGTATAAGGTCTCTTTGGGGAATGATAAACGCCCTAAAATTAGATTGTGGGGATGACTGCACAACTCTGTGAATATGACAAAAGCATTTAATTTTACATGTAAACGGGTGGCATTTATAAATTTCAGGGATAAAGCTGTAAAAAATAATATAGAACCTATATTTTTTACATAGCCAAATATTTTGAGATTAAATAACATATATCTAAATAATCCATGGATCTAAAAAAATCAAAGAGGAAGGTAGAAAAGTAATTTGAATTGGGTGAAAATTAAAACACAACATAGAGCTTATGCAGTACTTAGAAGGAAATTTATTGCATTAAAAAAAGCCAATACTAGAAATGAAAGAAGTTCTCAAAATAACCTAGCTTCTACCCTAAGAAATAGAAAAAAGAACAGTCAATGAAACTCAAAAGTAAGCAGAAGAAAGGAAACAACAAAATCGAGGGAAGAAAACAATGGATTTAAAAAAATGTAGAGGGGGGCACCCGGGTGGCTCAGTCGGTTAAGCGTCTGACTTTCACTTAGGTCATGATCTCGCGGTTCGTGGGTTCGAGCCCCGCGTCGGGCTCTGTGCTGACTGCCAGCTCAGAGCCTGGAGCCTATTTCAGAGTCTGTGTCTCCCTCTCTCTCTGACCCTCCCCTACTCACGCTGTCTCTCTCTCTCTAAAAAAAAAAAAGTTTAAAAAAATGTAGAGAAAAATCCATCCAGAGATCAATCTTTTTTATAGACCCTTGAGAAGATCCATAAAATTGATAAAACCCTAATCATACCAATCGGGAACATAGAGAAAACATAAATTTCCAATATCAGGAATGAGAAAGTGATATGTCTATAGATTCTACAGATACTAAAAGGATAATGAGAGGATATTATAAACTATGTCATGCCAGTAAATTCAATCATATAGATAAAATAGACACATGTATTGGAAAATATACATAACCAAAATGCATTAAAGAGGCAACTAATACGAGCAGCCCTATATCTGTTTAGTAGTTTAAAACCTCAAAGGGGCACCTGTGTGGCTCAGTCAGTTAACCGTCCGATTTCAGCTCAAGTCAAATATCATGGTTCATGAGTTTGAGCCCTGCGTCAGGCTCTATGCTGACAACTCAGAGCTTGGAGCCTCCTTCAGATTCTCTGTCTCCCTCTCTCTATTTCTGCCCCTCCCCTGCTTATCCTCTCTCTCTCTCTCTCTCTAAAATAAACAAACATTTAAAAACCCCACAAAGAAAACTGCAGACCCAGATGACTTCATTGGTGAATTCTATCAAGTATTTAAAGACAAAACATACTATTCAAACATACTATTCTAGAAATGCTCTTTCAAAAAAAAAAACTGAATAGAAGGGAACACTTCCCAACTCATTTTATGAGGCCAGAATTACTCTGTAACCAAAAACAAAACATTACAAAAAAATGAAATAAAATTACAGACCAATATCTCTCAGGAACATGGATGCAAAATGGTCAACAAAATTTTAGCAAATCAAATCTAGTAATATATTATAAAGAAAACATCATGGCCATGGGAATGTATTCCTGAATGGTGAGGTCAATTTAAAATTTAAAAATCAGGGGTGCCTGGGTGATTCAGTAAGCGTCCAACTTCAGCTCAGGTCATGATCTTGTAGTTTGTGAGTTCAAGCCCTGCATTGGGCTCTGTGCTGACAGCTCAGAGCCTGGAGCCTCCTTCAGATTCTGTGTCTCCTTCTCTTTCTGCCCCTCACCTGCTCATGCTCTATCTCTGGTTCTCAATAATAAATAAAAATGTTAATTTTTTTTAAATAAAAAAGCCTATTAAAAATTAAAAAATAAAATTTAAAAATCGAACAATGTAATTCATCAGCTTAATAGACTAAAAAAGAAAATCTATATGATTATCTCAAATGACTCAGAAAAAGCATTTGATAAAATTTGACATCAATACTTAATTTGAAAAAACTCTGCAAACTAGGAATAAAAGGAAGTTTCTTTAAGCTGCTGAAGATCATTGATGAAAAACTAGAGCTAACATCATACATAAGGGTAAAGAACTGAATCTTCTCTTCTTAAGATCAGGAAGTAACCAATGATGTTGACTAATACCATCTCTATTCAACCTTGTACTGGGGTTCTAGGTTTCCAGTGTCAAAAGGGGAAAACAAGATTGGTCATCCAGATTAGAAAAGGAGATTTGAAATTTAAAAAATTCGAGTAGGAAAAATCAATCAATCTATCAATAACTAGAGTAGCATCAAAAATCTGGCTGGTGCCTGGCTGGCTCAGTTGGTAGAACATGTGACTCTTGATCTCAGGGTCGGGAGTTCAAGCCTTATAGTGGGTGTAAAGCCTACTTAAAAAAAATCTGNAAAAAATTTTTTTAAATACCTGATTAAAGGAGCTATGTAAACTTGTTGCCTGAAAACTACAAAATATTGCTAAGAGGAATTTTTATTTATTTTTATTTTTTAATATTTATTTTATTTATATTGAGAGAGACAGAGTTGAGTGGGGGTGGGGCAAAGATAGAGAAGAGAAAGAATGTGGGACTCGATCTCATGAACAGTGAGATCATGACCCGAGCTGAAATCAACAATCGGATGCTTAACCGACTGAGCTACCCAGGTGCCCCCACTGAGAAGAGTTTTTAAAAGGTCTAAATAACTAAAGAGATATACAGTATTCTTGATCTGGATAAATCAATATTAAGCTATCAATTCCCCATCCAATTAAAGCATTCATATTCAAAATCCCAGCTTTTCTTTGTTGTTGTAGAAGTTGACAAGCTGATTCTTGGAAATCCAAAAATCTAGACTAGCCAAAACGATGTTGGAAAAGAATTACAAAGTCGGAGAATGTATATGACTTGACTTCAAGGCTCATTTCAAGGCTACAGTAATTGAAACAGTGTGGTACTGTCATCAAGATAGGCCAGTAGATTAATGGAGCAGAAGAGTCTCCAAAAATAAATCCACACACAGATAGCCAATGACTTCAACAAAGATGCAACTGATTGGGTAAAGGGTCTTCTTTTCAAAAAAGTGGTGCTAGGCCATTTGGTTATCCATATGTAAAACAAAAACAAAAACAAACTTTCATCTGTACCTCATACCTTCTAAAAACAATCTCAAAATGGATCCTAGATGTAAATTTAAACTTAAAACTATTTTAAAAAGCTTTGAAAGATCCCATTATGCCACTTCCTTTTGGGAAAGACCTATGTCAGTTGGTACCTGTTTTCAATAACTGGAGAAGTCTAAAAAGGATTTTAGCTTTTATGAAAAAAAGCCATTCCCATATTAATGTAGGTCTTTTGTAAAACCAAAGTGTCCTAACTCAAACTTTTGGAATGTAGGGGGGCGTACTCTGCTTTAAACCATTTTGGCTTACAAAAGTTTTCATAGGAATGCTCTACTTTTGGAGAGTGGGGAAACCCTGGAGTAAGGAAACACGCCACCCAATAAAAAATGGAAATGAGTTAAACAGACACATCACCAAAAAAGATATATAGACGACAAAAACAAACACATGATCAGATACTCAACATCATAAGCCAATGGGGAAATGAAAAATAAACCCTCTGGGAGAAATTAGTCTGTATCTTGGAATTGCTAAAATTAAAAAGACTAACCATGCAAATACTGGGCAAGGACATGGAGGAAATGCAACTCACATATACTATAGGTGGGAAAGTAAAATGCTATAGTCACTTCTGAAAACAGTTTGAAAGTTTCTTAAAAAGTCAAACCTATGTTTATCATATGATCTCACAATTCTTCTAGGTATTTGCCCAAGATAAATGAAATAATGTGTTCATACAAAGACTTGTATGTGAATGCTCATAGCATTTATTTGTCATAACTCCAAACTGGAAACAACTTATATGTCCATTAACAGACGAATAGATAAGGAAATTATAGTCCATCCATTCAATGGATTTACTACCCAGCATACAAAGAGATAAAAACATAGATGAATCTTGAAATAATTGTGCCAAGTGAAAGAAGTCAGACAAAGAGGAATACGATTCTATTATGATTCTATTCACATAAAATTCTAGAAATTGCAAAGTTAATACATAATGACAAAAAGTGGACCAGTCGTTTCCTGGGGATGGAGTGCACAGAAGTGAGAATACATTGGAAAGAAATGGGAAGAAACTTGTGAAGGCGATAAACAAATTCATTGTCTTCATTGTGGGTGATGGCTTGTTGGGCATATGACTGTACACTTTAAATATGTATTCTTTATTGTCTATCATCTATATCTCAATAAATCTATTTTCAAAAACCTTATTAGGGGCACCTGGGTGGCTCAGTCTGTTAAGTATCTGTCTTTGGCTGGGGTCATGAGCTCACAGTTGTGAGTTTGGGCCCAGAGTTGTGGGNAAGTTAATACATAATGACAAAAAGTGGACCAGTCGTTTCCTGGGGATGGAGTGCACAGAAGCGAGAATACATTGGAAAGAAATGGGAAGAAACTTGTGAAGGCGATAAACAAATTCATTGTCTTCATTGTGGGTGATGGCTTGTTGGGCATATGACTGTACACTTTAAATATGTATTCTTTATTGTCTATCATCTATATCTCAATAAATCTATTTTCAAAAACCTTATTAGGGGCACCTGGGTGGCTCANGTCAGACAAAGAGGAATACGATTCTATTATGATTCTATTTACATAAAATTCTAGAAATTGCAAAGTTAATACATAATGACAAAAAGTGGACCAGTCGTTTCCTGGGGATGGAGTGCACAGAAGTGAGAATACATTGGAAAGAAATGGGAAGAAACTTGTGAAGGTGATAAACAAATTCATTGTCTTCATTGTGGGTGATGGCTTGTTGGGTATATGACTGTACACTTTAAATATGTATTCTTTATTGTCTATCATCTATATCTCAATAAATCTATTTTCAAAAACCTTATTAGGGGCACCTGGGTGGCTCAGTCTGTTAAGTATCTGTCTTTGGCTGGGGTCATGAGCTCACAGTTGTGAGTTTGGGCCCAGAGTTGTGGGTCAGGCTCTGTGCTGATGGCTGGGAGCCTGGAGCCTGCTTCAGATTCTGTGTCTCCTTCTCTCTCTCTGCCCTTCCCCACTCAAGCTCTGTCTCCCTCTCTCCCCAAAATAAATAAAATTTAAAAAAATTTTAAAGAAAGAAAACCCTTGTTAAAATGCCTTCATTAGGTATAATGCACATTTTGCACAAGAAATAGAGGGTGAGGGTCGTCTGTAGCAAAAGCAAAAGACAGATTTAGAATTTCAAGTGTTCTGTTTAAGACATAACACGCAGGTAGGTCTTATTTTAAAAATTCATTACTGGTTTGATGAGATGGTGCCCCCAAGGCAAAGCCGCACTTCATCTCAGCCAAGCTCANGTTAATACATAATGACAAAAAGTGGACCAGTCGTTTCCTGGGGATGGAGTGCACAGAAGTGAGAATACATTGGAAAGAAATGGGAAGAAACTTGTGAAGGTGATAAACAAATTCATTGTCTTCATTGTGGGTGATGGCTTGTTGGGTATATGACTGTACACTTTAAATATGTATTCTTTATTGTCTATCATCTATATCTCAATAAATAAATTTGGATGGTCATTTTCCCCTCAGGAAAGTACACTGCCTGGGTAGATTTATAAGTAATGATAGCTACTACTGAGAGCATTTAAAATATTTGCTTTGGGGCGCCTGGGTGGCTCAGTCGGTTAAGCATCCAACTTCAGCTCAGGTCATGATCTCACGGTTCATGGGTTCAAGTCCCATGTCGGGCCCTGTGCTGCCAGCTCAGAGCCTAGAGCCTGTTTCGGATTGTGTCTCCCTCTCTCTCTGACCCTCCCCTGTTCATGCTGTCTCTCTCTCCCTCTTTCTCTCTATCAGAAATAAATAAAACATTTTTTAAAAATGCTATTTGCTTTGACATGTGGGGAAACAAAGTATATCACTAAGTCTGAAAACTAAAATACAACTTTAAAAATGTGTTTCAAAAGAGCATTTAAGAGTGTCAGTAAAGGAAATTAAAAGAAGAACTAGGTAAGTCTGGAGACCAGGAACATGGCCGGTGCTGGTTAAAGGTACATGACACTTTCAGTTTGGCAAATCAGAAGAATCAGATTGAACCTCGTGGTCAGAAGAACAATTACAAGATAATGAGGAGGAGATGTATCCTCTTTGATGATAACCCTCCTGTATGTAAGAACAAAGAATTGCAAGAAGAAGGTATTTCTCCAACTGAGTGTTGAAGATTTTCATGAGGCCTGAATGGAGTTCTAAAATAAAGCAAGCAAAGCTGAAGAGATCTGAATCGCACAGCCTGTGTTGTGGTAACGTGCAAATCAGGTTGGGTTACAGGCTCGATTCAATACAGGCGTCTCCGCCACGTTCGTCATTGGTTGCTTGCCATATTAATTCAACCAGTCAATATGTATTGAGCATCTACTGAGCATGGACACTTGGCCAGGTGCTCTTCCAAATTCTGATCTAAAATTAGGAACACTTCTATTTTTATCATCTTCTTTGAATGGTCATTTTGATTGCTTGCCATAATTGGGCCATGGCGGTCCCTTGGGGATACAGTGTCTTCTTCAGTCCTCCCAAACGGAAGTTCCATTCGATCTACTCATCCTCACTCCTCCTTATTGCCACTCCCAGAACCCAATTCCTTCTCACTTCNCTCTCATTCATAAAAGACTAAGTGCTTGGCTCAGCTTCCTCCATCTCAAGTCCAGCCACCATCCTGAGTCATTTTAATACAAGCGTGGGTGGTCCATCAACAGTCATTCAACTCTTTGAATGCCTCCTCTTCTGTGATATTTCCACATCAATACCCACCTCCAAGTCACACAAGTATCAGGGACTGCATCACATCAATAACACTAATTCAATAACACTAACCTCTTCCAGCCACAACGTTCTATCCTTCTCATCCAATTACTTGGATTATAATAGCTTTTGGCTTCCTTCCTTCCTTTCCTTTTTTCTCTATTCTCCCTTCTCCATTCTTTTCTTTTTATCTTTTAACTGATAGTCCTCCATCACCTCTCTCCTGTACTCACCTCCTCTTCTACTCATTTTAAAATTAAATGTTGTGTTCAAACACCTTCCTAAGTCTCACGTTATTTCCAGTTTTTCTGCAGACTTTTTGGGCTCTCTATGTGTGTCACCTGCAAATGATGGCCATTTTTTCAGACTCCTTACTTTCCAAATTACTTTTTGTGCCTATAATTTGTTTTTCTTATTTTATTGTTTTACCAAGGACATGTGCTAACATGAACAGGTATGATGAACTGATAGAGTTTCTCTGCAAATCTACTCCAAATATTGCTTTCCTCTCAATCTCCACGGTCAACTCCCTAGTCCAAGCCACCATTCTTTCACTGGATCAACTCATCTAGCCTCCAAAATGGATTCTCCAGTTTTACTCTGTTTCTCTCCATTCCTTCTGCACTTAACAGCCAGAGTGATCTTTTAAAAACATATCTAGGTAGAGGCACCTGGGTGGCTCAGTTGGTTAAGCGTCCAACTTTCGCCCAGGTAATGAACTCACAGTTTGTGAGTTTGAGCCCCACATCAGCTTTGTGCTGACAGCTCAGACAGAGCCTGGAGCCTGCTTCAAATTCTGTCTCCTTCTCTCTCTGCCCCTCCCCCACTCACGCTCTGTCTCTCTCTCTCTATCTCAAAAATAAACATTAACAAAAAATAAAAACATATCTACATCGTCCTTGACTTGCCTTAAACCTTTCACTAGTTTACAACTGCACCTAAAATAATGTCCAAAAGTTTTTAGAGTCTTCCTCTTCAATCTCTTCTTTTCTCATACTACTAGATTTTACTCATAGTATTTTCTTTTACTTCCTGAAGACAGTAATACTTTCCTGCTGCAAGTCCTTCTCAGTAGCTATTCCTTCTACCTGAATGCTCTTTGCCTCACACTTTGACTAGAGAACACCTACACAGCCTTTAGGACTCAAAATTCTCCCAGAGAAACCCTCTTATGACTCCAGAAGTTCAGTCAGCTCTCTCTTTTTTAATATTTCATTTAACTCTTCATTTTTCCTTCAAAGAACTTACCACTTCATGTAATTATACCTGTTTATTTGTGTGGCTACTTAATAGATGTCTCTCCCATTATACTAAAAGCTCTCTGTGTTTATCCCATCATCCCTGGCCTATGGCATTTTGCCCAGAAAATAGTCTGCTCTTAATAAATATTTATTGAGTGAATAAATGGATGAATGAGGACATAAAGATGAATAAGACACAATCCTGGCTCAGAAAATGCACTCAACAAATCTTTCCTTCCAGTCTTAATGATTTGTTTTCCTTACCAGGGTTAGAAACGGGAATGAGGAGCAAGATGACATCCAAGATCCCAACATTATATTCTTTAGTGAGAAGACCTTGTTAGGTCAGAAATTGACTAATATAAGCAATTACAGCAGCACGAATCTAGCCTGAAAATGGCAGAGGAAGTGGGATGCACTGGGGCAAGAAACTATTTTAAACACAGGAATTATTCATCACCCACCCAAACCTAAAAGCGAAAACAGCTAAACTACCCATGATTGAAATTTTATTAGTTTGAATTTAGACTTAAACAATTTAATACTTGTAATATATTCCTATTCATTGGTTATTTCTCTCTTAATTTCTGTATACAAATATTTTTAAAAATAGTGTTGTACGTAGAAACAAAAGCAAAAATAAACTATTGGGACTGTAACAAAATATAAAGCTTTTGCGCAGTGAAGGAAACCATCAACAAAATGAAAAGACAAAGAATGGGAGAAGATGTTTGCAAATGATATATCTGACGAAGAATTGATATCCAAACTATATAAGGAACCTATACAACTCAACACCAAAATATAGTCTGATTAAAAATAGGGAGTGGACCTGAATGGACATTTTTCCAAAGAAGACACACAGATGGCCATCATACACATGAAAAGATGCACAACATCACTCATTATCAGAAAAATGCAAATCAAAACCACAATTGAGATATCAACCTCACACCTCTCAGAATGGCTAGTATCAAAAAGATAAGAAATAACATGTGTTGACAAAGATGTGGAGAAAAAGCAGCTCTTATGCATTGGTGGTGGGAATATAACTTGGTGCAGCCACTATAGAAAACAGTATGGAGATTCCTCAAAAAGTTAAAAATAGAAATACCATATAATCTAGTAATTCTGAGTGTATACCTAAAAACCCAAAAACACTACTTTGAAAGATATGTGCATCCCTATGTTAGTTGCAGCATTATTTACAATAGCCAAGAAATGGAAGCAACTTAAGTGCCCATCAATAGATAAATGGATTTAAAAGATGTGCTATATACATACAGTGGAATATTATTCAGCCATAAAAAATAATGAAATCTTGCCACTTGTGACAACATGAATGGACCTAAATGTTGTTATGTGAAGTGAAAAAAAAGGGGTACCTGAGTGCCTCAGTCAATTAAGCATCTGACACTTGATTTCAGCTGAGGTCACGATCTTATGGTTCGTGAGATCAAGCTCCACATCAGGCTCTACACTAAGCATGGAGCTTGCCTGGGATTCTCCTTCTCCCTCTGTCTCTCTGTCCCTCCCCTGCTCGCACTCTCTCTTTGTCTCTCTGTCTCTCTCATTCTCTCTCAAAAATAAATAAATAAACATTTAAAATGTTTTTTAAAATAGTGTTGTATGTTGTACTCAGGGAAAGATCCAGGCTTTTTGCCCAAAAGAAATACAAATGGCAACAACTGCTAGCTTCCAAAGTCAGAAGCAGCCAAGGTTACTTGAAGAGAAATGTGGAGTCCCACATGGTTAAATGCAGGTTGAATGGCAAATGTTGGCTCCTTCTTAGAGATTTCATCTTGCCTCCAGTCTTAGATGATAAGCCATCTCCACTCATACCCACGTTTGCCTACACCTGTGTCCTGAATACTATCCTCTCCTTCCTCCCCTGAGAACGTCACCATGCACCTTAGCCTTGTTTTCTCTCTCTTCCATAAACATCCTTCAGAGTCACAAATATGCCTTTTTTCTCCTTTCCCTGACTTCACATTATCCCTTGGCTATAATTTACATCTTCCTTTCTCATTAAAGCTTCTGCATTTTCATACTTCCCACTCTTTAACTCACTGTAATCTGGCGTCTGATCCACCAACCAAAAGAATCCCAGGCAAAATTTTCTGACAAATTTGAAGACCCTTTGTTGGTCTTTATCCAGTGCCGTGACAATCACTATTGAACAATCACCTTCTCAGAGCAGGGGTCAGGAAGCCTGAGTTTATAGTGTATTACACTTTCAGTGGTACAATAGATTCACCATGGCTGATTTCAGCCACTAACTTGGCATCATCCGGATTCCAAAACTCCTGAAAAGTTAACAACGTTGCCTCTATGAGCCATCACACGTCTGCTAACACCCTCTGTTACGTGGAAATCCGTTAATCACTCTTTTTTTTTTTTATAAATGATTACTTTATATCTTTTTTTTTTTACAAATAGTTTATTGTCAAATTAGTTTCCACATAACACTCAGTTAATCACTCTTTCTGTCTTCAACTTCCCACTCTTGCATTCCATGATGCTACTGCCTCTGAGGCCCCTCCTACATTTTGACTATTTCTTCCTTTCTGTGTTCTTTGTCCCTCTTTCTTCTCTCGCTTAAGAGCTGAGGTTCCCTGGGGTCTGTGCTCTGTCCAATGCTTTTGTTTCTCCATAGACTTTCCTAGCGAAATCAAATAAAGTCTTATAGTTTGAAACATGTCTCTCTTACACAAAAGCTCTCCCCCAAAGGCCTGATGAATGTCTCTACCTGAAGGTCAGAAAGTTACATAAAACCCAATATGTTATAAACCTTCCTATAGTCTGGCTTCAATACCCCTACTTAATCAGCAACACACTGCTTTGTCTCTTAAGTAATTCTTCAATTTATCTCCACCTCTCCATTCCCATCACTTCTGCTATTTCTGACAGCTGGAATCAACTATACAGAAATCTATAAGAGTCGAAGTTAACAGTGTTCTCTAGTGTCAAACTGCCCAGTGGGTCACCACTAGTAGTATTTCTCAACATGTGTATTGCATTCTATGGGGGAAGAAAGAGGTTTTGTGGTCAAATAAATCTAGGAGTCATTGAATTAAACAAGGCAAAATTTTGTTCTGTGACTTTTCTGAACTTTTAACATACTCACGTGCATCGTGGATTTCTGATAGGAAATCCACCTCTAAGAGCCCATCATTGCCCTATAAGAAGCCTGAGTGCATTAGAACGTTGCTGTAAGCCACTTGTAAACACTCTCAGCCCATTTAAGCAAATGTGAAAAGAGACCATGTCCTTCATTCCGGTTAAGCCTATCATATAATCAGTTATAACTCTTCATGTTGCAAGTACAGAAAACCCCAACTCAGACTGGTCTAAACAATAAAAATACACTGGTGCACAAAAGGTAAGTCTGGAGGTAGACTAATGCCTTCTTTTTTTAATGTTTATTTCTTTTTTAGAGAGTGAGAGAGAGCAAGCAGGGGAGGGGCAGAGAGGGAGACATAGAATCTGAAGCAGGATCCAGGTTCTCAGCTGTCAGCTCAGAGCCCGACACGGGGCTCAAACCCACGAACTGTGAGATCGTGACCTAAGCTGAAGTCACTTAACTGACTGAGCCATTCAGGTAACTTGGACTAATACCTTTTTAAGGCTAAAAACAACTAAAACAGAAAATTCTTTCAAGAAAACATACAGATGCAATAAAACAAAGTTAAGTGAAAGGGGAAAAATATGAATGCAAGATTCAGGACAAGGGTTACTTGAGGTCAGGGAAGGCAAGGGGAGGAGATGGGGAAGAAGCCATATGGTTAAGATTTAGGTTATTTGTCAAGGTCCTCACTTTTGTTTTGCACAGTGGGTTTGAGGATGTTTGTTACAGTATTGAAAACGTAATAACTACGTAAGCAAGCACACTTAGTTGGGCGCAGAGCTAGAACTAGAACAAAAATGTTCTGATCCTAGCGTTCTAGGCTCCCGCAAAAGAGAAAAGCTGCTGTCAGCATCGATTCCCTGACTTGGGTAATAAGAATGTTCTTCTCTTTCTGTTATAGGGAGGGCACCTTTCTCATGGGAAATTTCTGCGTTACTTCTGGGTAGAAAGAAGGAGGGCAGAGAGCCAATCCTGTATCTGCCATTTCTCAATTGCCTTTAGCTCAAAATAAACGATATGCTAAAGTGCCATTTGGGGGGCAATATGTTCTGACCCCCATTATTTGCCAATCCTGGCTTAGCAAGTTTTGTGAAACATAACCGAAATACATCAAGATTTTAGCACGTGTGTACCAAGTATACCACAATATAAAACAGACACATCCTGAAACCAGAAGTATTTCATTACTACATCATAGTATTTATCTCATGTTAATTCCTTCAGAATTGCACCATCCTGCCAAACTAGAACTATCCTAAGCATTTCAGGAGATGAGAAAATGAAGCAGAAATCCATCTCTCGGTGATCATTTTTCACAGTAAGGGAAATTAGATATAGATGTAAGTGATGAATATTAATAAGCATAAGATAGGGTAGAAAGTCATGTCATAAGACAGGGACACAAAATGCTATTGTAGGCGAGAGGCTGGGGCTCGGGTGCTTAGGACAGCTTGATGAAGGACAAGACAACTAAACTGGTCCTTGAACTGTAGTAGCATTTGGGATGTACAGATAGAGGAGACAGCTGTCACTAACAAGATGGCATGCACCTGGGAAAATGTAGCTTGTGAGTGGGGAGAAGCAAGTGCTTTGGTTTGAGCCATGGGGAGGATTGATAGGAGAGAGCAGAGGATTTTAAGACCAGAAATGTTGGCTTTGGTCAGGTCATGATAGCCTCAAAGACCATGTCCTGAGGAGTCTGCACTGATTCTGAGGCTAGGAGAGATCCTCTGAGGGTTCAGGAGTCAGGGAGGCATGGCATGATCACAGCTGTATTCCAGAAAGATGAAATGGCAATTGTCAGATGGAAGGAGGTAGAAAGCTGAGAGAGGAGTAGAAATGAGGCTCTATCCAATTAAGACGCAGGGATTATGTCATAGAGTATCAGTGTCAACACTTCATAATGCAGTTACGCTTTATTTAAAATGGTGATGTTTTTAGGGCACCTCGGTGGCTCAGTTGGTTAAGTGTCCAACTTCGGCTCAGGTCATGATCTTACTGGCTCATGAGTTCAAGCCCCGCATCAGGCTCTGTGCTGACAGCTGGGAGCCTGGAGCCTGCTTCTGATTCTGTGTCTCCTTCTCTCTCTGTCCCTCCCCACCTCATGCTCTGTCTCTCTCTCTTAAAAATAAATAAACATTTAAAACAATGAAAACAAAATGGTGACGTTTTCACAGCTGAGCGAGCAGTAATTTTCTCTTTCCTAATACAGATTTTAGTCTAAAGATAGTTTTGTGAAGTTACTCTTAAAAATAAAGCATATGTAGAGAATAACTCTGCCAAAACAAAGGACACCGTAGGAGAATCACACAAGGCAGTGTCAAATGTTTTCAAAGAGTAGAGGAACAATTTTCAACCCTTCAGAGCCTCCCTGAATCCAATGGGACAGTCAGGACACATTAGGGTTTGTTTTCTAGTTGTAGCACTCTATTCCCAAGCAAGGTAACTTAGAGAGAAAAACAATCAAAACTGATCTTTATTCAGCACCACAATCAATGGTAAATGATGTTAACTGGATAGATATTTGGTTTTACGTTTAAGTATTTATTTAAGTATATAAGGCCTACGTCTGAGGTAATATTAGGCAACGCAGCCACAGGTTTCTAAGAATATTCCAATATTGGCTGTTAAAACTCTTGAAATGATTCAACCTGATGCCTCCAAATGACCCCTGATGCATTTATAGCTAATGAAGAAAAATGAGACTTTGAGAGTACCTGGTCTCCTTCACACTTGGAGTCTTGGCTCATTAAATCATTCACCTTTGTCCTTTGCCTTCCATGACACTTGTAATCAAATAGGGAGAGAAGCGTTAACCACGTAAAAACATGCAAGTAAATACATGTTTGGAAATGGCAGGAAGTACTCTGAAAGATTCAGAATGGAGCGTCATGAGAATAAGGCAATGAACCGACGTAGGAAAGTGGAGAGAGCTTCTCAAAGAAAGCAGGGGTGACACTGAAGTAGATGTTAGCCAGGAAAAGTGGAACAGCATTTCACAGTGGGACAGAATCTCAGGTCCGGTTGATGGTAATACTTTACACAGAAATTACATGACCCTCGTATACATTCTATTGCACCTAGAAGCGTAACATAAAAATATTACAGATCGTCTAACAATATGTGAAAATGTTACTCATTAAATTTAAATAGCAATTTGCAGAACTATGGTTATAAACTACTTGGCTTGCGGCAATATATTTCCATGTCTTATGAAATTATTAATTCTCATTAAATGCTAATGATCCTTACTGTGAAGATTAGAGCTAATTAACTACTCCTTTCACCAACATTAATTTATTAGTTACTCATGATGAATCCAGTAAACGTTTCTGTGTTCGTTGGCCAGATAAGCACCAGACACCAACACCGCTAAGCACACACAAACAAACACGGTGGAAAATAAACATTGCCACTGCTAGATAATAAAGTTGGAAAACAGATGGGCAACAAGGATAAATGGTATGATATATTAAATAGTTATCCAACTAACAACATCAGTCGGCTGACCAAACGTGTTATTTCCATAGTTAACGGTACTGATGTACCAGGAACCTCTGGTGGGCAGGGCTACCTCATCTCTGTTTCAGAATCGAAACTTTTTAAAAACAATTGAAGTCTTTGGTGCTCAATTCCTTGATTTAAGTACTCACATTTAGGCAGTACTGATCTTGCAGATGTTTTTCACAATCAGGAAGATTTCAAACAAAGGAAACCAGAAGAAACATCAAGTCATCATTGGCGGAGATAAAGAGGAAAATTTGAGTGGTTCCCAAAGTGTGATTCAGCTATCAGCAGCAGCAGCATCACCTGGAATTTTGTTATAAATGCAGGTTATATGTTCCCCACCTTGGCTACTGAATCAGAAAGGCTCAGGGTAAGGCCCTGCCATGCATAGTCTAAGCAGATGATTCTGATGCACGCTGAAGCAAGTTTTCTTAAGGCTTGTTTTAAAACAGGGACTCACGGGGCGCCTGGGTGGCTCAGTCAGTTAAGCATCCAACTTCCGCCAGGTAATGATCTCACGGTTCATGGGTTCAAGCCGTGCATTGGGCTCTGTACTTGCAGCTCAGAGCCTGGAGCCTGCTTCGGATTCTGTGTCTCCCTCTCTCTCTGCCCCTCCCCTGATGTGTTCTGTCTCTCTCTTTTGCTCAGTAATAAAATAAACATTAAAAAAAAATTTAAAACAAGGACTCAAAAGATAGCCTCAATTTTAGCAGTTTTCTAAAAGTTATTTTCTTTTATTCCTTTCAACTCAGAACAAATTGAAGCCATGTAACAGCATATCATTTATGACCACTAACTCCAGAGTTTAGCAATAAATTTTAACTGTTAAACTTTGAAGAAGTTGAACTTGGAATATTTCAAAGTTGTTGTAGATTTTTTTTTACAAATAGTTTATTGTCAACTTGGTTTCCACATAACACCCAGTGCTCATCCCCTCAAGTGCCCTCCTCCATACCCACATCCCCCCTCCCTGCCCCACACCCATCAGTCCTCAGTTTGCTCTCAGCATTCAAGAGTCTCTCATGGTTTGTCTCTCTCCCTTTCCCCCACCATTTCCCCCCTTCTTCTCCCCCTTGTTCCTCAGTTAAGTTCCTCCTAATCCTCCTATACGTGCAAACATATGATANGACCCAAGAATTCAGCCAAGTTGCAGGGTACAAAATCAACGTAAAGTTGTTGTAGATTTAAAATCCTGAGGAATAGATGAGGTTTGTGCTATCATAAATACGTTTTTTGTTAGCACAACTTTAAATTCCATGGTACAAACAGTAAGACATTTATCCAAAAATGTATTAGATTTTCATTTGCTAACTTTTGTATATTTTATGATATTTTACATGGGGTGCATTCAAGTTAGCAGCTGCTTCTTTTTAGGAGACCCTATTATAGAACATAATACTCACATTACAAAGAGGTCATCCTTGGCTTTAGGAATGTATTTTATGTCATTTAAAAATAAATCCATTCAAACATCCATTTACAATAAAAACTCAACAAGTGAGTAGAGAAGGAATGTACCTCAACATGATAAAAGCCAAATATGATGAGCCCACAGGTGTCATCAGACTCAATGGTGAAAAGCCAGAAGCTTTTCCTCTAAGACCGGGAACAAGACAACGAGGCCCACTTTCACCACTTTTATACAACATAGTATTGAAATGTCCTAGCCACAATAATTAGACAAGAAAAAGAAATAAAAGGCACCCAATTTGAAAAGGAAGAAGTAAAACTGTCACTATTTTCAAATGGCATGATATTATATATGGAAAATTCTAAAGACTCCACCAAAGAAACTCTTGGCACTAATAAATGAATTCAGTAAACTTGCAGGATACAAAAGTAACATCCAGAAATTGGTTGCATTTCAAGACATGAATAACAAGATATCAGAAAGAGAAATTAAGACAATAGTCCTATTTATAACTGCATCAAAAAGAGTAAAATACTTAGGAAGGAACTTAACAAAGGAGTTGACAGACCTATATTCCGAAAACTAGAAGTCATTGATGAAAGAAGTTGAAGAAAACACAAATCAATGGTAAGATATTCTGGCATTAATGTTAAAATGCCATTGCTGCTCCAAGCAATCTATAGATTCAATACAATCCCAATCAAAATTCCAATGGCATTTTTCATAGAGTTAGAACAATCCTAAAATTTGTGTGGAACCCCAAAAGACCCTGAATAACCGAAGTAATCTTGAGAAAGAAGAACAAAGCTGGAGAGATCATACTCTCTGATTTCAAACTATACTACCGAGCTATGGTAATAAAAACCGTATGGTACTGACACAAAAACAGACACATAGAGCAACAGAAAAGAACAGAGAGCACAGAAGGAAAAAAAAACCCATGCATATATGGTCACTTAAACAATGACAAAAGAGGCAAGAATATACAATGGCTGAGTAATATTCCATTGTATATATAAACCTCATCTTCTGTTTCCATTCATTTATTGATAGACACTTGGGCTGCTTCCATATCTTGGCTGTTGTAAAAAATGCAGCAATGAACACAGGGGTGCATAGAGCTTTTTGACTTGGTGTTTTTGATTTCTTCAGATAAATGCCCAGAAATGGAATTGTTGGATTGTGTGGTAATTCTTCTTTTCATTTTTTGAGGAACCTCAATAAAAAGTGTTGGCAAAACTGGATAGAAACTGCAACAGAATGATACTAGGCCGATATCTCACACCATACACAGAAATAAATTCAAAATGGATTAAAGACTTGAATGTAAAACCTGCATCCATAAAACTCCTAGAAGAAAACACAGGTAGTAAGCTCCTGGACATCAGTCTCAGCCATATTGTTTTGGACCAGTCTCCTCAGGCAAGTACAACAAATGCGAAAATAAACAAACAGGACTACATCAAACTAAAAAGATTTTCCACAGTGAAGAAAACTATCGATAGAACAAAAGGGCAACTTACTGAATGGGAGAAGACAGTTGCAAATAATAAATCGGGTCGGGGTTTACATCCAAAATATATAAAGAACGTATACAACAATATCAAAAATAACTGAACTAAAAATGGGCAGAGGACTTGAATAGATGTTTTTCCAAAGAAGACATATAACAAGTCAGCAGTCACATGGAAAGGTGCTCAACATCACCAATTATCAGAAAAATGCAAATCAAAACCACAATGAGTTACCACCTCACATATTTCAGGTTGGCTATTATCAAAAAGACAAAAAAATAACGAGTGTTGGTGAAAAGGTGGAGAAAAGGGAACTCTCATACATAACTGGTGGGAATATAAAGTAGTGCGGTCACTATGGAAAACAGTATGGAGGTTCCTCAAAAAATGAAGAAAAGAATTACCACACAATCCAACAATTCCGTTTCTGGGCATTTATCTGAAGAAATCAAAAACACCAAGTCAAAAAGCTATATGCACCCAGATATTCACTGCTGCATTTTTTACAACAGCCAAGATACGGGGCCAGCTCAAGTGTCCATCAGCAGATGAATGGAAACAGAAGATGAGGTGTATATACACAATGGAATATTAATCAGCCTTAAAAGAGTGAAATCGTGCCATTTGGGGCCACACAGAAGGATCTAGAGGGGTATGTTAGGTGAAATAAGTCAAACAGAGAAAGACAAATATCATACGATTTCTTTATATGTGGAAGCTAAAAACCAAAACAAATGAACGAACAAAGCAGAAACAGACTCATACACACAGGAAACTGTTGGTTCCATAAAGAAGAGGGGGTGGGGAGCAGCCAAAATAGGTGAAGGGGATTCAGAGGCACAAACTTCAGGGATAAAATAAATAGGTCATGGGGTTGTAATGTTTTATTTATTTCTGAGAGAGAGAGAGAGACAGCGAGAGCAGGGGAGGGTCAGAGAGAGAGGGAGACACAGAATCTGAAGCAGGCTCCAAGCTCTGAGCTAACTGTCAGCACAGAGCCCGACGCAGGGTTCGAACCCACGAACCGTGAGATCATGACCTGAGCCGAAGTTGGACCCTTAACCTACTGAGCCACCCAGGCGCTCCTATACATATACATATTAACTCAATCGTATCAAAATATGAATCAAAGACACCAATTTGCGAGGGTATAAGTATTCTCTAAAGACATGTAACATATCGTTTCCTAATAACTGAGTGGAAGCCCTTTGGAACCTCTCCCGACTATGTAATGAATGCCTTTCTCACTGAGCACAGTCTGATTTACTGGCAGAAGGTTTTGTCTAATCTTTCTTCAGTTTCGCACGCTGCACTTTTAGAGGTCTCCAAATGCTGTGAGCAGTCAATTAAATAAACAAAAGCATTTTAATTAAACCTACATGTGGAAAGTTGAAAGAAGCATCTCAGAGCAGACCTTGCTCTAGTGCCAAAGGCGATTCTGTGAGGAGGCGTATGAGGCGGTGTTTTGAGTCACTGGGAATTAATGTCATAACCGATCAACCCTGGAACATAAATACGAACTCCCCACCTCCGGGGAAGTGTGGCAGGGAGGGATGGGGTAGGACTCACTGAAGGGGCAGTAAGACAGCCATATTAATTCTAGAAGAGTTTGATGAATGAAATGCTACCGTAAGAGACTATTTCCTATTCTTTCTATTACGAAAGTCTCAAGGATTCCTCCGGAAGAACAAGGAGCTACAGTGTTATTGACACACTTCACGAAACTGTAATAGGAAAGAGAATTTCTTCCTGGTGAAGAACTGGAGACAGAGCTAGGAAAAAGTTCTCACTTGGTATACGTGGAATGACATTCTTTTTTTCTATATATGTGTACTCTAACGAAATTAAGGAATACATCTACTTAAAGGGAAGGTAATTTACAAGTGAACTGAACTCTGCACTGTAGAGTTTCCCTATTAGATAAGCAGGGATAGTACTATTTGCCGTTCACAGTGTTGAGGCGGTTAAATGATACCATGTACCTAAAGCATGTGGCATAGCCCCTGGGATGGGGTGAGAGCTCAGGGAGTGTGCGAGCACAGCCTCATGACCAAGACATCATCAAGTGGACCACCTCACCTTTGCCAACATGCAATTGGTATTTGGGATATTTTATTGACAAGATCTGACAATGTTAGTATCACATAAATCTTCCAGAATCCACACTCAACATTAGTCCCAAACCTAACGAGCATTTTAATCTCCTCCTGACTACAGAGAGCATGAAACTGACACTTTAGCACTGTTCCTTTAACAGCTTTAACACTGTGCCTCTTCATCCATGGTATAGTTTCAGAAATTTCTCTGAAGAAGTATTAATAACTTTAATTGAGGAAAATCAATGCCTGCCTTCATTCCTTAGTAATCAGATTTTTCCTGTTAATTACAAGATTATTTTATTTAATTAATTTATCCTTTTTAGGAGGTGGAGGGAATGCAAACTGGTGTAGCCACTCTAGTAAACAGTATGGAGGTTCCTCAAAAAATTAAAACTAGAACTACCCTATGACCCAGCAACTGCACTATAAGGTATTTACCCAAAGAATACAAAATTACTAATTCAAAGGGATACATGCACCCTGATGTTTACAGCAGCACCATCTACAACAGTCAAATTATGGAAAGAGCCCAAATGTCCATCGACTGATGAATGGAAAAGAAGACATGGTATGTATATACACAATGGAATATTACTCAGCCATCAAAAATAATGAAATCTTGCCATTTGCAATGATGTGGATGAACTACAGAGTATTATGCTAAGCAAAAAAGTCCGAGAAAGACAGATACCATATGATTTCACTCATATGTGGAATTTAAGAAAAAAAACAAGTGGTCATAGGGGAGACCAAGAGAGAGGCAAACTAAGAAAGAGACTCTTCACTATAGAGAAAAAACTGATGGTTACCGG
>NW_027531522.1:4210811-4269015 GCF_008692635.1 Crocuta crocuta | reverse complement strand
GCAGGAGGGGCTGGGAGCAAGTTAAACAGGTGATGGGAATTAAGGAATGCACTTGTGATAAGCACTGGGTGTTATATGTCAGTGTTGAATCACTAAATTGTACCACTGAAACTAATTACACTATATGTTAACTAACAGGAATTTAAATAAAAACTTAAAAAAAATTACCTGAGAATTTGGGGACAGAAGTGGAATGATCCAGACCAAACATTCATGGTATAAGGCACAGAATGGATAAGGGGCATAGGGCACGTCCATGACTCTGCAAGTCAGCACATGACGGGATTGGCTCAAGTCTCCTGATCACACGTCATCCTACTTGCATTATCTTGGACATATCACATGGTCTCAGCCACGCAAAAGAGCTCCCCCAGACCATATTAGATAGGACTGTCCAGGCTTTCCTTCTTAACAAACACTTTTACACAAAACACTTATCTTCTCAGTTTCTCACAAACCACTGAGAGACTAAACACTCTTACTTAGGTAGTTTAATTGAAATAATATTTCACACAAAAGAGTTAAGAAGTGTTCAGTTACGAAGTCACTGAGTATATATAAAGCATCAAAGTTATACACATTTTATAGGAACATTTACGTTAACATTCATGTGTTTTACTGAGAATTCTGAGTACTAAATCAACTCATTGACTTAGATCCCAAAAAGGTAATTGTAAGATATCATTGCCTTTTTTTTTTTACCAATGACTTACTTAATTTTCCAAAAGAATTTAAAATAAATGTTGTGATGTTTATCCAAGCCAGTCATTCCCACACTCATCTTCCACTATCTAAAGTTCCTGCCCTCCTTTTCCTAAAGTAAATTTACATTTGGTTTTGACAACAGATTTTTTTTTCAGCCTGGAATTTGATAAGCTTATCCATTCAAGATAAAAATTCAAACTCCGGTTTCACACACTGCCTAGAAAATTCAGTGATATTCTGGGGACAATATGAATACCAATATTATCAGCTTTATTTGTATCTTCTCCAATTCTTTGTTTCTTTACGCATAAATGAAAAGGATTCTTTTGATCTACATCATCCATTTCAGCAATCAGCTTCCGTTGTCAAGGAGTCTATAGTCATTGGTCCTGTTCCTTATTTGAGTAAATTTCAGCTACAAAATCTATCCAGTCTATAGCAGAAGCTTCAGTGGTATGATCTTTCTTGTTCTCAATTATTTCTTAATTCTCTCTCTTTTCTAACCCTGTTTACTTTGTTAAATGGAAAACAATAGTGAATACACTTAAGCTTGAAGGGTAAGAACAGCCAGTTATAAAACTTCTACCATAACTATGATTATTCTCTAAGCTTCTCTACATTCCAGGCTCAAAAAAAAAGACTTCAGATTTTCTAAATTCCTCGCATGTCATTACTCTTTTTCTTTTTAAACAAACACAAAACCTGGAAAGTTACTATTTTGGTTCTGATGATGATGAAGAAAGTAGAACCAAGCAGAGTAAAAAGCAAACAAAATCAAAGAAACCAATAAAATCGAGAAAGGACTCAAGGCAAGCAATGAAGTCTAACATTTCCAGAGAAGATTCACTCTCAAATATACTTCCTAGTTTCATCTTTGTTTATGTCAAAAGTTCAGAACAATATGGATATTTTAAAGCAACATTTTGATTTCTTACATTCATACTATGATGTGTTCACCGAAAAGCATAGAGTAAAATAAGGGTATGAAAAAAATAATTTCTAAAATTATTCCTTAAGATTTCGATTAAAGTTGAAACTTTAGGGGCACCTGGGTGGCTCGGTCGGTTAAGCATCTGACTTCGGCTCAGGTCATGATCTCACTGTTTGTGAGTTTGAGCCCCACATCGGGCTCTGTGCTGACGGCTCAGAGCCTGGAACCTGCTTCAGATTCTGTGTCTGCCTCTCTCTCCGCCCCTCCCCTGCTCGCGCTCTGTCTCTTTCTCAGAAATAAAATAAACGTTAAAGAAAACCCTAAAGTTGAAACTTTATAAGGTATTTTACTTCTCATTCTGTCTCGCTCTGTAGAGATACCATTCCTCGCCCTTTTCGCTTTCCTCTAGTTTATAGTACTCTGTCTCAAAATTACCTCTATAGGCGGCCATTCCTTGCCTTTGTTTGCTGTTTTTAATATTGTTGCTTGACTTCTTCCTATGGAAAATTAAAATCTCACCCACCCACCCCACCAAAGCATCTGCCTTCCTCCCAATAAACTTACAGCATAATGAGTCAACTTTCTACGATTCATTATTCTGACCACAAATCTACATAACTAAGACACACCAGGTTCTATGATATCTTTCCTCTAGATATTTCCTTGTGCTGTATTTATCTCTGAGTCACCCACCCGCATCTCCAAAACAAACCTTGAAAGGGCTGGGGAGAGGCAATTGCCCTGTTCTGTGAGGACAGAGAGGTGACCTGGGAATCCAGGTTGTAAAGTCCTTCAAACAATTCTCCGAACGCTACTACTATCCACCCTCCTCTCTTTGAGGTTTCAGCTTCTGACAAATTCCTGCGGCTTTCTGGAGTTCTTAGAGAAGTTGGCTCTCCACCCACAGTCTTGGGTTTCAACCTTATTCAGACGGCTAAATCAGGTGTCACTCATCTGCTTTCCCAATCTTCGTTGACATCTTTTGTCTGTTGTCATTTCCGCCCTCTCCTTTGTTCTTGTGGGTTTGTTCCTTTTTAATCCTTTGATATCCTTTCAGTGTGGTTTATAGAGGGAACACAAATAAATGCATCTGTCCAATCCACCATGATTAACCGGAAGTATTTGTGCCGATTATTTCTAAGGCGTGATTTCCTACTTTTTTAACATAATCACACCCATTTCTCTTTGTCCGTTCCAGGTTGTCTTCAGGCAAATCCGAATAGCTAATTGGATTCTTTTTTGTTTGTTTAAGTGGGGGCAACATTCAGTCCTAAATAAAACTGTAAAGGAGATGAAATTCATGTTTAATGTTTTTAGCCTCCCCCATTCTTTTGCCATTTTCCCCACATGATGGCACCCTTCTCCAAGATCCATTATCTTCAGGTTTTGTCTCTCACTCCCTCCCTCCCCCTGCCCTTCTCTCTTTCTTTCTCCCTCTCATTCTCTCTCCCTGTCTCTCTCTCTCCCCTCTCTCACTCACCCCAAGAAAATAGATCTATGGGCAGGAGAGAAACAAATGAACTTATTCATACTAGGGTGTAAATGACTGACACCATTAAAAGTTGTGTCCCAGGGCATTAATACAATGAAAAATTCTAAACTGGAATGAAGGTAACCTGAAGTTCCCAAAGATATATTTTGGGAACACTCTCTAGAAGCAGGAATGTGTTGCGAGAGGTGTGGAGTAGAGTGAAAAATGAGAGAGAAGGGGCAGAGAAAATGAAATATGAGGGACCAAGAAGGAAGATAGATTAGGGATAATATCCAATTCCAGGAGATAATTTCAGAAATTATAATAATAATATAGAATATAATAATAATACAGAAATCCAGAAGAAGCCAGAATTTAAAAAAAAAACTAAGGAAACAAAATTCCATATATTGCAGAACCATAACAGGAGACACTGTGAAGGTACAAATCCCACGAAAATTTTTCAGTGTCTTACGAACAAAATTATAAAATAAAAGAGTCCCAAATTCAATGCATACCCCTACCTAGTTAATGTTAACAAGTGACCTGTGTTTTCTGGTTAGTGAGATCGGTAGCTCTAAAAGCCAGGTTTGGGATCAGGAAAATATGTTTGTATGGACTACTCCAGAGCAAATAATAGAGGAAAAGAAGCCAGTGTTTCCCAGAAAGATAGCATTGTATCTGACATAAGCAAGGAATCCCTGTGACTACTAGACGTTATGGGACCTTCCAGACCCATTATCTCTAAGGCAAGTGGCTAGCACAAGCAGAGAAACTGACATAGGATGCCCTTGCTTTAAAAAAAGAAAGAAAAGAAGGGACTCCTGAGTGACCCAATCCATTGAGTGGCTGACTCTTGATTTCAGCTCAGGTCATGACCCCAGGACCATGGGATTGAGCCCTGCATCAGGCTCTTGATGAGAGTGGAGGCTGCTTGAGAATCTTTCTCTCTCTGTCCCTCTCCGTTGCTCATGCTCTCTCTCTCTCATATAAAAAAGTGTTTTTAATTAAAAAAAAAGAAAACAACAAAGAACCACCTAACTATGCATCTTCAAGTATGTTCAGATTTCCTTGAAGAGGAATTTTTAGTTACTCATCAGTGAAATGACGAGATGGGCCTTGATCTGTGGTTACCAATGACACTAGGCAAAGCAACACATTTCTGTCATTATGTCTCCACCAAGGGTGAGAAAATGGTGAGGCTGTCATGAAGCCAATTTGACCCAATCCAAACACCAGGTCTGTATTCTGAGAGTGTGTCCCATTGTGCATGAAACAGTGATGAAAATAGCTGTTTTCTTTTCTTCTCCTTCTCCCCTCCCATCTCTTTCCTCTTCCCTTCCAACTCCTCCTTCTTCTATGAATTGTTCTTTCTTTCTTTTTAAACATTTATTCATTTTTGAGAGAGACAGAATGTGAGTGGGGGAGGGACAGAGAGCAAGGTAGACACAGAATCCAAAGCAGGCTCCAGGCTCTGAGCTGTCAGCACAGAGCCCGATGTGGGGCTCGAACCCCCCAACCATGAGCTCATGACCTGAGCCGAAGCTGGACACTTAACTGACTGAGCCACCCAGGTGCCCATGGACTGTTCTTGTCAGCAGAAGTTAAGACTTGATGGATTTCTATTGGTCACCAACATTTAAAAAGTGAAAGCCACCTACTATAGAATGATATATATCTGAAGCTTCTTCCAATATCGATACAAATTCAAAATGGCCCTCTAGTTTTTCTTGGACCAGCATATCTTAACATAGTTCTTTTAAACCTTGGTCTTTTTCTTGCATTGCTATACCTCTTTGCTGGTGTATATTTAAATTAGGAAAGAAAAAGTAATTTAATTTTTTAAAAATAGACTCCATGTCCAACATGGGGCTTGAATTCACAACCCTGAGATTAAGAGTCACATGCTCAACCAACTCAACCAACCAGATGCCCCCAAAAAAGTAATTTAAAATGCAACAAGTACTCAACTGAAGGTCAACCGTGGTAATTCTAGGACTCATCTACACACCCGGCAATGGCAGCCTCCAGGACTTATCTTGAAGATGAAACTATACAGTAAGCACCCTGTCTACATCAGTTATATGTTATAAACTAAAGATGATAGCATTAATGGGTCTCTAAGGTGTTTTGTTCATTCTCTCCATTAGATTCAGAAAATGTCAACTGTCCATATTAAAAAATAAGAACAATAATTATATGAAATGCCTTTGATATATAAATGTTCAAAATTATGATGCCCTCACCTTGGTTTTGTTCACATTTTGTTGGACATTGAGCTAGAGCTTGATAGGTATTCCAGTAAGTTCTCAAGCAAATACTCAAGAGGGTTGGCAAACCCGGTGTCAGCGCCCGACAAGAATGCGTGTTTTATAATTTTTGATCATAAAGATCACTTTTACTCTAAAAGAACAAGATAAGTATCTGAAACTTAAGCTCCTGTCATAGCTCTGTGTTTCACTTTTGTGCTCTTGGTGTCCTGCCTGTAAGTGGAGAGAATAATGTCTCATTAGTTATCTCTAATAATAACTCATGACACTCTTGTGAGGTAGGTAACAGTCCAGAAAACCCTTTGAAAACTATAAAGCAGTATAAAAATATTTAAACATTTGCTCCAATTCAATAAATATTTACTGCTCTGTGACTTCCAGAAACATCCTTACTTGTGTATAGCATCCCAGCGAAATACCACAAAGTACTACAAATTTCCTTTCATGTACAACAACCAGCTTTTCTATTTTCTACAGTGACCTTTAAACAAAAGTCTGTGCCTTCTAAAAATGGCTCCATGAAGCAATTTCTTTGTGATGGTTAATTAAGGACTCTGTTAACTTAGGAAGGCCACCAAAACGTCTTCTCAAACTTTTCCAAGAGATTAGTTTTCCTATACTAGCTGTTTAGTTTATCGGAAGAATCCCAAGTAGTCTCCACACTGTCAGCACTGAACCCAATGTGGGGCTCGAACCATGAACCATGAGATCATGACCTGAGCAGAAGTCAGACGCTTAACCGACTAAGCCATCCAGATGCCCCAAGAACTCTCTTTTAAACATCAAAAGATTTCCACAACTGAAAAATCTATAATGATCAAAAACTACAAAATTTGTAATGCTTTTGAATGAATGTGCATTTCCCTAATAACAGTATCTGTTACACATTTGAGAGTTAGCACATGGACAATACTTAGTGAGCACAGAGATGAAGGAACCTCAGAAGATTTTGAGTCACCAGTAGGCAGCCATTGACCTACAGCTTACCCTTGCCATGTTTTTGTCTCCCAGAAGAGAATAATTAATTTCTCACTTAAAAAAAATGAGAGAAAATAAGAAAAATTCAGCCACGGATGTGGCAAGTTTCTGCCTTACTGGCTCTTGTTTCAAATCTGGGCATTGATTTGTTTTTAACCCAAATTATCTACTGTTAGAAAAGAAATCTTTGCAAGTTGTTTAATCTTTTAAAAGTCGTAATTATAAGGCACTTCCTGTCTGTGACAGTGGTTCTCAACAATGGTAGATTTAACAACCCCCTTTTTTTTAAAAAAAAAAAACAATCTCTAATGCCTCCTTGGTAGCCCACTTTATCTATTGCAGTGAAATAAACCACACCAAACAGCAATTAATCTTCTCGTAATTCCGTGGGCTTACGGGGCAGTTCTGTTCGATGTGGTGTCATGTGGGGCTCAGGAATAGCCGAGAGGTCAAAATGGCCTCCCTCACACACTGGCAGGTGGCACTGGATGATGGCTGGGAGCTCATACTGCTGGCTGCAGGCTGGGAGCTCATACTGCTGGCTGCAGGCTGGGAGCTCAGCTGGGCCTATTGGCTGAGGCCTCTCTTCCTTTCAGGTGGCATCTCTGCATGACTGCTCGCTCGGGCTTCTTTGGAGCGTGGCAGCTGGGTTCTACCAAGAGTGTTCCCCAGAGCAAGCATGGAAGCTGCAAGCCTCTTAAGGCGAAGCCCCCGAGTCACACGGCATCACATTTGCTGCATTCTATTGGTCAAAACTGGTCCCAGGCCCAAGTTTAAGGAAAGGGGAAAGAGACTACCTTTGGATGCAGGAGTGACAATGTTAAATTATAAAAGTGCTTGTGGAATGAGAGAGATTGCTGTGGCTCTCTTTGGAAATAATGTATCACATATCCTCAAATGCAATTTTTAGATAATATAATCTAACTACACACACAAGAGTTCGAAAAATGAAAATACCACCTCAACAGTAATTGAACAGAGAAATAAAAGGGAAATAATTCATAAAGTATGTATTTCAAGAGGTATATGCTCAGCTATGACTATACTAAAAGATCAAACAAAGCGGCTAGATTCTTAGAGAGACTTAGAGATGAAGTTTTGATTTATGTCACAGCTCCTGGGTGGCTCAATGGGTTAAGTATCCGACTTCAGATCAGGTCATGATCTCATGGTTCACGTGTTCAAGCCCCCCATCGGGCTCTGTGCAGACAGCTCAGAGCCTGGAGCCTGCTTCAGATTCTGTGTCTCCCTCTCTCTGCCCCTCCCCTGCTCACACTTTGTCTGGCTCTCTCTCTGAAAAATAAATAAACATTAAAAAAATTTTTTTAAAGGAAAGATACTAAGTCATTCTGTAAAAGAGATAAACCAAACGAACAGATACAAGAGTACATTAGAACAACAACAAAAACATCAGATTTATTTGTTTATAATAAGGGAAAACAATCCAGATAAATTAGAGGGGAAATACAATATTCTCAAAAATGACCTGGGCCTTATCTGTAAAAAATAAAATCAAAATAATTCCCTGTGTGACTACAGAAAATATATCCACTATTTTAAAATTCTACCACATGTCAAAGCAGATATTTGGTTTCTAAGACTTAAAAAAAACCTTGCGAGATCACGTCTTTCGATACCCGTACAGAATACTGGATGGAGTTTTAAGAAGTAAACAAAAAGAGACTATGGAGATGATACATGGCAGAGAAATATCAGAGCAAGACTGAAAAATAAGTGAGCTCAAAATGTGATTTTCAAAATGTGATTTTCACATCATTAATTTATTTCACTACCAAAAAATTAAATACAGTTGATTCACAAAGAACTTGAGTGTTAGAGGCACAAACCACCCCACTCCCCCCAGCATGTAGTTGAAAATTCAAATATAACTGCTGACCTCCTAAAACGTTACTAATATCCTCCTGTTGACCTGAAGCCTTGCTGGTACCATAAACAGTGAAATAACACGTTTTGTATGTTATATGTATTGTAGACTGTATTCTTACAGTACAGAAAATGTGATGAAGCAAATCAGAAGGAAGAGAAAATACATTTACAACACTGTATCGTACTTGCTGGAAAAAAATCTGCAAACGAGTGGACCTATGTAGTTCAAACCCATGTAGGTCAAGGGTCAACTGTATACAGAATGGTAACAATATAAAATATTTTTAAATAATATTTATTCAAATTTAGTGTGATTCCTACATTTCTCGTGTCGCTTAATATTGCTGGGTTTCTTAGTCTCATAAAGGGATTCTCAAATCTTCTTAATTACATAGCGTGATGGACTTCTTTGCTTTTGCAGTAACTGGACTGATAGTATTAATACCTTGTTCAACTAACCGTGTGCAGCAAAGCTGAGACCAGGGTGAATAGTAAGGCATTCACTATGGGCATAAAATTTAAAGGGCTCCTTAAAAATATAAACTCAGTAATCAAGGTAAACAATATGCAGTCTACTAAAGCATCAAATGAATGCCAAAATAACCTATGATGAACAAAGTAACAAACTTTAAATACTGCACAGGCTCTACAGAGTGACGAAGTTTTTTAGTAATTCCAACACAATATCTTCACGCCAGTTAAGAATCTCTCTCCATATGGTTTGCCTCCCTCTCTGTTTTTATCTTATTTGTACTTCCCTTCCCCTATGTTCATCTGTTAGGTTTCTCAAATTCTACCTAGGAGAGTAAACTGAGGGTTGCTGGAGGGGGTATGGATGGGTGGCTGGGGCAAATGGGTGATGGGCATGAAGGAAGGCATTTTTGGGGATGAGAGCTAGGTACCATATGTAAGAGATGAACCATTGGGTTCTACTCCTGAAGCCAAACTCCACTGTATGTTAACTAACTTGACAATTAAAAAAAAAAAAAGTAAAAAAAAATCCTTCTCCATAATGATGTCTCCCTAAATATTGAGCCTTTCTGTGTAGCTTCTGATAAAACTGTTCAGCATTACTTTCTCCTGAAGGGCTAGCGATTTGCACTTGGACTAAAGGTCTACTGACATACTTGCAGCAAGATGCTGGTCAGTACATCTTTTTACACTCTAGCAGGACATGGGAAAAGTCTTCACAGTGTGGAACTGGATCGAAGCCTTTGGGACACCAAGCATCACTGGCCCCTTCCGCTAAGTGCCAGCGGTGCCCCCACATAGCAAATCTTCGTGTGGACTCCAAATGCCTCCCATTTCCAAACTCGCTGGCGGTGTAGGCACTGCCCTGAGAACAACTGAAGCGGTAACATCAGGATGTGAGTCAAATGAGCACAGGCTGCACCTACGTGTGTTTTGAAAAACGTCCTTGGATACACGTCCATGGTTGACTCGAACTTTAATTAAAGTCACACTTGAAGGCTCTCCAGGGCTTTTAAAAATTAAAGAGCTTTTAAGATACAGCATGTCCTGCTTTAAAAACTAGACAATGATAAATGCTTACAGCCGAAGCAACCACAAATGCTAATCACAACACCCACTGAAAGCTCTCCAAAGGAAGAGACACAGCTATCCTGTCACTCATTTCTTTCGTGTAGCCACTGCATGCAGTTATGTTTTATTTAGTCATGTTCTTAACTTTTTTCATTGTTCCAAATTTTGGCTTTTATTTTTTATTTATTTTTTATTTTTTTTTAACATTTATTCACTTTTGAGAGACAGAGAGAGACAAAGCATGAGCAGGTGAGGGACAGAGAGAGAGGGAGACACACAATCCGAAGCAGGCTCCAGGCTCTGAGCTGTCAGCACAGAGCCCGACGCAGGGCTCAAACCCACGGACCGGACCGTGAGATCATGACCTGAGTCAAAGCTGGGCGCTCAACCGACTGAGCCACCCAGGCGCCCCCAAATTTTGGCTTTTAAATATTGGTAGTATATCGTGCATCTCAATAAATTATTTCTATTGCATTAATTCACAAGAGCCATCAACTCTTGATGTCCGAAGTCCATCTGTCAGGCGGGGAAGGTTTATGAGAAAAGATGTGAGAAGGAATTCCCAAACCCCTATACGTTAAAAAAAAAAAAAAAAAATCCTAAAACTTCATGACTCTTGCTGTGTTTACCAATTCTGAAAGCACATATAAATCCTAGGCTTTTTGTTGTTTTGGTTTGTTTAGACAATAGCAAAATCTAATAAGTAACAAATCAGATGGACTGAAAGGACTTTCAGGTGCCTCTATGAGTTCTTCCCTCCATCTTAATGGTATGATAATTAACGCCACTTAAAGATTCATGCATTTGACCACATCACCTTTTAATCCCATGTTCCAACACTTAGCAAACCACACTTTTAACTTATTTTTTAAATAATTACTTATATATATTTGAGCGAGAAAGAGAGAGAATGCAAGTTGGGGAAGGTCAGAGACAAAGAGGGAGACAGAATCTCAAGCAGGCTTCATGCTGTCAGCACCACGCCTAACACGGGGCTCGAACTCACGAACCGTGAGATTATGACTTGAGCTGAAATCAAGAGTCAGACACTTAGCCAACTGAGCCACCTAGGTGCCCCACATACATCAATTAAACTAACAGTTATAATCAAAGCACACTGAGCATTTTTTTATTGTGAATAGATATCTTAGATGATCAAAATGGAGAATCTTTACTCAAAATATCCGTGTATTATTGATGTTTTGAATAATGAAGCACTAGGGCTGGTATTCTCAGTGGCATCAGCCATATGTATTGCACACGTATAGAGCACTCAGTAGCTTTCCGAGGGTGTGATTAGGATTCTGTGAAGCTCCCAAAACATGTTCCAGCCGCAAAAAGACAATTTAATTAACGTATTAAGTAACTTGAATTATCCACTTTTCTGTCCTATATTATTTTACATTAGAGTTCAAAGACATTAAAGAGGCAAAAGTAATAAATCACTGGCTTTCTGAAATTCCTACAATATATAGTTTTCAAACTGCCCATAAAAAAAAATCTGATCTCAAAAAAACATCTGATCTCTTATTTTATAAAATGCTACAGCAGTAGGAGGTATAAACAATTCTTTATTCTTGCCTGCCCTTTCTTTCTTCTTTCTTCCTTTTTTCCTTCCTTCCTTCCTTTCTTCCATTTTGTAAATAGAGTAAGTCCCCAGTGAGACTTTTTTAACCTAGTTATTGATTTATACTCTCAAGACTATTTCATTAGGAAGCTTTCTTTCCCATTTGGGCAATTTATTTTTGGCATGAGAATCTAGGCCAAATACAAAGTTCCTTGAATGATTTCTCAAATAAAAACTGTCGAAAATTCTCTATAAATATAATCTGAATTTAGAGCATTGAAATGCTACTAAAAGCCTCACTATAATACAAAGTATGTTATATGTTCTAATATAGTACATGTCTTTAAGGCACATTTGCAGGTCTGCATTCTCCATCCTGCTGAATGGACAAAATTATGTGCCACCAAAGCAAATTTGGTGACTATAAATTTATCTAGCTAAGCCTTCAATGAATACAATATAATAAATATAATATTATAATCCTTTATCACCATCACTAACCCACATTTATTAATTACCTACAAAATATAGTTCTTTCTTAAGAAGTTTGAGGTGTAGGAAGAAAGAGCATACAAGATGAACATAAATCTGTTGCTAGTTACATACAGTGTGCACATTGGGATAGGACATCCAAACTGGAAAACGTTTTAGAAAAGTTTTAAAAAATATTTTCTAAGTTCAGTAAATGGTTCCTTGCATTCCTATAGGGATTAAATGAATACTAAAACTGCATAACTAATGAGGTATCCTCCATGAGGGCAACAAAGAAATACTTCTTTGAAAAGAGGTCAACTGCGAAATTTAGCCTCAGAGCCTTTCTCCTGCGTGGTCACCTTCCAACACCCAGCACCTGAGTTTGTATTTGTAATTGTGTATCCTTTGCCTTAAAGGAAGTCTCCAGCATTGGGTGAGCTTCAGACCCCACAAAACCTAGATCTGTCCCAGTGAGGCAATAAATAATATGATTTCCATAAGTGAATACAATACTTGGCTGAAATATTTCAAAATGCTATATCCAGAGAGATATACCAGGTTCCTAGATGACAAAAGTCAATACTATTAAAATGTCAAGTCTCTCAAAATCAAATTGAGCATTTAATGCAAGTGCAATAAACATTCCACTAGTATTTAGAAAGCATAACAAAATCTAACCTGGGAAACATCTGGGGGGAAAAATAGGACTCGCTAAGAATTTTTTGAAAAAATGATTCATTCAACGTGAGGTGCGAGGCTGAGGAGAAAAGGGCCTGTTCTTCCAGATACAAAACATACTATAAACCTTCAACAATTTAAACAATGTTACTGGTGTAGGAACAGGCACAGTGAACAAAACAGACACCAGTTCATGTAAAGGATTTAAAAATGATGGAAGAGACACACAAATTCAACAGGAGAGGGAAGAAGTGTTAGAAACACGGTCATGTTAAAATTGGTTCGATCTTTGAAAGTGAAAGTCCATTTAGGTCTAACTGGATTTAAATAAAATTTTTAAAAACCCATTTGTATCTTAATCTTACACCATTCACTCAAACTAAACAGATAAAGATGATGAAATATTTTTAGGGGCGCCTGGGTGGCTTAGTCGGTTAAGCGTCCAACTTTCGCTTGGGTCACGATCTCACGGTTCGTGGGTTCGAGCCCCGCATCGGGCTCTGTGCTGACGGCCAGCTCAGAGCCTGGAGCCTGTTTCAGAGTCTGTGTCTCCCTCTCTCTCTGACCCTCCCCTGCTCACGCTGTCTCTCTCTCTCTCTCCTAGAAATAAATAAAATATTTAAAAAAAAAAAGATGATAAAATATTTTTAAAAATTAAATTATCGGGGTGCCTAGGGAGCTAGGTCGGTTGAGCATCCGACTTCGGCTCAGGTCATGATCTCCCAGTTCATGGGTCGAGTCCTGCGTCGGTCTCTGTGCTGACAGCTCGGAGCCTGGAGCCCGCTTCAGATTCTGTGTCTCCCCTTCTCTCTGCCCCTCCCCCACTTGTACTGCTTCTCTCTCTCTCAAAAATAAACACAAAAAATTATTTAAAAATTAAATTATATAAAAATTATAAGAAAATAAACATGAATATTTCTCAAACTCGACAGGAATACTTTGTTAAAGCTTAGAAACAACGAAAGAAGTTTCAAAATAGAATGCTGACAGAATGGACAGTATAAAAATTAAGATTATTTGCACGCAGGAAAACATTACTCAAATTAAAGGCAAGGAATATATGGGATAAAATACTTTCTTCAAGTATGTCAGATTTTTGTCACCCTTCTATAAAGAGCTCATACAAATCTATAAGAAAAGCACTAAGACCTCAATAGATAAATATGCAAAAATCATGAACAAATAGTCCGGCAGTACCTCAAACATTTAAACGTGGATTTACCATATGACCCAGCAATTGCACTCCCAACATATACCCAAGAGAGGGAAGAACAGACATCCACACAGAAATTCTGTACATTTATGTTCAAAGAAGCATTATGCATGCTAGGAAGTGGAAATAATCCAAATAACCATCAACCATGACAGGACAGATAAAGTGTGTTATATCCATCCAACAGAATATTACAGGGCCATCAAAAAGAATGAATTGCTACATGGTACAGTGAAAACTTATGCTAAAAGAAAGAAGCCAGTCACAAAAGAAGATATGTTATGTGATTATATGAAATATCATACTCTATGAAATATTCATGATTCTGTGAAACACCCAGAATAGCAGACATAATCAGACAGAAAATTTTAAATTAGGGGTTGCCCAGCAGGGAGGAGGTTGGGAAATGAGAAAGGACTATCAATGCATATGAGGTTCCTTGTTGGGGTGATGGAAATATTCTAAAATTAATTGTGCTGATGGTTGTACAACTGTGAATATGCTAAAAATCACTGAACTGTTCTCTACAACTGGGTGAATTATATGGTATGTGAATATATCAGTGTATATTCAATATGCACTATATATCACTATACTATGTATTATATCAATATATAATATTATAAATAGCTTTATTTTGACAACAGTCTTACTTTTTTAATGATTTTTAATCTTTATTTATTTTTGAGAGAGAGAAGCAGAATGCAAGCAAGGGAGGAACAGAGAGAGAGGGAGACACAGAATCCAAAGCAGGGTCCAGGCTNCAGATCACAGAAGAGAAGGCAGGTTAACAAACATGAGGAAACTATCAACATTGTTAGTAATCAGAGAAATAAAAATCAAAGCAATGAGATACTATTATTATCAAAAAAAATAGAGGGAGAGGTTTTTAAAAATTTTTTCATGTTTTATTTATTTCTGAGAGAGAGAGAGAAAGAGAGACAGAGTGAGCAGGGCAGGGTCAGAGAGAGAAGGAGACACAGAATCTGAAGCAGGCTCCAGGCTCTGAGCCATCAGCACTGAGCCCGACGCGGGGCCCGAACCCATTAACAGTGAGATCATGACCTGAGCCGAAGTCAGTCACTTAACTGACTGAGCCACCCAGGGGCCCCAAGGGAGAGTTTTTAAATAATAATTCTCACTGCTGCTAGAAGTGCAGAAAAACAACTATTCTTGTGTATTGTCAGTGAGGGCGCGAATTGGCACCCTCTTTTTGAAAGCAGTTTAGCAATATATGTTAAGAACTCTAATATAGTAATACGCTGCCTCAATGGTGTTGCCTATAAAAACAGTACCCAGGAAACTCATCCTAAATATGAGGGGAAAATCATTATATATAAAGACCCACATTTCGGTATTTTGTATGATTTGTTTGAAGGAATGAAACATCTCAAATGTTCACTGACAGTGAATAATTACGACTGCTGTGGTAGGGGAACCTGGGTGGCTCCGTTGGTTAAGTGTCCCACTTCAGCTCAGATCATGTTCTCGCGATCCGGGAGTTCGAGCCCCACATCCAGCTCTGTGCCGACAGCTCAGAGCCTGGAGCCTGCTTCAGATTCTGTGTCCCCCACTCTCTGTCCCTCCCCCGCTCGCACTCTGTCTCTGTCTCTCAAAAATGAATAAATGCTTAAAAAATAATTTTTAAAAAGAGTGCTGTGGTATATACACTAGATGGAATATTGCACAGCAGTTAAAAAATATGGTACATACTCATCTGGGAAAATTACTATTACATGTATGATATCAGGGGGAAAAAACAACATGGGGCGCTGGGGTGGCTCAATCTTCGGCTCAGGTCATGACCTCCCAGTTCCGGAGTTCGAGCCGGTCAGGGTCACTGCTGTAAGTGCAGAGCCCACTTCAGATCCTCCATCCCCCTCTCTCTTTACCCTCCCCTCTGTGCTCACGCTCTCACTCTCAAAAATAAATAAAACATTTCATAAAAAGAAAAACACAACAGCCCCAAATTATATAAATAGTATGATTAGAACTAAGCTTCACTTTTTTCTTCTTTCTGTTTTTAAATTATCTTTAATATGCCACCTTTATAAATGTTTATACTAAGAGAATAAATTAGTGATAATGTACACCTCTGTCCGTTTTATGAGACATTGTTTTCCTTCAGTCTTAACTCTGCTTTACAACTATGTTTACAGTAAACATTTACCCCTCCAACTATTTTCAATTTAGATTTGTTAAATATGTTTTTAAGGAAAAGATTTTAAATTATTACAAATAGAATCAAATATGGCATCCTCTTTAAGGAAAGCCGCTCACAATCAGAATGGAATACTCTTTATTAAACACACACACACACACACACACGCATACACACACACACAGGTGGCAACATTCTACATATATAATAGCTAATTTATTTGTTACTTAATTTCAGAAGCTAAGAATATTTCTTTGAAACAGCAGATAAAATGCTCACATAGTTTTCATCGTTGGCAACCTGGCACACGCAACTTCAAGGAAAGGGAGATTAGAGATAATAAAAAGAAGGCTGGAGAAGGAGAGGATTTTAATGAAAAGTTGCGATTCGTAAGTTGCAATGGTATAATTTATGTGAAGCAGAGTACAAACCTTCAGAAATTTTACTTTGAGGTTTCGAACACTGCAAGCTGAATCAGGAGTCACTGCACTCCACAAAGTACTTCTCGTCCTCCTTGCACCTCATCTCCTTTCTGACAAAAAATCGCCATAATCAAAATGCTGTACGATTTTCCTCAACACCGCTTATTTTATCGAGGCCAAAAACAAAGTGAATACACGAGAGCTTCAAATTGAAGAACCAAAGCGTATGGGCCGCTTCATTTTACCTTGACTCAGCCAATCGGAATCCAGTGTTGCCTTAAAAAGCCTTGTTCCCCAGAGCGCCTGGGTGGCTCAGTCAGTTAAGCCTCGGACTCTTTTGAGTTCCGCACAGGCTATGATCTCATGGTTCGCGGGTTCGAATCCATGTTGGGCTCCACACTGTCAGTGAGGAGCCTGCTTGGAATTCTCTCCCTCTCTCCCTGCTCCTCCCCCATGCTCTCTCCCAAAATAAATAAATAAATATTAAAGAAAAGAAACCCTCAGGCCTATTACAAAAGTAACTCTGGTTGTTGTTGTTGTTTTTTAAAGCACTAAATACCTACTTAGAAGTAATTTTTAAAATCTATTAGTAAACAGTCAACATTTCAGGAAATAAGAAACAGAAATTTTTATTATCCTAATTGCTTTTCTAATCTCGTTATGTGAGGACTCTGAGTAAGAGAACCATTTCACCCTGCAGTCATTCATTTTTTGTTCACCCAAAACTCTGCAATATAAAAAGAAGAAAAAGTATCCACTCTTTCTTCCTCTGTATGCACTGCATACAGTGTATCTCATTACGTACAAATGTATCTCTCAGATTTACTTACATTAAATTATTTTATAGCTTTCTTGGCATATGTGAAAAAATGGAAACAAATGGAAACAAAAACTTTAATGAGAAACAAAGGAAACATTTTTTAATTAAAAAAATTTTTTTAATGTTTATTTTTGAGAGAGAGAAACAGAGTGTGAGCTGGGGCAGGGAGGAGCACAGAGAGAGCAAGACCCAGAATCTGAAGCAGGCTCCGGGCTCCAAGCTGTCAGCACAGAGCCCGATGCAGGGCTTGACCTCAGGAACTGTGAGATCATGACCTGAGCTGAAGTTGGACACTGAACCTACTGAGCCACCCAGGCGCTCCACAAAGAAAACTTTAATAAATTACAAAAGTATATTGACCATATTCTCTGACTACAGTGATATGACTGTAAATTTATAAAATCAATTTTGAAAAAATACTGCACTTGAAAACAATTTTTAAACCTATCCTAAATAATGTTTAAGTAAAAAAAAGCAAGCAATAATTATCCATTACCTATAAAATAATGAAAAGGAAAACTCTTTTCTGTTGGTAAGTTTAGATCTAAATGATTTCAGTATTTCTAAAAACTAAAAATATAAAAAACCAAGCATGTAATTTTTCACAGAACTAGAACAAATAATCCTAAAATTTGTAGAGAACTCCAAAAACCCTCAATAGCCAAAGCAATCTTGAAAAAGAATAAATGTGGAGGTATTACAATCCTAGAATTCAAGATATACTCCAAAGCTGTAGTAATCAAAATGGTATGATACTTGTACAAAAATAGACACATAGATCAATGGAACAGAATAGAGAGTCCAGCAATAAACCTATAATTGTATGGTCAATTAATGTACAACAAAGGAGGCGAGAATATGCAATGGGGAAAAGACAGTCTCTCCCGCAAATGATGTTGGGAAAACTGGACAGCTAGCTACATGCAAAAGATTGAAATTGGACCGTTTTTTACCCCATATACAAAAATAAACTCAAAATAGGTTAAGAATCTATACGTGAGACCTGAGACCATAAAAACCCTAGAAGGGAGCACAGACGGTAATTTCTGTCATCACCTGTAGCAGCATTTTTCTACATTTTTTTCAACATTTTCTCCTGAGGCAAAGGAAACAAAAGCATACATAAACTATTAGGACTACATCAAAATACAAAAGGCTTTTGCACAGCGAAGGAAACAGTCAACAAAACAAAAAGACAACCTTTGAATGGGAGAAGATATTTCTAAATGATATATCCAATAAAGGGTTAATATCCAAAATATACAAAGAAGTTATACCTCTCAACACCACTGAAACAAATAATCTGATTTAAAAATGGGCTGAGAAGCTGAATAGACATTTTTCCAAAGAAGACACACAGATGGCCAACAGACACATGAAAAGGTGCTCAACATTACTCATCATCAGGGAGATGCAAATCAAAACCACAATGAGATACATCTGTCCGAATAGCAAAAAACAAGTGTTGGTGTGGATGCGGAGAAAAAGGAACCCTTGTTCGTGGGAATGCAAACTAGTGCAGCCACTGTGGAAAACAGTATACACGTTTCTCAAAAAATTAAAAACAGAATGACCATATGATCCAGTAGTAATTCCACTACTAAGAATTTACCCAAAGAATACAAAACCACTAATTTGAAATGATATAGGCACCCTTCTGTTTACTGCAGCATGATTTACATTAGCCAAATTATGTAAGCAACCCAAGTGTCCATTGATACCTGAACGGATAAAGAAGATACTATGTATATACACAATGGAATATTTCTCAGCCATAAAAGAGTGAAATCTTGCCATGTGCAACATGGATACATCTACAGAGAAAGACAAATACCATATGATTTCACTGACATGTGGAATTTAAGAAACAAAATAAATAAGCAACAGAAAAAAAAAAGAGAAAGAGATAAACCAAGAAACCCACTCTTTTAAAAAAATTGTTAATGTTTATTCATTTTTGAAAGACAGAGACAGAGCACAAGTGGGGGAAGGGTGGAGAGGGAGGGAGACAAAATCCAAAGCAGGCTCCAGGTTCTGAGCTATCACCACAGAACCTGACGCAAGGCTCAAACTCAAGAACCGCAAGATCATGACCTAAGCTGAAGTCGGATGCTTAACCAACTGAGCCACCCAGGTGCCCTGTAGCACACTCTTAACTATAGAGAAAAAACTGATAGTTACAGAGGGGTGGGGGGGTGGGATGGGTGAAACAGGTGAAGGGGATTAAGAAAACACGTTATCATGATGAAAACTGAGAAATATATAGAATTGTTGAATCGCTATATCGTACACCTGAAACTAATATAACACTCTGTTAATTATACTGGAATTAAAAAAAATATGAAGAACCAAGCATATATCCAGAACAAAAGAAAGAAAGAAAAAATAGCAATGACTTAAGGAAAACAGGAAGAATTAATAAATAGCAAACATAAAAGGGAAAATAAGTAAACAAAGCAAAAATCTCCAGATGTGCATCCACTGATGTTGTGCCCTATGCCACCAGACCCCCCTCAGGGTCAAGTCCACTGCTTGGAGTACGTGCCGCTGCTGATTCACAGTTGAATTCATCCTCTGGAATTACCCTCGGCCAAAGGGAGTTGCCCCGCATTAAGTTTATGCCCCTTCATCAAAGGCAGCCCATATTCAATGGCTCATCAATGCAAGGATGCGAAGGCCTAGCCCCCCGTGCCTTGACTTAGTCCAACTCAGAGAAGCTACTCGGCCTCAGAACCCGCCATGGAATCAGCTGGCGCTGCTATTGCTAACTGCGCCAAGAGTTCGACTTCTCCCTTTGCCCAAACCTATCTCCGTTTTTCCCTCAAAAGAGCTGATCCTGAGAGCATTTTTCCAACTTGCACATGCAAATCTCAGAATGTTGGTTCCTAAGACCATCTGACCCCCGACAGCTAGTGCTGGAAGGGGTCCTAGGAAGCAGGCTTCAGAATGAAATTTTGGAGCTGGACCAACCACTCGCCAGGTGGCAACGAGGACCCACCGCGGGTGGTAGACGGAGCCTCTGGCATGAGGTGGTTGCGCAATTATTAAAGTGCTCACCATTTCACAGCTCCGCGAGTCGAGGAGGGAATGCCAGAGATGCCACTACAAGCAGGAGAAAACAGGTTTCAGAGCGTTCAGAAAAAACAGTCTAGTGTGGTTATACTCTTTCCGGCCAGAAAACTTACCCACCAGCAATATGCAGCGGCACAGCCCAGAGGACACTCTTTAATAAACAGGGAAAGCACAGGGGCGAGGGGCACTAATGTCACTGCGAAGGTCAGTCTTGCTGTCTTCTGTAATGACTTCTTGGACTGACACCGGGGACACTCGTATAGAACCGATGTCCCTGGTAGCAATTGGGTGATGGAGTCCTGAAGTAATGGACGCCAGACTGTGGGCAATTATTGCAACGACTGGAAAGGTTAGATTGAAGGCGTGAGGGTCTGACCCGCTCAGATAAGGAGATGCTTCCTAGGACGCAACATCCTTAGGGACAAGATTGATGAGCGGCCAATAAGCATGTTAGTCAAACCACAGAATCAAAAGGAAAGGACGGATCGTCGGGAGACTGAGAGTAGCCATCCTAATAAAGAACCACTGTGCGATGCCTGGTTTCTGGATCTGAGTCATAACTCGGGCTGAAAGCCCCCTGCCTGAAGCACGGGCTGGGCCCCAGGTGGAAGAATGCTGTCACTCGTGCCCAGTATATAAGATAAAGATTCTCCCAACCCTTCTGCCAGGGGACATAGAGCCATTTGCTATGTACGCTGGGGAAGGAGGAATTCCCAGACATTTCAAGGACACAGAGTCAGAATTAACACTGATACCCAAAGACTTAAATTGTCATCGTGCTCCCCACACTGTCCCCACCGCCCTCCACTCCCATCAGAGCAGGCTCGTGCACAAGCTGGGTAATACATGGCATTGTGATGTCATGAATCGCCCACAAGTGCTGAATGCACACATGTGTACTTGGAATGGACATACTTGGTAGTTGGCACAAAGTCCCACATCGGTTCCTTGGCCTGTGGGGCACAAGGTACCCTCGTGGGAAAGGCCAAATGAAAACTCTGGAAGTGTCCCCTCCTGCCCCCAGCCTAGCTGGAAAATAAAAACAATTATCACATGACAGGAAGAATGGCAGAGATTAATACCACCCTTGACCACCCAAAGAATGCAGTGGAGGTCCTCATCAGATCTCCATTCCATTCGCTGGCCTGACCTTTACAACAGCCACATGATTCCTGGAAGATGACCTATTAAGCAGTAGTTTCAGTGGTACCAGGGCCCCAGGTGTATGACGTAAGAAAGAATAAGAAGAAAGAAGAGAAGAACCTTGGAGGTGTTGGTAATGCACGTGTGATCCAGAGAGAGAGGGAAATGAAATCCCACAGAGATCCAGGGCCCACCACAGTAGTGAAGTTACAAGGAACCCTGGGGTCTAAAGCGCCCCTTCCGAAAGTAATTGGCAAAGTATTGCATCTCACAATTCCCGACACACACACACACACAAAAGCAAAATGTCTGCTAGAACTCCCAGGTCCCACCTCAAAAACGCTGTTTCCACCCATTTATTAGGTGACCTAAAAGTCTGTCAGAACAGTTCTAAGTAGGGGCGCCTGAGTGGCTCAGTCAGTTGAGCATCCGACTTCAGCTCGGGTCATGATCTCATGGTTTGTGAGTTTGAGTCCTGCATCGCGCTCTGTGCTGACGGCTCAGAACCTGGAGCCTGCTTTGGATTCTGTGTCTCCCTCTCTCTCTGCCGCTCCCCTGCTCATGCTCTGTCTCTGTCTCAAAAAGAAATAAACATTACAAAAAAATTTAAGAACACTTCTGAGTAGGGTCTAGAGCAGGAAACGGCACTGCAGTAAGTCTGGGCTGCAATACATGCAGTCTTGCCACGTGGATCACACAACTCAACCTACCCTATGGTATCAGATGAGTTTGTTTGGGGTTTTTTTGTTTGTTTGTTTTTGGTGGGTTTTTTTTTTGTTTTGTTTTGTTTTTGGTAGGAAAAGATGCCTTGTGGAGTTAATGGCAATTCCAAAAATGAGAATCACAACACAGGCGCCTACGATTCTGGACCAAGGCCATGCCATCTGTAGCAAATCGTTACACATCATTTAAAAGCCACCTTTGCACGTACTCCTGGACCCTGGGAACAGAATGCCTGACCACAGGTCACGGAATGATCAGGAGCCCAGAACTGCCCCACCTGAACCGGGTTCCAGCAGACCCACAGTGTTCTAAGGTTGCACAGGCCCAGCAATAATCCACTGTAAAATGGAAGTGATGCTGGGGCGCCTGGGTGGCTCAGTCGGTTAAGCTTCCGACTTCGGCTCAGGTCATGATCTCACAGTTTGTGGGTTCGAGCCCCGCGTCGGGCTCTGTGCTGACAGCTCAGAGCCTGGAGCCTGCTTTGGATTCTGTGTCTCCCTTTCTCTCTGTCATTCTACTGCTCTCTCTCTCTCTGTCTCTCTCTCTGTCTCTCTCTGTCTCTCCCCCTCTCTCTCTCCAATATAAATAAACATTTAAAAATTTTAATAAAAATAAATAAAAATTTTAAAAAATGGAAGTGATACGTCTAGGATCAGGCTGAAAGGAGATAAGCAAACCACATGGGCAGATGGCCTAAATCCCCATTTCATCCACCAGTACTGTCTCTCCCTCAGTCAACATCTATGGCCATATTGGGGATAGGGAGGCCGGGGTGGGGAGAGGTCTCTTCTGACCAGATGACAGAGGAAGAAAAAGGCTGCATATAATCACAATGGGTCAGTTCAGGATATAGGTGCAAGCCAAAAACGTACAGCAACTGTACTACTGCCCCCCTGAGGAGTGACCCTGAAAAGCATCAACAAGGACAACACCTTTCAATGGGATGAGTTTCACTCAGGCGGTACCTCTCTGTGGACAGGGACACAGCTCGAGATAAGAACACATAGAGACTCATGGCAGTGGTGAGTGGCTTGGCTGGTTAGTCTGGGGCTACGAAGGTAAAAGATCAAACGACTGGTCATTGGAGACTAAAGGTAAGGGGACCTGAGTGTTCTGTGTTAACAGTTGTGGGGCAAACATACACACAACACAGCGGTCGAACTGTCACCTGAAGTGAGGAGGGAAATAGAAAAGGTACCCAAGGAACACGCGGGTCTGGCTGGGGATATTTATAGGCAGACTGTTGAAAAGCTCCAACTGTTTTTGTTTTGGTTTGGTTTTAGCTGCCTATGAAAAAAGTATATGAAGAGTAAGATAAGAAAAAAAAAAAAAGGAAGTATAGTTTTCAAGCAGAATTGAGAGGGAACATAGAGAAACCAGACCAACTTCCCAGTCCTGTTTCAGAAAGAAGGCAGGTATGGCTTTTTCCAAATGGAGTTATGATTTGATACAAACAAAATGCACAATGTCTTTCAAGGAACGGAATCCTTTTGGACCAAAAGGGATAGAGACCATTCATAATGAAAAACAGTCTCTGGGCCCTCAGACTTCTACAGGCCAAAGAGGAGCCATTTACTATGGAAAAGGAAAGATGCCTCAGAGTAGAAGGAAGAGGTTTGGGAGCTATTCTCACAGATCAGGACTGGTCTAAAATGAAGCATGGGCAACATGTTGCCTGCTGAATTTCAAAATTACTATATAAATTCATAACTGTGCAATGTCTGCTGTATTTCCCCCTTTGGGCTATTCCAATTTGCCTGTTCCCACCTCATCATTGTTGGGTGAGCGTTGAGCAAGCAATTTATCACTTTTAGAGTTCTTTAGAGCAAGAAGAGCTATACCTAAGAAGCTACAGTCAAGGAAACGCATCGGAGAAGGCCCATCAATGCCTACACCTACTTTTAACAATGAGGTCCTGGATTCAGGTTGAGCCATTATGAGATGAGACTTACGGTCTTGGAAGAAGAGGTGCATCATATTTTATATGAGGGAGGAATGTGAATAGCGGCCAGAGGATGGACTGTGGATGTTACTCTTCAAGGACAACCCTAATAATTCTGCCCTTCCTTGCCCTTCCTTGACTGGTTGCCATATTAGGGACTTGGTGTTAGTTTCTCTTATTGACCAAATGAACACTCACCAGTGGCAGCAACTGCTCAGCCTTAGTGGCTGCAAGTCCATGCTGTTGGGCCCATGTATACATGACCTCATCCCTAGCACCATGGCCGTTCCATTTATGAGCTCATTGAATCAGCACTGGGGTGGCTGATGACACATGCTGGCTGGTGTCAACTGGCCAAGGTGTTCTCCACTACTCCCACAGGAGACAAAGCTGATGTCCCATTGAATGTGGGCTGGGGCTGGTGACTGCACTAATCAACAGAATGCAAGAGGTGATATTCTGGGACTTCTGAACCCAGGCTTTAAGAAGGCCAAGTAGTTTCTACTTCCTCCCTCTGTCCCTCAAGACAACATACAAGAAGTTCTGGCTATCTTGCAGGAAGGAGTGTTCACATGGTGGACCGCTGAGACACCAGACACCCTGCCCCATCTCACTGCAGTGAGTCAAAGATCCGACACAACACCAGCAGAGGAGCCCCAGATGGGCCCCCAGCCAAACCACAAAATCATGAGATATAACTAAATTGTAATAACTAAGTTTGGGTGTGGTTTTTTACGTAGCAACGGACAACAAAATAGGGTAGGGAGGTCTGGGGGAGAGGAATGTGGAAAAGCCAGCAAATGGTAGTAGGCACGAAATGTGACGTTCTTTGTATTGTAATGCTAACTCCCACAAGAAAACATCCACCAAAGAAGACACACTCAGAGAACACCTTAGCCAGTTGACACCAGCCAACATCTGTCATCAGCCACCCCAGTGCTGATTCAATGGGTTCATAAATGGAACGGCCATGGTGCTAGGGATGAGGCCATGTATGTACGGGCCCAACAGCATGGACTTGCAGCCACTAAGGCTGAGCAGTTGCTGCCACTGCTGAATGTTCATTCTGTCAATAAGAGAAACTAATTCCAAGTCCCTAATATGGCAACCAGTCAAGGATATCAACTGGTCACTTGGTGGCAAATAGATTACTTTGGACCCCTTGCACCCTGACAGGGGCAGTAGTTTCCCTTGAGCAACCCACAAAACCTTGGCCCGCAACACTATCTAAGACTGGTACTCAAATGGTGACATAGAACCCCACACAACACTGCATTGGCCCATTGTAGCAAGAGGCGCGTATGACCATGGGATCAACTTACCCTTTCACTGCTACATCACCCAGGAGCTGCTGCCCTGAGAGAACAGTGGAATGGTCACTTAAAGACATAACTGAGCCAAAGCCAAAGCCATCTTGGAAATGATACCCTGGATAGCCACTCCATGGGACATAGTAATACACAGCCGAAGTCAATTACTATTATACGGTACTGTGTACCCAGTACATAGAATACAGGGGTCTGAGAACCAAGGGTTAGACGTAGGGGTAGACACTTACCATGCCTTCCAGTAACCCACTTGAGAAATTTGTACTTCCTATACCCACGATCCTAGGCTGAATGCATCCACTAAGGGATACAGCAAGATTGTCATTAAACTTAAAACATAGCTGCCTCCACATCACTTCAAGCTCCTTTTGCCAAGAGACCAGCAGAAAACTGCCAAGAAAACTAATCACCTTTCTGGAAGGAGGACTTGACTGTGATCACCAGGAGGAGGAAGGATTGCTATTACACAGTGAGGAGAGAAAAGACTATATTGACGGGCAGGTGACTCAATGTGGTATCTCTTGGGAAACCTGTCCAACTTTGATTGTTAATAAAGAAATGCAGAATCAACAGCTTACAAAGAGTACAACGAGCACAAGTTCAGACCCCTCAAGGCTGGAAGTCAGCATCCCTCCATCAGACAAGCTTCCTAGACCAGAAGAAGTGCTAGCAAAGGATCAGGACAGAGATGATGAGTATCAAGTATAGGCTCGAGACCAGCTGCTATGGTTAGGGCTGTGACACCTCCCACTCGCTGTCCTCTTGTGAATTTCCCAGAAAAAGAGGCTGTCCACAGTCGTGGGGAAGATGGGATGAGCTTACCATACAAAGCAAGTAAATTTGGTCAGTAGAGAAACCCTCAGGAGCAAGGCACTTATTCCTGCTGTTGCTGGCAATGTTGGATGTTGGTAATTCCAGCTTTATCATTCTTCAAGAATTTCCCGTGGCCAAAGAAAGATGTTTTACCCAAGGTTCCAGCCTCTCCCCATGGATGATCCATATCAGATGATGACTTAATGTGGAGGTTCAAAAGCTGGGCACCCCTGCCTTGATTTGTGATATTTTGGAAGACTTCCTCAGCTCCAGAGTTCCCCGTGGGTTTCTGAAACCGTATTGTATTTCAATTCTGCCCTCTGTTCAATCTCATTTCCCTTGTTCCCTCCGAGGTATCTTTCTTCAAAAAACCTCTTAAAACCCAAATCTCAGCATCCCAGGATCCATTTCCCTAGGAACTTGACTTGTGTCAACTTGCTCAATGAATCCAAATTTGTATTAAAATAGATAACCAAGCAGTCATCTTGGCGCAGTGGGCAGTGTGTTAGTCTCATAAAATAGATAACCATCTCTGGGAATGCAAACTGGTGCAGCCACTCTGGAAAACAGTATGGAGGTTCCTCAAAAAGTAAAAAATAGAACTACCCCATGATCCACCAATTGTACTACTAGGTAAGGATACAAAACTACAGATTTCAAGGGGTACATGCACCCTGATATTTACAGCAGTATTTTCAACAATAACAAAACTATGGAAAGAGCCCAAATGTCCATCGACTAATGAATGGATAAAGAAGATGTGATACACACACACACACACACACACACATACACACACACACAGAGGAATATTACTCAGCCATCAAAATGAATGAAATCTTGGAAACCAACTTGACAATAAACTATTAAAAATATTTATATAATTAAAAAATTGATTAAATCTTGCCATTTGCAATGACATGGATGGAACTAGAGCGTATTATGCTAAGCGAAGTAAGTCAGCCAGAGAAAGACAAATACCATATGATTTCACCCCTATGTGGAATTTAAGAAACAAAACAGATGACCATACGGGAAAGGGGAAGAAAGAGACAGAGAGAGAGAGAGGGAAACAAACCATGAGAGACTCTTTATGATAGAGAACAAACTGAGGGTTGATGGAGGGAGGTGGGTGGGGGTGAGCCAGATGGCGGATGGGTATTAAGGAGGGCATTTGTTATGATGAGCACTGAGTGTTGTATGTAAGTGATGAATCACTGAATTCTACTCCTGAAACCAATGTTGCACTGTATGTTAACTAACTAGAATTTAAATAAACTTTTTAAAAAAATAAAATAAAATAAGATAAATAACCATCTCTACCAACTAATCCAAATTTTTGTTTTCCACCAAAATCCCAGCCACGTTTAAACGTTCCTATTATTTTCTCTCCTCCCCAACTCTTGCAAGTGCTAGGCTAAAATTTTTGCCAGTCTGGTGCCTGTGTAATGGTGAACTGGCATGTAATGAGAATTGACATTCTCCTGACTAGTAATGAAATCATCTTTTCAGATGCTTATTGACCATATAGGCCACTTGACTTTCCTGTTGATGTCTATTAACAGTTTTTCTATTAGGTACTTCTCTTCTTTTTAAAAATAATCTATATATGATTCCAGAGTTGGTTTTATGAATTACAACTCTTGGCTTGCCATTTCATTCCTTTAACAATGTCTTTTGAGGGACACCTGGGTGGCTAAGTCGGTTGAGTGTCTGACTCTTGATTTCCGCTCAGGTCATGATCTCACGGTTGTGAGATCGAGCCCTGCGTAGGGCTCCATGAGCCTGCTTAAGATTCTCTCTCCCTCTCTCTCTGCTCCTCCCCCACTCACACTCTATCTCTCTTTCCCTCTCTAAAAAATAAATAATAATGTGTTTTGATAAACATAATCTCTTAATTTTCTTTAATTTTTGAGAAAGAGAGTGAGCAGGGGCAGGGGGCAGAGGGAGAGAGATATCTTAATATTGATGCAATCAAATTTATCGATCTCTGGGGCACCTGGCTGGCTCAGTCAGAGGAGCATGTGACTCTTGATCTCAGGGTTGTGAGTTCAAGTCCCATGTTGGGTGTAGAGATTACGTAAAAATAAAATCTTTAAAAAAATAGTCTATCAATCTTTCTTTTATGATGAGTGGAGCATTTTCAGGGAGGGGGGTCTTATTTAAGAAAGTCCATATCATGAGGCAATAAAATATTTAGCTGCATTATCTTCTAAAAGCATAATTGTTTTATTTTCCATATTTAAGTCTATGATTCATCTGGAATTAATTTTTGCATGTAGTGTGAAGTAGGAATACAATTTTGTTCTTTCTACATATAAACCAATTGTCCCCATACCATATATTGAAAATTCAGTCTCTTCTCCACTATTCTGCGGGACCACCCTATATTTTTCAATAGACTCTTATTTTTTAGAACAGGTTTAGATTTACAGAAAAATTGAAACCATAGTGCAAAGTACTCATGCACCCCACATCTAGTTTCTCCTATTATTAACGTCTTACATTAATATAGTACATTTGGCATCATAAACCATTATCAACACATTGTTATCCAGAATCCATAGCCTATCAGATTTCCTTAGTTTTCACCTAATGTCCTTTTCCATCCAGGATCCTACATTACATTTTCTTATCTTGTCTCCTTAGATTCCTCTTGGCTGTAATAATTTCTCAGACGTTCCTTGTTCTTGAGGATTTTGAGCTTTGAGGAGAACCAGGCAAGTATTCTACAAGATGAGCCCCTACTGAACTTTGTCTAATGTTTGCATCATGAACAGACTGGGATTATGGATTTGGAGAAGGAAGACCACAGAGGTGAAGTCCCACCATATCAAGGGTATATACTATCAATATAACTTATCTCTGCTGATGTTGTCCTTGATCACTCAGACACTGGCTGAGGTAGTGTCTGTCAGGGTTTTCCACTGTAAAGTTACTCTTTCCTCACTCCCCCCATCCCTTTCCATCCTGTACTCTTTAGAAGAAAAGCACTTAAGCACACACTGTAAGGAGTGGGGAATTATGCTCCCCCTTTCCTTCAGAGCCTACCTTCTTAAAAAATTAAATATCCTGGGGGCACCTGGTTGGCTCAGTTGGTGCAGTGTGTGACTCTTGATCTCCAGGTTGTAAGTGTGAGCCCCACACTGGGCGCAGAGATTACTTAAAATAAAATCTTAAAAAAAATTTAAATGTCCTGAAGTATGGTTCTGGGTTCTCAACTGTTTCCATTGTCTTTACTTATCTATCCCTGCACCAATGCTCTACGGTCTTATATACTTTATAATAGGTCTTACATAGGATGGGGAAGAAAACCCGTCAAAATAATTTTTAAAAATGTTTAAGTATGGTAAAAATATACATAACATAAAACTTAACATCTCTATCATGTTAAGTGTGCAGTATTGTTAAGGATATTCACATTGTTGTACATCCAGTCTTCAAAACTCTTTTCATCTTGCAAAACTTAACCTCTATACCTATTAAACAACAGCTCCACATTCTCCCCTTCCCCCAGCCTCTGGCAATCAGCATCCATTTGATTCTCTGTTTCTGAACTTCACGACCCTAGGTATGTCAGGTAAGTGGCATCATATGGTATTTGTATTTTTGTGACAGACTTCTTTTACTTAGCATCAAGTCCTCAAGGGTCACCCAGGCTGTTGCATGTGTCAGAATTTCCTTCCTTTTCAAGGCAAAGTAATCCTCCATTGTATGTACATAGCACATTTCGCCTCTCTATTCATCTGTCCATGGACACTTGGGTTACTTCCACATTTTAGCTACTATGAATGATTCTACTCGGAACATGGATGTACAAATATTTCTCTGATATACTGTTTTTCCAAACCTTTTGGTTATGTATCAAGAAGCAGAATTGCCGGACCTTATGTAATTCTATTTCTAATATTTTGAGGACCCACCATACTGTTTTCCATGGTGGCTGTACCATCTTCCATTCCCACCAGCAATGTACATGGGTTCCAATTTCTCCATGTCCTCACCCACTCTTGGTATTTACTGCTTGTAGTTGTTATTCTGTTGTTTGTAATGGTAGCCATCCTAATGTAGGTGAGGTGATGGCTCCCTGTGGTTTGGATTTGCAATTCCCTAATGATTAGTGATGTTGAGCTTCTTTTCATGTACTTACTGGCCATTTGTATATCTTCTTCCTTTTTTTTTTTTTTAACGTGTATTTATCTTTCAGAGAGACAGAGCATGAGTGGGGAAGGGGCAGAGAGAGAGAGGGAGACACAGAATCCAAAGCAGACTCCAGGCTCTGAGCGATCAGCACAGAGCCCAACACAGGGCTTGAACTCACAAACTGTGAGGTCACGACCTGAGCCAAAGTCAGATGCTTAACCAGCTGAGCCATCCAGGTGCCCCATTCGTATATATTCTCTACAGAAATGTCTATTTGACTGCTTTGTCCACTTTCATTGGGTTGTTTCCTTTTAATTGTTGAATAAAGTTGTAGAAGCTCTTGATATGCTCTAGATACTAACCCTTTATCATATATACTATTTATAAATATTTTCTCCCATTCCATGGGCTGGCTTTTCACTCAGTTGATAGTGTCATTCATTGGCCAGGAGCTTTTAATTCTGATGTAGTCGAATTTATCTACTGGACGATCTATCTATTTATCTTGTTGCCTCCTTTTTGTTGCCATATCCAAGAAATCATGGCTAAATTCAACGTCATGAAGATTTCCCCTCTGTTCTCTTCTAAGAGTTTTATAATTTTAGATCTTGCATTTAGGTATTTGATCCATTTTGAGTTGATTTTTGTATATGATGTAAGGTAAGGATCCAACTTTATTGTTTTGCATGTGGAAATCCAGTTTTCCCCACACCATTTGTTAAAAAGATGGTCCTTTCTCCCTTGAATGGTCGAACTCTTGCTGAAAATGATTTGATCATATATACAAAGGTTTATATGTGAGCTCACTAATCTCCCTCAGTGTTAGTTTTAAGAGAGAAAAGTAGAAATCAAAATTGCATATATAGTATGAGTTCGGGTATTATTTTTATATTATAAACATGTCATTTAACAAATAAAAGAATACTTATTATTAATAATTTGGAAAGTAAAGTATAAAAAAGAAAAATCACCAATATTCTTCTTTTGGTGTATTTCATTCACCATCAAGAAATATTTAGAGATGACCTATGTAAGTAATTTAGTCTCATTACAAAATTAAGATCATGCTTTTTGGAGAGTTTTGTATCTAGCTTTTTTTTTTTTTAATGTTTTATTTTTATTTCTAGGAGAGAGAGAGACAGCGTGAGCAGGGGAGGGTCAGAGAGAGAGGGAGTCACAGACTGAAACAGGCTCCAGGCTCCGAGCTGGCAGTCAGCACAGAGCCCGACGCGGGGCTCGAACCCACGAACCGCGAGATGATGACCTAAGCGAAAGTCGGACGCTTAACCGACTAAGCCACCCAGGCACCCCTGTATCTAGCTTTTTATACCTAATTCTATATTTTAACATTGTTCAAAGGCCTTTTTCCTGAAAACTATTATGTAAATGGCTATCTAGTATTCTAATGTGTAAATAATATACCATAATTTATTTCACTACTTCCATTAGTATTGCATATTTTTTCTTATTTATGATGTCTATTAAATATATACAGTAAATATCACTGTACTTAAATTTTACACATATTTATTATTATAACCTTAAACATATACTACTTTGATAACAATGAAGAATTTTCTTTAAAAAGAATAAAGTAGAATTTTGCTCTGGATTCTTATATGCTGACCCTTTCTGTGAAGCCTTTCCTTCGTGGTATTAAAAACTGGACTCTCCACAACTTTAAACATAGCTTTTTTTTCCCCACACAAATTAGATTTTCCTTTACAGTTATTTATAGTTTCAAAATAACTTGATGACTTTTTGTTTTCTTCCAACAGAGGATTCTGGATCCTTAAGATTTTAAAATATATTATTTGGAAACCTACTGAATCGTCTTCTTACTGTAGCTTTCAGTCTCAAATCTCATCTTGATTTTAAAGTTTAAAATTCATTTTCAAAAGTAAATTTTTAATTAACTTAAATGCCTAGAAGGTTGTTCTAGAAGGTTGTTTTTGTTTCATGTTTCTAAAGATTTTATTTTTAAGTAATCTCTACAGCCAAGATAGGGCTCGAATTTACAATTCCAAGGTCAAGAGTCCCTGCTCCACCACTGAGCCAGGCAGGTCCTCCGTGTTTCCTACTTTTTTTTTTAATTTTTAAAAAATGTTTTATTTATTTCTGAGAGAGAGAGAGAGAGACAGCGTGAGCAGGGGATGGTCCGAGAGAGCGGGAGACACAGAATCTGAAGCAGGCTCCAGGCTCTGAGCTGTCGATGCGGGGCTTGAACCCACAAACCATGATATCATGGCCTCAGCTGAAGTCAGACGTTTAACCGAATGAGTCACCCAGGTGCCCCATCGTGTTTCCTGCTTTTAAAGAGGTGGGGTAGGAGCCATTTTTCTGTGCTTACAGACAAAACTCAAAACTTCAGATAAATAGTAAATTTCCCATATTTTCTGCCTTAACAGCACAAATGTATTCTTACCAAGTTTATCGTAGATGGTTAGATTGTAAGTGAGTAGGCATGGAAAACTGACTTTCATTTCTATTATTTTTCCTTATCTTCATGTGTCAGTACTCATCTGATAGGGTTTCGGAGTGAATTTATTTTTGACTCCCGATCTAAGACAACCAAAAATGCACATTGTAACCTGAGAATCCAAATGTTTACTATTTAAAAGTTATAGTCTGGGTGGCTAGGAGGAGCACAAGAGTGGAGTCTCTGGAATGTTGGTAATTATTCTATTTACTGATCAAGAGGTAGGTTACAAAATTCTATTTTAAGAGTTTTCTTAAGGTGTATGAGCCTAAACAAATTTTTAATGCCTTTCTTAAAAATTTAAGCTACAGAAATAACCTAAAACAGATATTTACAATTTTACAGATACATTCTCATATCATTCTTATAAGTCTGACATTATTTTCAATATGTAAAAACATAGAAAGCACTGATACGACCAATCTGAAGCACTATAAATGAAATGCTGCGGTTGATAAAACTAACCTTCTTTTAATAGGAATGGGAAACTATTTTTTTAATTTCTTTATTTAAGTAATCACTTCACTGCATGTGGAGCTCGAACTCACAACCCTGAGATCAAGAGTCGCATGCTCTTCAGACTGAGCCAGCCAGGCATCCCGATAAAATTAACATTTTAAGTTACTTAAAAGGTTTCAACTTCCTAAACTGTTTCCTAGTTAAATGTATTATATTGTATTCTACCACCAATTTATTCCTGCTCTTCCGGCTGTAGCTGTAAGTTGAATATTTTAGGCCTCATGCCCAGCAAAATTCCAAGAAATAAGATTAAAATTCATGTTGGCATTACTCATTATGATGAATCATGTATGCAGAAATGTTTTGTGTTTCTTTGGCAGTTTAAAAGTTTTTTCCCCCCAAACCTTATATCATATGACATCAGACAGGTGTTAGAAATGAAAACAGAGACATAGTAGCCATGTGGCTTCCTCCTAACCTCCATTATTGAAAGAAATGCTGTGATATAAAAATATTTTAAATTATCATTTATTATAAGTTATACGAACTCACCTTCTCTAAGAAGTTTGTAAGCCACAGCACCTATGTGCACCTTTTACTGCATTAGTTTAAGTAGACACTGTTTACTAACAATATTAGGAACATAGTTACATATTCAGATGCTCAACATAGACTTTTAAATGCTCTTCAGTCTTCAATTAATGATCTAAATGATCTCGACAAGTTTCTGGGCTTTGTCAATATCACCGAACTAAGAAACTGAAAACAAAGCAATGCTCCGCAGAAGTAGCGTTAATTGCAACATCTATAACCGATACACATTAAAATTTTACAAAGCCAATTTCTCCATAAATATTTAAGCGATGTTTCTAAAATGCTTCCCACCTGTCTTCAGTGCATGCAAGAGCGAGCACAAGGAAATGTGCTAAGTACTTCCCTACATAGTAAAATCAACTACTTACGTTAGAGGGCAGTTTTGCCCTCCTCTCCCCACCTCCATTCTCACTTAATCCTTCCTTTTTATTTTCTGGCCTCTAAATCCTATTAATCCCCGAAATAGGATGAGATAGAACATACTGAAAATTTTTAGGATCGAATTTAAAACTGCCACCTAGACACCTGTGCAGTGCAAACTGTGGTGCTAGCTCACAAAAGTGTCCCCAAATCAGGGTCTGTATGGGTGTACCCTGAAGGTCAGACATCAGCCTGGGGTCCAAGAATCCTTAAACTCTACAGGAGCTCCCATTGCTTGAATCTATTCTTCTTTCTATTTTTCTTCCATATTTTGCCTGGGCTATTCCAGCCCGTCTTTGTTTCTAATCTTGCCTTCTCTGCGGAAATGCTATCAAATTGTTTCCCAAAGATCCATTTCACATTAAGATTTCATGTTCCTACCCAGTTTTCATTTCAATAAAATTAAGCAGCACAATGAATGTGCAATTTAACAATGCCCTTTAGTATTCCATGAATGTTCGATGGGTTTTTTTTTTCCTTCATGAAATTTGGAGCAAAATATTAATGAAACGTCATAAAAACTAATTAAAAATATCACCTTTGGTTTCAAATTAACTAATTAATCAAATAGCTCTATGTTAGAGGAGAGACAGAGTACAGCAGTGAAGAGCATGGGCTCTGGAGACCGACTGCCTGGGTTCAAATCTGCACCACGCTAGTGACTAACTGCAAATTCAGGCAAATCGGTCCATTTCACCTTGCGGACCGGTGGTTCATCTGTGTAGGCAACAGTAAGACCTACCTGAAAGGGTTGTTGTAAGGATCACACACATTCATCCACGAAAGCACTCAGAGGCAGTGACTGGCCAGGACTGAACACTCACTAAGCCTGAGCCTTAATTAACATGTACACCTGAAAAATACAAAGAAAAGCGTAACTATTCATTTGCAGGAGTAAAACATCACTTTTCTCCAGAACCATCCTTCAAAGTTCTGTAATCTAGACCCAAGACAATAATTACGAAGAAACTATGATTACTTCTATTTTGAGAGAGCTTTGCATTTTGTGAACTACATCGTATATGCTTATGGAAGCAAAATAGGTTAGCAGTTTCACTTTTAGTCTTTCTCATAATTTTTTTTTTAAGTTTAACACAGTCACACAGTTGTTGAAAGACAAAAAACAAAAACAGGGTTTGCTCCCTTTCTGAATCGATAGGAAATATGGCAGGTCTTTTCCACTGTCTATAACATTCTGGTCCTTGAGTATAAAAAGTCAAATATAACACATAAACGCTGTTACAATCGTGTCCCCTCAAAGGCTTTATAACAAACATTTCCCAATTCACCAGCACCAGAAGGAGTCAACGTTGAAGTTATTATACGAGAGTTTACGCTTACGCGGACGGGGAAGAGATCAAGGTTGGCACGATTCAACGTTCGTGTTAAAAACCGTGAAAAGTTTTAAATCAGTGTGCAGCTTGAACTTGGCACCTTTTAAATACATACATGCACGCGACCTCTGACATTTCAGGGGTCCTGAAGCAGAGGGAGCNGCAGGGACGTGTGCGGCCTGGGCTTCGGAAAAGAGCGAGGAGAACCGGGGCTCCTTTGGGCACGCAGCGGCCTGAGTTTGGGAACCGAGAGCTTGCAAGTGAAAGCGCGCGCGGGCTTTAAGGCGCGGGACCCTCTGGCCCACCCCGGGGAAGGGCGGAACAGCCCACCTGCCCTTCATCAGCGGGGGACGGCGGGGGAGGGGCCGCCAGCGCTCCCGGAAGCCACACGCAGGGTGGGCGGTGAAGCGAGTTGGGCGGTTTCTTTTCTCTCAACCCCCGGATATCCACCTCCGAGCAGTCTGTAGGCCTGAACTCCAAGAATTGTGCAAAAGTACGGACGACAAACCTGCAAAAGACCGGTCCGTCCCTGGGTGGGCTCGAACCACCAACCTTTCGGTTAACAGCCGAACGCGCTAACCGATTGCGCCACAGAGACTGCGGTGTCGTTTGCCTTTCCAGCTATAGCTTCTATGGAGAAGTGTACAGACAACGTGCAACTTATTTTCTCTGCCGCTTCCCGATTCCTGTTATTAAAATCACAATTTTTCACTCAATAAATCTAACCCTCTTCATCTTATTCTCCGCCTTTAGAGCATATTGGAAAATTGTAAAATACAGCACGATCGAGCAGAATTTCGGATAGCGGCGTGTATTAAAATACCGTCGTTTTTTCCCCCAACTCCCGTTTGGAACGTTCTGCTTCAAGAAAATAACTATTCCTGATGTTTCCTTTTTATAGGGAAATAAAATTTTTAATCTTGTGAGTTGAGAAACTTTCCTTTTGTTTCAAACTCTTCCAGTGTTTTGCTCGCTGATCTTCATGATTTATTTACTTGAGTAGCACGCATAAGGTCATCTGAACTGTATTTATTTGCCTTCTTTATTTTTATTTTTCAGGTATTATTAAGTACATATATGCAGTCCCTATTTGCTTGCCACGTACTGGCCTATATACAATTAACTGCCACATTTTGTTATTGGAAAAGAGCACTGGAAAAAACTACATACAATACCATTCATTAGTCCTGTGCATTCTAGTTCATTGCTAAATCGCCCTTGTTCTCCCTAGATATAGCCTAAATACGCACATTTGAGCCGTGCCACTTGAAACACACGTGTCTCCGGATATTTATAACCCAACTTGAGGAAAAAGAAAAAAGTATGATTTATGACTAACTCCTGAAAATCCCTAGCTGTTGACAAACATGTTACATCTTTATATATGCTCCATATGAAAATTTTTCCCTCTGTGTGAGTATTTCCAGATGCCTGTTGAGGTGCTCTTCAAAACTCTAAACACTTTTCCCCCCTCTTCTCTCCTCAAATAACTGCTAGTTTCCACTTGACAATTCTATATTTAAATTTTTAACAGTCCCTACATTGCTTTGTCCAGAATTCCTGGAGAAAGAATTCGTTTTGTGATTTATGGAAGTTGTGGCTACAACCTCAGTCCAATCAACATTTTGAGTTCCTGTGGCTTGATAAGACCATTTAAATTGGCTTTGGGAAACAATTAGCAGAATTCCTTGGAAGCGCTGGGTTGTTCAACAGCTGTGAATTCACACCAAGCTGTACCAGTCATCTTTAAACGAACTTTTAGAAGTGGACCCAAAAATTCTGAGTTTGGGAGGGAAAAAATCCAGGAAGTGCTTATAAAGAACATATAATGAGTCTTATTTCATTTTATGATGCTACCTTCACATATGATGATAAACCTTCATTTGTATTTTATGCACCTGTCACCGTGAGCGAAGAGCATCGCACACAGGTTTTACATCTGTGAATACCAAAATGAGTGTCCTTTCTGCTGCTGTTCTGTGCCTATTCAGTTAGAGCAAATTGCAAGGAGGTACCTCATCACCCTTCATCCAGTATTAATCCTCCTGCTTACAATAATTTTAGAAACTGTTCTTTCTTGTAAATATCTTTAGATCCAATCTCTTTTGCTCACTTCAGTCATCAGGCATACAGTTTAACTTCTAAAAAAGAGAGATGATGAGAAACCGTTGATGAGAAAAACTAATTCAGAAAGGAATATTAATTTGCATGCTAAGCATGTGTCTACGCAGACACCACATTTGTTTTAAAACTCAGTCTTGACGTCTGGCTCTGTGTTAATATTTTTTAATGAAATAAATGGCTATTTCCATGGTTCATTAACTTTGCCTCTTTTTCTTTTGGGGGTTGGGTTTTGGGTTTTTTGTTTTGTTTTTTGGTGTCTTGTCCTGAAAATACTTTAAAATAACCTGTAAATATTAAACATTCTGAATGGAATCTCAGTGTTTTACTCCAGTGATGGCTATCAAACGGCTTTTATGCAAAACGCTCCCTTACAAAAATAAAAAGTATGTGTTGCTCTCTAAATCTTTGCAATTACTTAGGTAATCATTATTTAGATCATCTTGGGCCTTCTATCTATGCCCAGTGTTTAAACCCAAATTAAGCCCACTGGAGTAATTTTAGAAACATACTTTATCTTTTCTTAAATTTCAGGATTACCTAAGATAAACAATTCTTATAGCTTCATTAGTACGTAGGTCTTTATAATTGCTGAAAGTGAAAAGCCCTGAGCATTTTGTATACCATATGCAATTGAACTTTACCTTTGCCAGGAATGTGCCCTATCAAAGAGGCTGACTCGTGCAGATTAATGGGCCTATATATTTTATTTCCTTCTTAGACAGGAAAAAAGAGAGGGAGGGAGAGGAAGAATATCTGTGCAAATGGGATCCACCTGTCTTACCAGACAAGGCAAGATGGAGCACATTGATTTCTAGACGTTCCAGGTAGCATGAGTCCAGTGCTTTCAGATAATGTGCTTCCAGCCTCAGACCAACAGAACAGGCAACACACAGGATTCCCATCAACACACTTGTACATGACCTTAATTTTTTGGAACAACTGTATTTTAGAAAGATGGCGACTGAGTGGTTAAACACGAAAAACCCAGTGGGTCAGAGTTGTGTTGTTTGTTTTTTTTTAATCCAGCAAGTTAGAGAAATTATCTCAATAAATGGAAGATTGCAACACCAGAAAACGAGTTAAAAGAGAACGCCAAACCAAGTGTCATGGAGAGCAAGAAAACTATGAGACCAAATTTTCAAAGCCATTGAAGTCACACTTTAAAACTGATTTATATATATATTTTAATGTTTTATTTATTTCTAGGAGAGAGAGAGAGACAGCGTGAGCAGGGGAGGGTCAGAGAGAGAGGGGGTCACAGACTGAAACAGGCTCCAGGCTCTGAGCTGGCAGTCAGCACAGAGCCCGAAGCGGGGTTCGAACCCACGAGCCGCGAGATCATGACCTAAGCGAAAGTCGGACGCTTAACCGACTAAGCCACCCAGGCGCCCCTAAAATTGATTTATAGTAGAGTTGAACCCTTCCAACCAGTTTCAAGTTTGTATTTCTTACAAAAAAGTATCATTCCCGTTCAAAACTGTTAACTTAGGGCCAGTTGTCAGGTTAGCAGGCCAATAGCAGTGTCCAAAATACTATTGGGTCCAAAACGTTGTTCACAGAGAACTGCTTGCATAGTTTACTGCTAAAGCTGGGTCTGCTCACAAATTAAGAAAATTGAGAAAGGTATTTTAGACTATTGTGTCTTCTTTTCATCATTTTAATTTTTTCTTTATTTATTTTGAGAGAGAGGGAGCACGCGTGCACGCAGGAGCATGAGTGGAGGGGCAGAGAGAGAGGGAGAGAGACAATCCCAAGCCTGCTGTGAGATCATGACCTTAGCTGAAACAGAGAGTGAATGCTGTTGAGCCACGCACTCGCCTCTTCTTCGTTTTTAAAATTGTCTCACTTGGTTGGAAAGTTTTGTGAAATTATTCAGATAATTATCTCCATTTCATTCTTTTTTAATGTTTACTTATTTTTTTTAACTTTTTTTTGATGTTTTTTTATTTATTTCTGAGAGCTAGAGAGACAGCATGAGCAGAGGAGGGTCAGAGAGAGAGGGAGACACAGAATCCGAAGTAGGCTCCAGGCTCTGAGCTGTCAGCACAGAGCCCAACACGGGGCTCGAACCCACAAACTGTGAGATCATGACCTGAGCCGAAGTCAGACGCTTAACCGACTGAGCCACCCAGGCGCCCCTAATGTTTACTTACTTTTTGAGAGAGAGAAAGACAGAGCATGAGCAGGGGAGGGGCAGAGAGAGAAAGGGAGACACAGAATCAGGGCTTGAACCAAGGAACCGGTGAGATCATGACCTGAGCTGAAGCTTACGCTTAACTGGCTGAGCGAGCCAGGCGTCCCTGAATATTTCTGTATTTTAAAGCCAGAATTGGTAGACTCTCATGCTTAAGTGCATGGATGCTGTACCCAGGCTGTCTAGATTGGAACCTAGCTCTATGCTTACTGGCTGTGTGCCACTGGGCAGGTCTTTTAACCTCTCCATGCCCCAGTTTCCCTAACTGTCAGCGGGAGATAATAATCATACATGCATATTAGAATTCATTCTTGGCATTCATCTTGAGGATAAAATAAGAAGAGCACTTAGAACAGTTCCCTGGCACTTGGAAAATACTATACATAGTTGGTTTATTTATAATGTATTTCAAACATAAAAATCTAGATCTAGCTTTTAAAAACTTTTTTTTTAAAGAAAGCTCTATCCCCAATGTGGAGCTCGAACTTACAGCCTTGAGATCAAGAGTCACATGATCTACCGACTGAGCCAGCCAGATTCTCCTTCTCATATGTATTGATAGTAGATGTATGATGATTAGTTACTGAAGAAAATGAAATGCTAGAGTGTTCTATACTACTAATATTTGGAACTAATGGACCATGAGATCATGACCTGAGCCAAAGTCAGACACTTAACAAACTGAGCCACCCAGGCACTCCTTCTTCATTTTTAAAATTGTCTCACTTAGCTGGGAAGTTTCGTGAAATTATCAGATAATTATCTCCATTTCATTTTTAATGTAATAGACATGATTTCAGAGAAAAGGTAAAGAGGCAGAAATAATATATTGATTCTCTGTCTAGTGGGTTTGACAAAAATTATTAAAAGTATAGTTTATTTTTCATAAACCTTTCCTTTGCATGTGGTACTCATTTTTACAGCTTTGCCAAATAATACAGATCTAAAATTTTAATCATTGCTTTTCTCATTAGTGGGAAAGTATTATTCACAAACTATTGGTGATTTCAACTGTGTCCAGACCGAAAGAATCTTGGATCCAGCTAGAAATTATGGGGGTTGGGAGAGAGCATGGATTTTAACTTTCTTTAGTATATGCCGGAAACTTCTCCAGGAAAATAAGCTTACAGTTACCTCAGTAGTTTGGATAGGTCCTATCTTATAGTCCATTTCTTGACCACAACACTGTTAATACAAAGCCACAGTCCTTTATGTCCCATGATGCTTTCACAGAAACACTTTGAGGCAATAGGTTTTTGCTATGCCATCTATACAGTGAATGTGCTGATAAACTGGCGGTCCTGCCTATCAGTCCAAATTATCTATTGAAAATTCACATTAAAAAAAAATCAGAACAGGTGCACCTGGGTGGCTCATTCAGTTAAGCGTCTGACCCTTGATTTCAGCTCAGGTCATGATCTCACGGTTCCTGAGATCCAGCCCCGCATCAGGCTCTGCACTGAGTGAGGTGCTGCTTAAGATTCTCTCCCTCTGCCTCTCTCCCCTGCTCACACACTCTCTCTCTTAAAAAGAATAAACATTTTTTTTAAAAATTGGAACCGATATCCTCTTTTCATTCCCTTCGAAAGAATAAAGAAAATCAGCAATGCCAAAGGGAGACTCAGTTCCTCGGCTGTGAACTGCCTGGAGGTGGAAGGGAAGGGTACATCAGCTGAGGAACTCAGCAATAGGAGAAAACCAGCGTGGAATGAGTTCAGCAAGGTAGCAAGATAGAGAAGAAAGAGCACTAAATATTGCCTGTCTTGAAGTAAGTGTTCCTCTACTTCTTCCTCTTTAGAATTTATCATCTTGGCCCTGGCTATTTCACAGAGCTGTTGCAAAATAACACATGAATGTATTTCCTGCACTTTTAAAACACTATGCAGATATACTGTTTAAATTTCCCAAAAATTTATAGTTCTTTATACCTTCTGTAAAAGTAACGAAAGAATAATATCTAATCCAATCAGAAGGTGCAATTTAGATTAAACCAGAGGATCTAAACCTCTAGTCATTATGACCAAGACGATTTATTCAGGAGCAATATCAGTCAGTGTCATGGTCGTCATGGTCCTAGTGGGCTCCAGGTGCTCCCAATAAAGGCAGAGAAAGATATAGGGTGAAGCCACTGCCCCCCATTTCCAAAGTTCCAATAGGGTTTCAGGTAGAGGGGTAGGATGCAGACTAATGCCCCAAGAATAGCTCTCTCCTTGCAGCTACTTTCCAGAAAATGAATAGGAAACCTTTAATTAAAGTCAACTAAGTCATTAGGATGACTGTACCTTTAAAGAGCGGTTACTCAATGAACTGCCCATTCAGTGAATAGTGAACCACAGCATCTATCTATCTATATACATACATGTATGTATGTATGTATACATATTTATATACACACAGAGCAAGTTCAAATAAATCCATAGTTGAAAAAAAAAAGATTTTGGGGGCATTGGTTAAGCATCCAACTTCAGCACATGATTTCACGGTTTGTGAGTTCAAGCCCCGCATTGGGCTCTATGCTGAAACTCAGCCTAGAGCCTGCTTCAGATTCTGTATCTTCCTCTCTCTGCCCCTCTTCTGCTCACATTCTCTCTCTCTCTCAAAAATAAACATTTAAAAAAATTTTTTAAAAAGATTTTGCAGTATTACAAAATGATTCATCCTAGAATATGTAAATGGTGAGTGCTCTCATATATTTAAAGTAGGGACCTATGAAAAGGATATTTTTCAAATATGTGATAACATGAATAAAGTACTAGCCCATTGTCCAGCGATCATGAGGGATGAGGTTATGAGTTTCTGGCCCTTGACAAGGTAGCTGGTGGCCCTGTTAGGACACTTCTACTCTTCCAACAGCCAAGTTGAAACCTTGACTTCATCTCGGTTTTCCTTCTTTAATTTCTTCCCTTTGATTGGTCCCAAAGTCACAGATTATACCTTCATAACTTGTCTCAACTTTCACTTCGTCTTCTTTGCATGCTCATTCCCACCATTCAGTGTTAACCCAATATATCCTATGTACCTATTTCCTGACATACAGCTCATCTCCAATAACTGGGCGCCCAAAATAATTACATTAAATGAGCATTTACTGTCAATCACGTTCATTATATTTATCTATCATCTACTCTGTAAAATGGGGACTATTGTCATACCCATTTTATGGATAAGAAAACAAAGGCTTACAGTGGTTTAAAATTTAAATTCTAAATCTATTTAAACTTCAGACAATTTCCATGGGCATGGAGGAGGGCGCTTGTGGGGATGAGCACTGGGTATTATATGGAAACCAACTTGACAATAAACTATTTGTTAAAAAAAAAACAAAACTTCAGACGATCTCCCCCAGGTACCACCTGCTGATCCCAGTTGCCGTGCTCTGCTTTTGCTCATCCCTCTACGGAGAATACCCGCCCTCGGCCATGTTGCCTATGTAAGCTTTATGCTTTCTTCAGGCTCATAAAGTGAAGGTTTTCCTCTATGAAACCTTTCCTGCTCCCTCAAACTAGATATAATCTTTCCCTCTTGTAAACCATCTAGCACTTAATGTCCCTTTCATACAGTCCTCGAGGTCAGAAAAGTAATCCATTTGGGGCACCTGAGTGGTTCAGTCAGTTAGCGTCCGACTCTTGTCTGCAGCTCAGGTCATGATCTCACAGTTGCTGAGTTCGAGCCCTGCATTGGGCTCTGTGTTGACAGCATGGAGCCACTTGGAATTCCCTCTCCTTCTCTCTCTCTCTCTCTCTGTCCCTCCCCTGCTGGTTCTCTGTCTTCATCTCAAAATAACTAAATAAAAACTTAAAAAACAGAAAGAAATAGGATCCATCTTTATGCCTCTTGTAGCATTTGACTTAGTTGTTAGATAAGTAAAGTGGATAATTGAAAATAATAGTGAAAATGAGTGAACTATATTAAATATTTTTGTAAGCAGACTTTACAGATTCCTAATAATGAAGCAGACCGAAAATTCGTATAAGAGATTATCAAAGGACATGACAGGAATCTGACACTGGTTCAAGAAGAGATAATAAGAATCCAAATCAGTTGTTTCTGGAAAAGCTTTTTTAAATTTTAAAGCTTTTAAAGTTAAAAAAAAAATACTGGTATCCTTAAAGGTGAGTTTGTACCATGAAGGCTAACGTGCTATTTCTAAATGTATTCATTTAACAAACACCTGCACAGTACTTTGGGTCAGGGGCTCCATGAGGGCCCTTGCAAATATTTACTAGTTTGTTTTTTATATGAATCTTGTGAGGTAGGTTCCATTATTATCATCACTGTTTAACAGACAGGAAAATCAGAACTTAAATAACTTACCCAAAATCACTGAATTGTAAGTGACAGAGCAAAGATTCGAAGCAGGACACTTTTCTCCACATCACCTTCTTAGCCACCTCGCTATGCTGCCTCTATTTTTTTTTAATTACACAATAAATCTTGTACTTCTAGTTGAACTTATTTTTAACAATTTGGAAACTCTGAAGTCTCCCATTAATTAAAAAATTATTTGACAGAGTTTCAGACCTAAATAAAAGTTGCAAGAGTGGCAGGAAGAATTTGGCCGAATTTTCCAAATGTTAATATCTTACTACGTTGACTTTACCCTGTTCTCTTGCTTTCTCTCAATATTTTTTTCCTCGTCTGTTTAAGACTAAACTGCAGACACGAGAACCCCTCAATACTTCAGTGCATTTCCTAAAATGAAGGAATTTTATTACATGGCCACAGTACAATGTTCAAAGTTGGCATTTTCACATTGATTCATCTTTAGCAGGGTTAGGCCATAAGGTNTAAATAAAAGTTGCAAGAGTGGCAGGAAGAATTTGGCCGAATTTTCCAAATGTTAATATCTTACTACGTTGACTTTACCCTGTTCTCTTGCTTTCTCTCAATATTTTTTTCCTCGTCTGTTTAAGACTAAACTGCAGACACGAGAACCCCTCAATACTTCAGTGCATTTCCTAAAATGAAGGAATTTTATTACATGGCCACAGTACAATGTTCAAAGTTGGCATTTTCACATTGATTCATCTTTAGCAGGGTTAGGCCATAATATATAGGCCTTATTCAGCTTTCACCAATTGTTTCCATAAGGTCCTTTATTGCAAAAGAAATTTCAAGATCATGATTTGCATTCGATTGCCGTGTCTTTAGTCTTTTTAAATCTGCAACCGTTCCTGAGTCCGTCCCTCTTTCTCTCTACTGCACATCATGGTGCTGATATTTCTGAAGAGTCCAGGCCAGCTATTTTGTAAAATGTCTCTAATTGTCAGGTTATCTGGTGTTTTCTCATGACTAGATTCAGGTTAGGTGCTTTTGCTCCCTCTGACACATTTGGTAAACTGGCCATTGTAACATCAATTGGAAACACTGGTAAAATAAAATAAAATAAAATAAAATAGGCTAAAACAAGCACAAAGACAGGTGACGTTATCATGAGTTTGGCAGAAATGGAACTTTTCAGTATCCCTCCACATCATACCATAAATATGGTCTCAACCATTTAAACAGAAATATTCTTGAAATAGTAGTTTACATTTTTATTTAGGAATCCCTGAACTGTATCTTTTTTGTCTGTTTCAGTTACATATTCACTAAATAATTCTGATCTGGCACTTCCTCTCTTGAGAAACACCCACCAGAAAAGGGAGTAACCATCGCACAGAATTGGCTCTGATTCTTCAGTAAGACGCAACCCAAGATGGATGGTCATTGAGTGTTGCAGTTCAAAAACCAAATCCTCATACTTGCTTATGAAGAATCAAGCCTTACACACCTGTTGGCCCCCTGGTGAACAGATAAACTTGAATTTCTAAGGCTGCAATCCTAAGACTCCCCTAGAATGGCTGGGATGTGTCAAGGCGGAACCAAGTGTGCCTCCTCTTATCCTGGGTTGCCTCTCACAGTCTGTATTAGGATTCTCCAGAGAAACAGAGCTAATAGAATACGTACAGAGATACATAGAAAGAGATTTATCATGAAGGATCGGCTCTCGGGCTGAGGAGTCCCACAAGCTGCCATCTGCAAGCTGGAGACCCAGAAGGCTGGTGATTCCAGTCCAGAGGCAAAGGCTCCACCAACCAGGGCTGCCAAAGTCTAAGGGCTGAGATGGCTCTCTCAGCCTAAGGAGAAAGCAAATTTCCCCTTCCTCTGCCATTTTGTTCCCGTCAGGCCCTCAGCAGATGGATGATGCCAGCCCACATTGGTGAGGGGGATTTTCTTTACTCAGTCTACTGATTCAAATGTTAATCTCCTCTAGAAACAACCACACAGACACACCCAGAAACAATGTTTTAACAGCTTATCTGGGCTTCCCTTAGCCCAGTCAAACTGGCACATAAAATTAACTATCGCACAGTTCTTAAGCATGACCAATGAAACACAGCGAGCAGAGATTTTCCCAAGAATTAGCACTGTCTAAATAATCGCAGAGATAAAAAATCCTCTCAGAGATAACAGGGGATCGATGCACAATTCCACCAGTAATTTCAACAGACACATTATGCCAAGTGCTCCCCCTTGTAAAAACAAAAAAGAACTTGTGATCTTTTTACTCGGGGGAAAAAGCCTTTCCTTAATCTTAAGAAAAAAAGATCTTTCCTTAACTTCTTCAAAAGTTGTCTTTAAAGAATCCAGGGCGCCTGGGTGGCTCAGTTGGTTGAGTGTCCGACTTCAGCTCAGGTCATGATCTTATGGTTTGTGGGTTCAAGCCCGACGTCAGGCTCTGTGCTGACAGCTCAGAGCCTGGAGCCTATTTCAGATTCTGTGTCTCCCTCTCTCTCTGCCAATCCCCTGCTCGCTCTCTGTCTCTCAAAATAAAGACATAAAAAAAAAAATTAAAGAATCCAATACACCTGTTGATGGCAGTCCAAAAGAATTATTTTTTTCACCTTCGTGTGAGATTCTCCTTGCTCTCATATCTCCTCTACCTAGGGGCTACTGCTTATACTATGTTTTTTTGTTTTTTTTTTTCTGTGAAGTGTATCAATGACAGAAGTACAGAAACTACAATTGACTCAGCAGATTCTACTATGCTAGAGCTGAGATTTTTAGCTTTTGAGAATTCTTGCATTTAGAGTAAAGCTATTTTAAATTCTTAGTGTCAATCCATAGGGTAAATAAATAAAGTATTTTTTCAAAAATTAATCATTTGAAGGGTTTTGTGTGAAGTGAAATCCTAGCTTCTAAGTTAAATATTAAGTGTCCTAATGCTAGGAATTTGAATATTTCAATTCATAATTGACTTTTCTGTTTTTAAAGAAGGCTCCACACCCAACGTGGGGCTTGAACTCGTGCCTTGAATCGAGAGTCACATGCTCTACCGACTGAGCCAGCCAGGCCTCCCTATAATTGCCTTTTTAACTGCTTCACAGAATACACAGAGAAAAGAGATTGCCAAAGCCCACGTCATCAACATAAGTAGAATTATATAAAAGTTCCCTGCCAGTGAGCATTTAAATTTAGATTTATGCATACAATTTAGTTAGTTTACATGGGAGACTCTGACATGAAGAATTCTTTTTAAAAAGTTATGAAAGAAAATCCAGACTCGCAATCCCTTGAATTACCAAGGAATTTGACAATAAGAATTTCTTCAATGCAGTACACTTCACTGTTTTGGAATTGTAGCTGTGTTGCTGGCAAGGGCATAGACATAAAGATCAATGAAATGGAATTGAGAACCCATAATCTGTGGCCAAATGCTTCTCAACAAGAATGCAAACACAATTCAATAGGGACAAAATAGTCTTTTCAACAAATGGGACAATTACATATCCACGTGAAAAAGAATGAAGTTGGATCCCCAACTCACACCATATGTAAAAAACGAACTCAAAATGAATTAAAGACATTAACGTGGGGCCCCTGGCTGGTTCAGTTGGTAGAACATATGACTCTGAATCTCAGGGTCATGAATTCAAGTCCCATATTGGGTGTGAAGCCTACTTTAAAACATAAAATTTTTAAAGGACATTAATGTAAGAGCTAAAGCTGGTAGGAAAAAAATGGCCATAGTTTGTTATAACCTTGGATTAAGCAATAATTTCTTTTTTAAAAAAGGCACAAGCAATGAAAGAAAAAGTAGATAAATTGAATGTCATCAAAATTTTAAAAATTTTGTGCTTCAAAGGACTCTATCAAGGAGGCGGGGGGGCACCTGGGGAGCTCAGTCAGTTAAGGGTCCAACTCTTGACTTTGGCTCAAGTCTTGGTCTCACAGTTCATGGGTTTGAGCCCCGCGTCAGGCTCTCTGTGCTCGGGGCCTGGAACCTTGTTCCAATTCTGTGTCTCCCCTCTCTCTGGCCCTCCCCTGCTCGTGCTTTGTCTCTCTCCCTCTCTCAAAAATAAATAAACACTTTTAAAAAAAGAAAGTGGAAAATAAAACTCACAAAATAGGAGAAAATATTTGCAAATCATATATCGGATAAGGGTTTAACATCTGGATATATAAAGAACCCTTACAGTGCATTAATAAATAGAAAAATAGGGGCACCTGGGTGGCTCAGTTGGTTAAGTGTCCGACGTCAGCTCAGGTCATGATCTCTCAGTTCATGAGTTGGAGCTCCATGTCAGGCTCTGTGCTGACAGCTCAGAGCCTGGAGGCTGCTTCAGATTCTGTGTCTTCCTCTCTCTCTACCCCTCCCCCACTCACGCTCTCTCTCTCTCTCTCTCAAAAATAAATAAACATTAAAAATTATCTTAAATAAAGAGAGAAAGGGGTGCCTGGGTGGCTCAGTTGGTTAAGTGTCCGACGTCAGCTCAGGTCATGATCTCACGGTTCATGGGTTCGAGCCCCATGTCGGGCTCTATGCTGATGGCTAAGCTCAGAGCCTAGGGCCTGCTTCAGATTCTGTATCTCCCTCTCTCTCTGACTCTCCCCTGCTCACGCTGTCTCTCTCTCTCAGAAATAAATTTTAAAAATTTAAAAAAAAAAACCTCAGAAAAAAAAAGAAAGAAGAAGAACCCAATTTAAAACTGGGAAAGGATTCATAGACATTCCTCCAAAAAAGACATACAACTGGCCAACAGACACGTGAGAAAACTGCTCAATATCATTAGTCACCAGGAAAATGCAAATCAAACCACAGTGAGCTATCACTTCATATCTACAAACATGACAATGATAAAAGAGATGAACGAGAACAAGTGTTGATGAGGATGCGGAGAAGCCAGAGCCTTTAAACATTGCTGGTGGGAACGTAGAGTGATGCAGGCACTGAGGAAAACAGTTTGGTGGTGCCTCAAAATGTCAAACACAGAGTCACCATCTGACACAGCAAGTCCACTCCTAGATGACTGGAAACAGCCACACAAAAGCTTGCACAGTAATGTTCTTAATAGCTAAAAAGTGGAAACAACCTAGTCCATCAATTGATGAACTGATCCACAAAATGCGGTATGTCCAGTGAATGGGATACGATTTAACCATAATCAGGAATGAGGTACTGACACATGCTGTAAGACGAATGAACGCTAAGGTTTGTTTGTTTATTTTATGCTAAGGGAGTGGTGCCTGGGTGGTTCAGTCGGTTAAGCATCCGACTTTGGCTCAGGTCATGATCTTGCGGTTTGTGGGTTCAGGCCCCACGTAGGTGCTGACAGCTCAGAGCCTGGAGCCTGCTTCAGATTTTGTGTCTCCTTCTCTCTCTGCGCCTTCCCTTGCTTGCTCTCTGTCTCCCAAAAATTAAGAAACATTTTTTAACATTTTTTAAAAAATTAATACAAATGCTAAGGGGAAGAAGCCTGACACAGAAGACCACAGAGTGTATGATTCCTTTTATCTGAAATGTCTAGAATAAGCAAAACAGTAGAGACAGAAAGGAGAAGACAGAAAGTGGGGGTAGGGAGGAATGGGATGTGATGGAGAAAGGCTTGGGGTTTCTTCTGGAGGTGATGAAAAGGATCTGGAATTCGTAGTGGTGGCTACACAACTCTGTAAGTACACTGAACTGTACGCTTTAAAAGGAGGGAGTTTTGTAGTATGTGAACTACATCTCAGTAAAAATAAGTAAAAACAGGAAACAGAAATGTGCCTTTGGATTGTTAACGAAGCACAGAGGATTAGCTAAATTGCCCAAAATTAGCAACAGAACCTCCATTCTGATTTGCAAATCTGTGTATTTTAACCTATTAATTCACTGTGACTGGCTGGATCTAACCCAATTCCCATGCTGAAACTGTCACGTGGCTTCCAGTTAATTACTGAAAATTTATGACAAATTTGGCAGGAAACACTCCCCCCCCCACCATGTAAAATGCAGTGACTTGATATTTGAATTTACTTCTCTATCATCAATGTATTTAGGATCAACTTTTAAGTTAATTAGTATACATTGATTGAATACCTAGCATGTGCCCAGTACTGGAAATGTAGAACTCAAGCTCAGAAAGTCAGGGAACTAGAAATATAAATTGAGAGGAGCACGTGGGTGGGTCAGTCAGTTAAAGTATCTGACTCTTGGCTTTGGCTCAGGTCATGACCTCATGGTTTGTGAGTTAGAGCCCTACATCGGGCTCTTCGCGGTCTGCCTGGTTGGGATTCTCTCTCTCCCTCTCTCTGCCCCTCCCCCACTTGCTTTCTGTCTCTATCTCTCAAAAGAAATAAAGATAGACTAAAAAAAAAAGGAAATATAAACTGAGAAATCGTGGGGCTGTGGGTACTGGTTAAAGTCCTAAGACTGGATGGAATTGCTTAGGAAATGCAAGCAGAGAGAAAAAAGGAACTAGAACAGAACCCTGGGGACAGACATTTCAGGGCGGTCAGAAATCATTCTACTAGTGACAGACACTGATAAGAAGGGGGGTAGTAAATATAGAAGTAGGAGAAGATTACCCTGTTGCTATAAAACATATCTTATTACATTACATTGTTGTTACTTGTTTACATGACTGTCTCCTTTGCTTTTCCCTGAGCTCCGGTTTCTGCCTCCTCCTTCTGCAAAAACGTATTTAAATAAGTCACCACAACCCTCCAAATTGTCAGACTGCAGGGGCTTTCTCCAGCCCCTATTTCATCACTGTCTTGCATTTGATTCTGCAAACAGACCGTTGCTTTATTTTTTTCTTAAAATGCAGGCATCAAAACGGTGCTTCTTTCCTGGGGGATCGGAGAAGGCAGCTCCTTGGACATGTGCCTGAGGTGCCACTGCAGAACCTTCCTTTCGTCACGTGTGGCTCCCCTCCCCTCGCCCCTCGCCCGCCCACCCCAACCCCCACAGTCTCCACTGCAGAATGAAGCCCATGCATGCTTCTCTGTGATTCTGCCTCTGTGAGGCTCTACTCAGCACCGCAAACACACACACACACACACACACACACACACACAGAAAAAAGATAAACCGTGATGCCTAATACAACAGAACAATAGTAAGGGAAGAGCCCCGGCTTCCTGGCAACACTGCCTTACACAAGCTTCATGATACCTCTCCTCGTTCTGGCTCCTTTGCAGAACCTTCTTCCTCTGTGGGCTCTAAATATGGGCATGCTTCTTCTGGTCTCGCCTAAGTCTCATCCAGAGGAACCTCATTTACTCTCATGCTGTCATCTCTCTATATTGATAGCTTATCGATGTCTATTTCTTTTCCAGACCTGTTCCTGAGGTCCAACACGACATAGCCTTCTCGTCCTTACAGACATCTCAAATTCAACGACGAAATGAAAATAGGAACTCTTCCTCCTAAAGACGCGCTTTTCTTCCTATATCCCTACTATCATGTACCTTTGAATCCAACCTTACGATCTAGGAATCACCCTGTCTCTTTCTCTCTCCCAAAAGCAACTGACAAGGCAAGCCTATCTATTCCACCACCATAACATATTTTAGATCCAATAACATTCTCATTCGTTCACCTCATTTTACATCCTGACCATTCCTTTCCTAAATGGCCAGTAAGCCATGGTCCCCGCTACCGCCCATCATGACTTTACTCCAATTAATCCTGCAATACATGTGAAAGAGTGATCTTTCTAAAATACAAAAACAAATACAATTCACCAAATGAAAAAAATCTGATAACCTGTATCATGGTTCCCAAACTGCACACAAGTCACCCTAGAGTGCCATGGTGAACTCACGGGGTTACAGCAGGATGTTTTTAGTTTTTGAGGGAAGCACAACACCATCTGTTAGACACCATACAAACTACCACTACTATGTTGTTTGGACATAGCTACCTGATGAAGAGAACTGTTGGGTATTTCCTTTGGCCTAAGACATCATGAAAAAATTATGGAGACACTAAAGGTACAATGAACCGAGAAAGTTTGGGAACCTATGACCTACCAAATGTGTTCAAGCCCTCAGCACAGCAGGAAGGAGCCCCTACCCATCTCTCCAGCCTCATGTCTCTCCCGGCCATGCCCTTCCTTCCCCCCAGCCCTGCTCTACAACCCCGCAGACAGGCTTGCCTCTCCCCACGTGTCCTTCCTGCCACCCCGAATGATTAGGCTCTGACATCAAGAGAGTTGAGACGTGGTCTATCCAGGGTCTAAGAATGAGAGCTCTTCCCCTCAACAGAACACAGAATGAAGTAAATAAATCAGGGATGTCACTCCATAAACCCTATACTGGGTCCATTCTGTAGGAGTTGGACTATTAGAAGTTAGGGGGAAACAAAAGAGAGGAGAGTGGGGGGAGGGGAGGGGAGGGGAAGGGAGAGGAGGGAAGGGAAGGGGAGGAAAGGGGAAGGAAGGGGCAGGAAGGGGAGGGGAGGGAAGGGGAAGGAGGAGTGGGTGGGGGGAGGGAAGGAGGGGAGGAAAGGGATCAAAACAATTGACTGGCTATAATTTGGAATTCTATTTGTATTTCTCAGAGCAAGAGAAGAGGCAGCCCTCCCCTGGTGCATACACTGCTCCCCAGTTTCTGTAGAGATCTGTATTTTTCTAGGGTGGATAACAGGCAACAGTGAGATAGTCTTTGTTGACGGCTGTATGACCCCTTCCCTTCTCTGAAAAGAAGCATGGCACCTGAGTGGCATAAATGACTGTTCCTTTCTTTGTGCTTTATTTTATTTCATTCAATCAGAGATTCTTTCGCACTTATTTGTTCATCTGTCTCCTTCGCTAGACCATAAACTTGTGGAGGGCCAAGACTATGTATGATTCATTTCTATATTCTCTTCACCTAGCAGAGTGCCTGATACGACGTTAAGTGATGAGTGGATATTTGATGATGGGGGTGGAGGGGGATACTCACCGCTATACTGAGGAAAAGAATGGATATTTGATGAAGGAATATATTATAGGGAGGGTGTGGTTGAGAACCACAAAAAGTGGTAAGTTAGAAAAACAAATATGGATGAAAACATCTAAAAGTCATTGATGATATTAATTAAAGATGCTTCATGAGAGTGACAGGGACAAGCTGGTTTACAGGTGTTGAGGAACAAACTGGGAGATTTGTTACTGCGTCCCCAATAGTCATTTCCCCATTTATTCCTTGCTAAGCAGAATTCCAGTTTTCTTTAGGCCTCGAGAAGATTCCCTTTGGTGTAGAGAGATGGGCCCAGCCCCTAAACTAGGGATGATAATACGGTCAAGTGCTGGTTCATGAGATGTAAGGGGAACTCCCTTAGTGTTTCCAAGATTTTGGAAAACAGTTTCCCTCTTTGAGAAAAGCTCATGAAGAATAAACTTTCTGTCTGCCTTGCCGCCTTTGAACCCAGGGTGAAGATGTGATTCCTGTATTTGTGGCAGCCATTTTGCAACCATGAAGTGAAGGTCATGCTGACCTCTGCATCGCTGAACCTGAGAAAACGCCAGCAACTCTCTGACTTCTTGTCACATAGAAAAATAAACGTCTATTTTAGCTGGGTTTTCAGTTACACTCTTATTGATACAGAGAGGCAGTAAGTACAGATCACTCTAATGGACATGCTACAAATAATACAGTTTGTCAGCTATGGAACATACAGACTGTTTAGGAGTATTTGGAAATGAGGCTGGAAATGCAAATGAAATGAGGCTACAGGGACTTCTGATACCAGAAAAGAGACTTGGGCTGCGATTTTGTTGCCAATAGGGAGCCATAGAAGGTTTCTGAGGAGTTTTAACTTTCAGAAGAGGACTTTGGCAAAATTAGCAGGACCCGCACGTGCCAAAGAGTGATGCTTCTCTTTGTCTAACTTTCTGACCTTTATTTGACATGATTGTATTGGCAATGCCCACTGTGTGACTCAGTTGGTGTGAAAACCCCCTCAGTTCACGCATGAGTAAGCCAAACAATAACCATGTTGCTTCACGAAGCTTGCCGACCTAATACAAACATTAAGGTCTCAAAGCTAATGAAATGTTACATCATTTCAGTGCTGCCAAGATATGAATAGTCCCTGAGGAAGTTACAAGTAAACACAACTTCTGTTAATGAAAAGTACCAATGGTAGAAATAAACATTGTATGAACTCCCGTCATATCAAATGAGAGGATGAGACCCCACATATACTTCCAAAATACCAATTCCTGATATTTAATCTATACAAAACACTAGACATGCCTAAGTAATACATTTTGCATGGTAGGCCTGAATCGTTAGATTTTTTTCAAGAGTATTTCTATAGTGGGGCACCTGGCTGACTCAGTCAGAGGAGCACACAACCCTTGATCTTGAGGTTGTGAGATCGAGCCCCACACTGGGTTTGGAGATGACTCAAATAAATGAATTTTTTGTGTGTGTGAAAAGAGTGTTTCTATAACGGTATGGAGGGTTTTTAATTTGCCACTTTTAAAAAACATGTTTAGTGATTTCATCACATAAGAATAAATGCTTATATACTGCATCATAGTTTCAAACAAGTATCTCTCTTCCCACTAAATCTACTCAGAAAACAAGCTTACAACAGAGAAACACCGTATGAGGGGGAAATCTCGGCTGTGAACATCACATTCCATTCAAAGACTGTACAGGAAAAAATACTGGGGAATGATGTGTACCTTGTTGCCATACATGCGAACGCTACCTTACAAGGATTATAATGAGCTGAGGAAAAGAAATGTGCTATTGTTTGTTTTTTGGATTAGGGACTGATGTGAGAGAATTTAAATGAATTGTAACAAGCTTATAAAAAGTACAAAGAACAAAAAGGGTTAACATTTTGCAACTGTTGCCTCTGACTGGTTAAAGAAGAGACACCCCCTTTGAACTTCTTCCCTTCCTTCCTTCTTTCCTTCTCCCTGAGAAGAAATCACTGTTTTAAATTTTTTTTATAGTTTATTTATTTTTTGAGACAAAGAGAGACAGAGCATGAGCGGGGTAGGGGCAGAGAGAGAGAGGGAGAAAAGGAATCCGAAACAGGCTCCAGACTCTGAGCTGCCAGCACAGAACCCGATGCGGGGCTCGAACCCACGAACCCACGAGATCATGACCTGAGCAGAAGTTGGACGCTTAACGGACTGAGTCACTCAGGCGCCCCAAAATCACTTTTTTTGAAGTCAGTATGTATCCTTCCTGTTAGTAGTGCTATGCTTTTACTTATATAATATGTAAATATTATCATTTCATTTATAGATTGTGCATTCTAATCTTTCCTTACTCCAAGGTCATGAAGATATTCTTCTGTATTACATTCTAATACCTCTTCTTTAATATTTATTTATTTTGAGAGAGAGAGAGACAGCACTCACCAGCATGGAGAGACAGAGACAGAGGAGAGAGAGAGACAGAGGAGAGACAGACAGGTTCCAAGGCCCGAGTTGGTAGCCCAGAGCCCAACATGGGGCTTGATTTCACAAACCATGAGATCATGGCTTGAGCAGAAATCAAGAGTTGGATGCTTAACTGACTGAACCACCCAGGCACCCCTCCGATATTTTTGAAGTTCTATTTTTTTTAATATAGGTTTTTGGCTGTCTCAAATTTAATTTGTGAGTGGGGTAAGGTGAGGATCTAATTTTATTTTTTTCAATATGAACTTTTCTAATGAAAGAAAATAAAGAATCAATTACTCCTTTATAATCTATAAACTCCTCAACAACAGACTCCATGTTTTACCTATATCCTCCTTAATATATTACCTCAGTGAACTCTGATCATTACTGGTACTCAAAATATATATATTATTTTGGATAACACACTTTTTTCTAGGCCCCATTGCTTAGGGGATATACAAAGTGGTCCATGTAGATTAATCCGAGTTGTGCCTTGATTTATCCCCCCCAACCCCCACCCCTGAACAGGAAATAACATCTTAATAGGATTAACATGGTATAAGTATTGAATCATTCCAGTTAAACTAAAGAGCACTAATAACGTTCCTAACTTTGCCCATTTTAAGAAATCTTGTCTGGGGGAAAAAAAATCTACCTACTCTTCAAGCCAGATTCATCTTATTTATCTACCAGGAGAAAAGCATAACAAAGTAGGACCTGAATTTAAAACAAGTTTTAACCTATTTTTATAAGACTTGTAAGTCAACTATTTTAGTCAGAAGAAAACACACGCTAAACTCAATTTGATAAACATACTGTGAGGGCACCAATTTACAGATTTAGGCTCTTAATAAGGCCTACTTACAGTGGTTTAGCCCTTGCCAAGAACTGCTTCCTTTCTCCTTTCTTTCACAGAGATATAATCTGAAAGTAAGATGCATAACCTAACTTGAATCAAAAGCAATTAATGAAAACCAAGGAAGGTAATTTTTTTTTAAAAAAAGAAACATTCTAAGATTCCTTCAAATACATTTTTTAAAAAGAGTCTCTTTATAAAAATTTGATCTTTTCAAATAATTCCAGGAGCATTAGACTCACATAAGGGATTAAATTTTTTTTCCCCTGGAGGATGTGGTTCTGACAGACCACAGCGAAGAGGTAAAACTGGCCAGAAGATCATGAGAATGTACTGGCAAATACGAACCAAGTGAAATACGGTTGGTTAAAAAACGTACTGGGAAGCAAAATCATTTTGTTTTCAAATATTGAGTGTAGATTAATCTTTTTAACTAAAACTAAAAGAGGCACTCAGGTCAGAAAATGATGTCAGACTGCTTCTCACATTTGTACTGACTGAAGTCTTTCACTTGACAAACCTTCTGTCCCCTGCTTCTTACAGGGCACCCAGGCAAATTCTTCCCAGCCAAAACCAAAAACACCCAACCGAATCCAGGCGTCTCCACTACGAAGGTGAAGGTTAAGCACAATCAGGAAACACCACCTTCTGCTTTATCCATAATGTAGCAACATATTTCTCACTCTTTCACTGAACAGCGCTTAGAGACCTTGAACTTCAAAATCATAAACCGTCTAGAGAAACCGTGCGAGAACCTCAATTTGGGGGCGACAGGTATTCAGAAGCATTAGACTCCTCAAAGAGTTCAATCCTTTTTTTTTTTTTAAGGGATCAAAGTCAGCTCTGAGTGTAAAAGAAAAAGTTACTAAAAAAAAGTCTATCCTTAAAAACATAACTACCTTAGTGCCTGTGGGTTCCCTCTGTTCAAAACAAAAGAAGACAAATACGATTCACGTTGCTGTCTCCTCTGCAGGCTTCTCTTAAAATTGTCATTGAGAGTCCCCTGGGAAAATGAGATTCAGATCCCATATCTACCCAAACCATGCCGTGCCCTCGAAGGCTGCAAAAGCGAGATTCGAGAGTCGAGAGTCTAAGCCTCCCCACCCCCTCCAGCCTCCTTTTTAAAGATATTCACTTCGGCAGCAGCCCTGAGCCTCCTCCTGGGCGGGTGGCGCTCGGTCGGTGAGACGGTGTCTGTCGCGCGAGTCCGAGGCCAGCGCCGTGGGCGACGCAAGGAGGCGAAGGTCCCCGCCGCCGCCAGGCAAGCGCGCGACTTTCTCCAGGAGATTCTGGGGTCCTAAGAAAAACCTTTCTTTACCAAACCAACCCACCGCCTGGCCTCGCCATCCCTACCCTCGGCACCGCTCCCGACACACACACACGCACGCACGCGCGCGCGCGCGCGCGCACACACACACACACACACACACACACACACACACACACTAAAGTGAGACGGGCGGGGGAGTGCGAGCCCAGAAAGGGAACTGAGAAGAAAAGCGCCTGTGACACAAAATGGAGAAAGAGGAACCGAGAAGGGAAAGAAGAGAAGGAATAGCAGGGAAAGGAGGTTGGGAATGAGAACAGGGAAACGGTGGAGGGTGGGCGGTCCCCGGAGGACCGCAAAGGGGGCGTAACGTTGAAGGACTCGGGGGCCAGACCGACGAAGCGAGAGGCGGCGGAGGAAAGACGTTCTAGACGCCGAGGCTCCATTTTCGGCAGCGCCATATTCGCTTTTCCCCTTCGCCGCGTTTTCGTTGGGTTTTGTTTGCAGCCGGTGGACAGGCGCCAGCACATTTCTGCAGCTTCAGCAGCTCTGGTCC
>NW_027531522.1:4210250-4210796 GCF_008692635.1 Crocuta crocuta | reverse complement strand
CGCGGCCCCCCGCCTCCCCCTACTTCCCTGGGCCTCCGCTTCCGCGTCCTGCACCGGTGGGGTGGCTGGAGGGTGGAAGCGACGGGCTCCTCAGACGGGGCTGGTGAGGGGCAGCAGGTCAAGGCGGAGAGTCGGGATCACCGCAACGGTAACCGAACCCCGCAATGTCCTTAGGGGTGGGGGTCGGCGCTGCACGGGTTTTGCACCTAAAAGGAAATGTATTCACTCCCGTGTTCCCCCGGACTTCTGTGTCCTCCTTGCCCGGCCAACTCTAACAGCAGAGTACGGTGGGTGTCACCCGTCCCTCGGACCCCCGGGACACATCACAAGCGCCACCCAAACTTGGAGCCTAAGAAGCGGCCCGGCTGCCGGCCGCCCTGCCCTCGAACCCAGTCTCTCTGAGAACCACCGACGGCACATGCCCATTTGCGGGTCAGCTTTGGTCATTATAACCCTGCTATTTTATTACTACCGCTGTATTAACTGACCTTTAAATTTTGAAATAACATTTAAGTCATTATTGACAGTTGGTTATTTATATGTCTA
>NW_027531522.1:4154249-4210187 GCF_008692635.1 Crocuta crocuta | reverse complement strand
AACGGCAAAAAAAAAAAACAAAAAAAAAAACCCCAAAACCAACCACCCAGATCTCTTCTATTCTTCTATTAGAGAAGTTGCATTAAAATGCAAGCTTTAAATTACTTTAGGTGTAAACTGGTCCCTAATAGCGAAAGCTGGATGACTAAACTCAAATGTTAGTCTTGACATCTTTAGTTTAGGTGATCGGTGTGTGTGTGTGTGTGAAGTGCTAAAATCAAAACTTCAAATTCAGATAACTATGTGATGATTTCAGAATATTCCATAAAATTAAGAAGTAAAAATATTGACCAGCTGTAGGCCTAGCTCACAAATAAATAACATTCTAACCTCTGTTTCTGAGACAGATAAAAAGAGCTATAGGACATTTTGAAAGTTAAAGTATTCAGAGTCCGGAATAGACATTTATCATTTCACAGTACATGAAACTTTAAAATGAACGTTGCCCGTAAGAGCCAGGTTTATATTAATTATGTTTCTTGGATACACTCAACAGTCTTTTGTATTTCATTCTTTCATGAGAAAGCTAACTTTTTAGTCACCAGTTTCCTTTCAATTTAGTCATGATCTTTTTTTAAAGTACAGACCCTAAAGCCATTTAGGAAAGGACATTTATGGCAGCCAAATACGAGGGCAAATAAAGCTTAAAGTAAGTTACTTTCTCATCTCTTCAGGATCACTTCTTCCAGAAATAAAAGTTGGAAGTTGTAATTCAGTAGGTACTCTATCCTCTCTTACATCTAACTATTGAATAAAATTGATTAGGTACTAAGGCCTACTTTTACAAAAAATCATTGTAAAGCTTTTATCAAACTCTTAAGAGAAATTAGAGTTTCTTTTCATGTACTGATTAATTTCAATGTAGGACACAGATCACCATTTAATGTATCTCCTTCCAGCATTTCATGTGTTAAACTGGGTAATATGCAACTTAAGAAGAAAAAGCATCTGTATTTGACAGATTTACCATTTAAAAGAAGTCAAACAATCACTGTCTTAGACTTAAAAGAAGAGGCAGAATTTTAAGTAGGATTCATATTTTATTCAAAATCCATTATGGAAAGATAAGGTAATACAAATTCCCTGCAGAGCAGATTTTTGGCAAAATAGTTCTTTAAAAATGCAAGAAACTAATTCAGAAGTGTTCAATATATGATAGTCAACTTATACCAATGCCAGCTTCACAAGACTATACTGATTATTATTTTTAGCATTACTTATCTCTTTGTTTTTCAAAATCTTAATGTTGGCAATTTATTGAATACTGTTAAGGCATTTCTTTATATTTAGAATTGCCTGCTTTGTTACATCATAAGTCATAACTGTTTTAACCCACTGAGATATGTTATGCTAAATGTCTTTTAAATGGTCCTTATTTGTATTATGACTACCTCTAATTTGAAATATCTATAATTTTTACATTTTGAAGTACATGTTTTTGATGCCAGATATTGTCATAACGTAGTCTAAGGAACACATTCAGGTATTACATTCGAATAGGGCCCAAATTTAAGTGCCTGAAATAAGACATGTACAGTGAGAGGAAGCAGCAAAGAAAACAACTATATTTTACCATCATTCTATTGGCCTTTTGAGAACATTTAATTAAAAACAGAAAGTAAATTTCCAGCTTGTCAGAACCTTATTTTTGCACTGAAGTATTAAAAAGCAATACAATTACATTCTCTAGCTCTCCCTTCCCAATCCACTAAATACTCTTCTGATTATGCCTAGTAAATACCAAGCATGATCAAACACTTAGATAATGAAATGAAATAAATATTTTTAATTATTTCCCTTTTTAATGTTTGATATTGTTTCTCGTTTCATGAAAAACCAACATAGTTCAAAAATTTTAACCATTTTAAATCTAAACTTGAGATGAAAACTTGCATTCACTTATCAAATATATAGAGTTTACTGAGGTCCAAGATCACCCGAGCAATTAATGTGTTGAAAATAAATATTGAATGACAGGAAGTTCAAGGATTATAATTCTATATTAACTGGGAACTTAGGGGTAGTGTTCTTCTTATTTTAATATTATCTCTTGCTTCAGGAGGGCTGTCTATGATACCACAAACACTAAAAAAGTGTGTGTGGTATTTGTGGTGTTTGGAGGTGTAAAGGAGAGTTATAGAAGTAATCTTACACCTTTTTTACCTACGTGTTTACTTGAAAACATTTTTTGTTTGTGTTTAGCTAAATATTTGACAATATATCCAACGCTTCAGACAATTACTCAGAGAATTGTAAAGACCTAAACATAAGAGAGCATAAGAATATTGATTGGCTAAAATTTTATAGTTTTCATGTCACAAATAAAAATGGTAGATAAGCCACGCATCTTAAATGGTATCAAGGAAAACACTACGAAGTAATACAGCAACATTACAGTTTTTTACTGAATATTTACTACAGTCAATGCAATATTTTATAAAAGTCTTTTCAGTGGTTTTTGTACATCTTAATATATTGTTTTAAATTATTTATTTTGGTACGTGTGTTCTGCATCGTATTCTTTCGAAACCTATAGAATGGCCAGCTGATTTTTGTACATTAGGAATAATAAGAAACCACTAGAATTCTTGGTTACTAACAAGGGTCTAAGCACAACGATAACAGAATTTCATAAATCAATTATATGCTCCATTTGATGATTAGAAAGCATAATTAACTTACTTGACACCAACACAATGTTTTGTTTCTTCACAGAACAGGCTATGAGCTGTTTCCAATTATTGCACTGAAATGCTGTCCTCTAAAATTAACAAATGAATGAACATTTGCATACTGTACATTGTACTGAAGACAAGCTAGAGTGGAGCTATCCAATTGTTTTTCTAATTATATTTTGTCTACTTACATAATTTATTTTCCATGGAGGAACTAGTGATTACCTAATTATTTTTTTTAACTAAGCAACTTGGTAGGAAAAACTCCGAAAGTAATATATTATCCCTAGCAACAACACAAGATAAAATTAATCATTTGAACTGGCATCTAGAGATTGTGATTTTAATTCTTAATTTAGAATATTAAGCATAAAATACATTCATTATATTGTTCCCTTTATCATGTCCTTTCTTACAGTGATACGGGAGAAATAGATACAAATATATAGATAATTAAAATCAATATCTTCTGGTTATATAAAACAAAGGCGAGTCCTATGGCCGGGGGTGGGGGGTGTGTGCAGAATTCTTGTTTGCCTTCCTACCAGGTGGAGTAGGCAAATTGCTACTTGGTACAATTTCAAGGGCAACCTTACAGCTTATGCCCTTCCCAGTATACCCTCCCCAAATAACTTCTGTTACCCATTTACTGATGCCTTCAACATTTTTATAGTTTACAAGCTAAAACCTAGATACAATCAAACTGCTACTGAGAAAAACTCACATTCTCAGCTGTTATCAATTATTTATACCTTTGAATGACTGTCAGAGCAAGTGTCAGTTGAAGGAAGAGAAAGTTGCAAGACATTGAGTAACATGAATAAGAAGGAAACTCAGGAGATGGGAAGGGACAGAGAACAGGCTGAGGATGGGAATTGTTGAGGAATAGAGACACACTTTTGTGTCCCCCATCTGGCCTGGTCAAAAGTAACTGACTAGAAAACACCACATTTCATACTAACACTAAATGATCTATAAGCCACTTCGTTTTATACCATTTCTTGTATCTGAGCCATTAGGTTATCAGTGCAAGGTGTAAAGGGAAAAGAATGAATTAGAGATTTCAGGTGTGAACTTGACTTGAATGTAAAATGTGCAGATCATTAAAGTCATGTCTATAAAATAGAAAGTGAAATATTAGTTGTGTTATGTATTTGACAACCAGATAATGTATCTGTCTACATAAATCAAATTAACTAGATGATTGCTAAATTTCAGCTTTACCGTGAGCTGTGTTAATAAATATCATGACTAAAGACAGTCTCTTAAATCATTTTTCGTAGGAGGTTTTAGGGTTTTTTTCCCCCTATTGGTTATATTAATGATGATTTCCACACTGTGTAGAAATTATAACAATTGTTAATTCAGAATTAACTAAGATAACCAAGCCATGTAATGGTTCAGTCATTTCAAACATAAACAGACTCTGATTTTAAAACTTTTTTTTTTTAACATTTATTTATTTTTGAGAGAGAGAGTGTGTGTGAGCAGGGGAGGGGCAGAGAGAGAGGGAGACACAGAATCTGAAGCGGGCTCCATCCATGCTCCCAGCTGTCAGCACACAGCCCAATGTGGGGCTCAAACTCATGAACCGTGAGATCATGACCTGAGCAGAAGTCAGATGCTTAACCAACTGAGCCACCCGGGCACTCCTCTTTTATAAGTTTCATAAGTATAACTGAAAATCATTTCTCAATGCTGGGACATTTCTTAACAGTAATTCAAGAGATTTAGAGATACACTGCTGATTTGGGAAGTTTAGTCATGCTGATTTGTGAAGGAATTGTTTAGCTTGTACCCTTGTCTGATGACAGGAGATATACGAGGAGATATACCTTCAGATACGATACATTCAGGCATGTAAGGATTCTAGACTTTTCCCTAGCATTAACCTGCTTCATGAGTCCCATTTTCATAGCCCGTGAGAGTCTCCTCCCTCACCTGACTTGCTTCTGGTTTCTTAATTTGTGATCGCAAGCTGACTTTTTTCCTCCTGTATTCTGAGCTTTGACTTGACTCATCTGCATTTTAACCATACTTTCTTAGTGTTTATCTGTTTTTGAAAAGATCCTTATCTGTGTCTTGGATCATAGCCTACGCTTCCCAGTAAATGCTGACACAGTGGCTCAGCAAACAGTCAGTGCNCCGTAAGAATAGGGACCAGTCGCTCATCTGTTGACCGGGTTTCCCTCTCAACTAACCGTGCCTGCTGTCAGATGTCTAGGAATGAGTAGCCGCACGCTTCAGGAGAACAGACCAGGACAATTCTCACCTTTGCAGTACCACACAGTTGTGCTAGGGCAACGCGTAATATTTTTTTAGTTTGGCGGTTTATCTGAGAATCTGCCCTGGCTTCATCTTGTACCACATGTTTAAAAACTGTGAAGGACGTCATGAGTCTGACTTTACTAGTATCAGACGCCCGAATGCCGGGCCACTGCCTTTGTTTGGCCCTGTGACAACTTTTGCTAAACCCCAGCACATCTGTGAAGTGTCTCCTACTAGCCGCCCAGCTGGGGGGAGCCAAGGTTGTGCTCTGCATAGAAGGTGAAATAAACATTGGTGACTTGACTTACCATGTTTCCTGCGACATAGCTCTCTCCGTTTTTACTGAGACCCGACCACTTCTCTCTAGGATTGTGACATAAAAACAATGGGTGGTCTTTTATTTGGTCGTTTATTCACACACGTGCCCAGCTATGATGGACTCAAACAGAGGTGTGCTGAAGGCCTATGTATAGTTTCTTTTCAATCTACTTTTCCGACATACAATGTTATTTCATTTATTAAACTTATTGTAATAAGTTTAGGAGAAAGGTGTTGTTAAACCCATTCTACCGAAATGCAAGCGTTTGTTCTCAGTTATTGTAACAACTCACATTTAGCCAAGCATTGTACAGTGTGTAAAGTACTTTACACATAAGGACTCGGTGACAGGGATACAATTATTATGACGTGTTACTGAGGAAAGAAGGCTTAGGGTAGTTAATAAAGTGGCTGAGATGCTTACCAATGTTATTAATGGCCTTACCTGTTGTCTAGTCCAGTGGATCCTTTTTTATCTTTCTGACCCGAAGCACCAGTCAGCCCTCCTAGATGGATACCACGATTGGCAGCTCTTTTTCCTACCTTATTGGCCTTCTTTGCTGCCTCTTCCTTCTTTATCTCAACTCTCAGTGATGAAGTTCCTTAAGATAGGGCCCTATCTCTCTCCTTCACTCTCCCTTTCCCTAGATGATTCCAAATGTTCTCATAATGTCTATTAACTTCGATTGTGATCTGTTTGAGTGCAATGACAACATCCCTGTTTCAAAGACCTCTTCTCCGAGCACCAATTTATCTATCCGACGATCTACCTCTTATCATCATTGCAATGCTCCATGGGTATCTACAATCACATAATATATGCAAAGCTGGATCCTTGACCTTCTGCCTAGAGCTCTGCTCCTCGCGATTTCCATGAATGGCCTCACCCTCTGTCTAGTTGCTGAAGTCATTGTTCTTCAAATGCTCACATCCAGTCTATCACCAAGTTCTATCATTTCCATTCCAAAATGTGGACTGTCTTTCCCTTTTTCTCTGTCTTGATAGCGGTCATATTAGTTCAAACCATCATCGACTTTTCTCTGTGCTACTACAGTAGCTTCTTCATGGGCTCTCTCCTCTGCTTTACCCCTACATCTGTTCTCCATCCAGCCACTGTAATTTATTTTTTTATTTTTTCATAAAACTTTCACAGAAATGTTACAGAAAAGCGCACCAATTGTAAGTGGACTGTTAATGATTTTTCTCAGCCTGATTACACCGGTATAACCGGTGCTCAGATCGAGAAATAGAATATTATCATGTTATCAGTACCCCAGAGAACGCCCCCCCTTGCTGTCATTACCTTCCCCAGGTGACCTGACTTCTTTTGCCCTTGATTCATTTTGCCCATTTTTAAAACAGTGTTATATAATTGGTAGTAACAGGTTTGAAACATAAAACAAATTATATGACACTAGAGCCTAAACTCCTCAAAGGCGTCCCTTATACTTAGACTAAAATATAAACACAGTACCGCAGCCTACAAGCCCCAACTCAATCTAACCTCTGCATACTTTCCCAAGTGCAAGTCTTGCCAGTTCCCATTCGCTCAGTACACTCCAGCTCACTTGGTCTTGTTTTAGTCCCTTAAATATGCCAATCTTCTTCTTGACCCAGGGCCTTTGCATATGCTGTTTCCTCTGCTAGAATGCTAGTTCCAGACTGGCTGGTTTCTTCTCACCCCTAAGTTCTCGCTTAAGCAACACGTCCCTTGACATTCTTCCCATGACCACCGTATCTCATATGCTTCTCCCATTCTCCTTCCGTATGTAGGACAAAGCTTCGGATGGCTGCTGTGTATACTCAGAATGGCTTAGGTCTCTTCCACTTAGCAAACAAAAGAAGCATAACATGTTTTCTCTTTACTCGTTTCAGCACCTCTACAAACACACAATGTATGGAGGTGTTTGCATTGGTTACCTTTAGTAAGAAGGAAGCGGGAGGAATTGAAAAGCTCAGAGCCTGGAGCCTGCTTTGGATTCTGTGTGTGTGTGTGTGTGTGTGTGTGTGTGTGTCTACCCCTTTCCCGCTCATGCTCTGTCTCTCTCTCAAAAATAAATATTTTTAAGAAATTTAAAAAAATTAAAATGCCAGTGTTAAGCCCATCCGTCTGTGGATAACTATAGTTACACTGTAGCAGAGAGCACTGGGAACCTGCCAGGCAAAGTGTGTGGGAGAAGAGCAGACTCCTGCATATTTGGCCACTTTCCCTGGGACCCAGGTGGCAGATTCCTGGCGGAAACCGTGTTCTGTAGAATTTGAAGCACTCACCACCTTACGTAAGGCGTGTAGATCTCAATTTGTGTGACTTGAACTTGGATTTCTTGGAATTCCACTTTATCAGATTCCTTCCAGCTTCCTCCTGCTGTATTCAATAGTTCCACACCGTAAATAGCTGTCTATGTGCTGTGGGAACAGAGATTTGGGAGGAAGGGAAGCGGCGGGGAGAAGGGGAATGGATAGTGGGCCCAACAGCACTGTCTGGTGGAGAACAACACCTGTCCTTGAGGAAACGATGACAAAGATGTCCTCCATGGGACGCCGCAATCTCAAACTGTCCTGAATGCTATTAGGCAAGTCCCTGGTCTGCACCCTCCCGTGAAACCAACTCCTGGCCAACGCTTATGCAGTAAGGCTGCATCAACAGTTTCTTTGGAAACTGTTCCTCAGTTTCACAGAATGCTCCACTTTGAATAGAATTTTTGAATGAAGTACTTCATGGGGGGGGGCAGGGAGGGGGGTTTTAGGCTCGCCTTGGGGGAAAAAACATGCAGGATCATTCATATGCAAGTATTCCACACTCCCAGAATGCTTAGTCTCCAGTAGCATAGGTTTGGAAAGAACACAAAAGAGTAACTATTTCTTTACAACAACAGCAGTGATATTATCATAATTATTATTAATAACAATTTGCAGTGTCAAAGATACTAGACTTCTGTTACTGTTTGGTTTTAGTTGGGCTATTTTCATTTAAACAAACAGAGATTAGGGGCACCTGGGTGGCTCTGTTGGTTAAGCATATAACCCTTTCTTTTAGGCTCAGGTCATGATCTCATGGTTCGTGGGATTGAGCCTAATGTTGGGCTCTGTGCTGACAGCATGAAGTCTACTTGGGACTCTCTTTCTCTCTGTGTATCTCCCCCCCCCCCAAAATAAATAGTCTTTTAAAAAAAACAGAGATTATCTCAAATTCCCTCAACTAATTGAGGTACTGGTCAGATGAGAGAGAGGCTATATGGAAAGGAGCCCTGCTCTGGTGACATCTACGTGGATTTGCTCACTTCCTGGGTGTCTTTGGCATTGACTATTGAGACCTATCTCACCATTACTGCACCCAGGCTTCCTCCTGCTGCTTCCAAATGGTGGGCAAGGGAAGGAAGGGGCTGAAAGAATGTTTTACCATCAGGGACTATGGCCTGCCTCCCTGTGCTCAAGTCAGTGAATTGACGCTTGATTTTCCTCTGGGGACCTCCCGGGCTATTCTCAACGCCATTGCTCTACCTCATAATTTTAAAGTTTCACTGTCCATGGTAGACTACTTCATTCACTTAAAGTTTTTTATTTCTAATTCCTGACAGAGACAGAAAGAGGGAGGGAGGGAAAGAGAGAGTCAGAGAAAGATAGACAGAGAGAGGCCGAGAGAGAAAGAGAGCGAGAATCTGAATGGCTCATTCATCCTTTCCAAGCCTAGTCAGGCCATGGGTCTCTGGCCAGCCTATGAATCTACTATCCTTTCTGCTGGTGCTGGGACATGGGATGAAGGGACTCATGTAGCACATGTCCCTAAAGTCTACCATTTCAGGAGGTTCAGGGAGTAGAGGCTTAGGGACGAGTAAGAATGATCCATCTTCCCTAGAAGCACAAATGGTTGTAGTAGGCGATGTCTTTGACATTCCTAGTTCTACCTCATTAACACAAAAAAAGCCTTCACAATGCAAGTAATAGGAACAAAACATACAAAGTGATCTTTCTTTTTTACTTAATGTTAAACTATATGCATATAACGGTAGATATTTTTAAAGAATACATTCTTAAAAAAAAAAAAAAAAAGCTCTGGTTTGGAATGTTTATTTGACCCAGCTGTGGAGCCTTATTCTCCTGACTCAAGAAATTAATATATTCTTTAGAAGTATTAGTATTATAATAGTCTATTCCTGCAAGCAATAAAAAACAGAACATAATGGTTGAAGTAAGGGTTCACTTTTGTACACCTGGCCTTCGAGGGAAAAGAAGGCTTTGATGATGAGAAGGCTTTGGAGAGGCTGTTGTATGTTCCAGTTACAGGATTCATAATAAATGTTAGGTATTTCCAATCTTTTCCTGCATTATTTAACATGCGTTTAACCCAGTTTTTCCCTGGGCTCAATGGAAAACAGGTGTTAAAGGAGGAAAATGAAGATGTTTTTTTATCTTCCTTAGCTATTTCTGCAGCTGTGGGAGAAAGAATTTTCCCACATTCTGAATAGAAACAAGATCGCACATTTCCATCAGCCATAGTTAGCGAAAACCCTAGGAGCCACCCTCGATTCCTTCCATCCCTTACCCCCTCTTTCCAACTAAGCCTTCATTAAGTCTCACTGGTTCTACTTCCAAAATACATCCTGAATCTGACTGCTTGTCCCCATCATCATAGCGACCAGCCCTGCCCCAACCCGACTACTGGATTAGACTCTGGATTAGGAATACGTTCGGCAGCAAACAACAGAAAACTCAACTATGGTAGCTTTGACCAATAGAGGGTTTTGTTTGTTTGTTTGTCTGTTTGTTTCTCCTAAAGAGCTCAAGGGTTAGGTAATCCAAATCTGGTACGATAGCTCAACACTGCCACTAGGGACCCAGACTCTATCTTTCTTTTCCATCATTTTTAATGTATTGACTTTCATTCTCATGCTGGTTACCTCATGGTCTCCAGATGGCTACTACATTGCCAGGCATTGCATCTGTCTTCCAGACAGGAAGAAGGATGTGGGTGGAGAATGATTTCCTTCAGAAGTTTTGTCTTTTATTTAGGAAGGGAAGCCCTTGCCAGAAGACTACTCCTCACATTTCATCAGCCAGAACTGGATTCCATACCTATTCTTAGACCAAAGGATATCCAAGGGACTAAAACTTGCTGAGGTAGCTATTGGAGACTTGTGAACACGGTATTTCTCCCAACCTCCTTCTACTGTGTCTTCCTGTACAGCTGAGGCTAGAAAGCTGAAAACTACATTTCCCAGACTCCCTTGCAGCTAAGGAAGGCAGTGAAGTGACAGAAGCAGGTACAAGCTGTCCATTTTGCAGGTGTCCATTAGCAGAGGTAGAGTGGTTCTGGAATTATTAAATAAATACTTTTTATTGCTCCTTGTTTATTAAAATGATTTAAATCATTATTAACTCCACTTGGTTTTGGTTTTGTCTCTTTTTTGGCTTTTGTCTCCTGCTGTTTCAATAAAGAATATTGCAAAGTTAGGTAATCCGCAATAAAGTACTTTGAGGCATATTTGATTTCCTCACAGTTGATGTACTAAGCTTAGATCAAGATAAACTTCTTTAGTCTCAGAACCACAAGTCGCTGGGCTTCTCCAAAGATACTGGCTGCTGCTTCTGCTGTTGCTGGTGGTGATTCTGATGATGGTGTGATTTTTCTAAATCATCTAAACACTGGAAATTCTAACCACTGGTGTTTTCTTTTCTTTTTTTCTTGACTATGAAAAAGGCTTTAAGGCAAATGAAGGGCTTCCTTCCTGAAAGTATAGTTTTCATTCTATATATTTTGTGTGCTACCCTCACTTCTACTCCTATCTTTCCCCTTTTCCCCCCTTTTTCTTAATTCCCTTATTTAGAATTATTTCACTCTGTAGCTTATTTTTTCCACAAGGCACAAACCCTTTATGAATCTAGAGGATTATAAGAATATGTCTGCTAAACAAGAAAAACTGTTGGATAAAGACATTTTATCTCCTACATTATAAAAACTGTCATCATATTAGGTATTAAAAGTAAAAACCACTGTTAAACATTCCATAACTATAAAATAACTTTAGAAAAATATTTATTTTTAAAAAATTTTTAGTGTTTATTTGTTTTTGAGAGATAGAGGGAGAGAGCACAAGTGGGGGAGGAAGCAGAGAGAAGGAGTGATAGAACCCCAAGCAGGCTCTGCCCCATCAGCACAGAGCCCGATGCGGGGCTGGAACTCATGAATGGTAATATCATGACCTGAGCTGAGCTAATAGTCAGTTGCTTAACAGACTGTGCCACACAGGTGCCCCCCCCCGATATTTTAAGTTGGTCCCCAAAATAAGTCTCTGCTTTGTTCCCTGAAAAAAATTTTAAGGGTGATTCACCCTTAAATCATCTCACTGTAGTGGTAAAAATCACACACATCATAGAACAGAACCGGAAGTATTCGTCACCAATACTTTAGAGAATATAAATGCATCTTAAAATGTTTTAAACAGTGATGGGCAGTAGAGCAAGTGAGAAACTCATACCCAAATACCAGTGATGTTGTCTGAGATTATTTAAGATGGGACCACAACCCGGGGAGTAGAGGGAAGGGAGGCGGGAGAGAGTTTGTTTCCCCAGCCCCACTCTGATGGCAACCTTGTCCCAGATTGGAAACTTCACAGGAGCATTTTCCAAGCTGGGCAATCATTTTCCTACAGAGCATCTGGTGACACCATGCTGCCAAGTCAGTTAGAAGTATGAGTAACCATTTACTAGCAAATTCTAAAGTGTATATATTGGGCACCTGGGTGGCTCAGTTGGTTGAACATCTCTTGATTCCACTCAGGTCATGATCTAGGGTCATGGGATCAAGCCCTGTGTTGGGCTCCACTCTGAGCATTGAGCCTGCTTAAGATTCTCTCTCTCTCCCCTTCTGTCCCTCTCTGGGGTGCACTCTCTGTATATATCTAAATGTGTTTCATGAACTGCAATAAGAAGTAAAAATTCAGCCTCATGGCTTTATTATCAGCAAATTTTTGACCCCCAATAATATTAACCTGCTTCATCATCCACTTTGTTTCCTGAACACAATTCGTCTCTGTACCCCTCCCGGGCTCACACGTGCATGTTCTCTCTCTCTCTCTCTCTTTCTCTCTCTCTCTCCCCCATTGGCACACTATCACAAACTAAATAAATAAACTTTTAAAAAATCACATTATTTGGTGGACATAATTCATATTATATCAACATTTATGTTTTTTAATAAGTACTTCCAAAAAGTGGTATCATCCTATCTGATAATCTGACTATAATCCAACTACTTGCATTTTTTAATAATACTTTAAAAAATTTTTTTATTTTTTAGGTCATCTCTATACCCAACATGGGACTTGAACTCACAACCCCAAAATCAAGAGCCACCTGATCTACTACTGCCTGAGCCAGCCAGGCACCCCCTATTACATGCATTTTTATCCCAGGCTAAAATTGAGAAAACTTCATCAGAGCTCAAACAAGAAATTTAAAAATCAAAACATTCATTTTAAGAATGGAAATACTCTCTAAATAGAGTTGGCAATTAAATTACGACATGAAACAAATATTAACAACAGCTCTGCTGTTCTGCTGTTCTAAGTTCTGCTGAACTCAACAAGCTACCCAAGGGCATGTTGCCCAGAAGAAGGAGGTCGTTGGGTGTCATCCAAAAGGCTGTCCTCCACACATGTGCCCAGAGACATGGGTCTCCTGGTTTCATTCCTGAGCTATAGGTTTTCATGCGTTCATGTTGGCGTTTTCTCTTTCTTCACGTGAAATTAGGTTATTAGACTCATATGGCAGATAATCAGCTCACAAAACAAAAACAAAAACAAAGCCCTTTCACTAGAAGGCAAGGTTGGAAATATGAAGTGAAATTTAAAGTATCTTTAACAATCCCATTAAATTGCTAAAAATTTCCTATCAAAGATCACATCCCTTCCTAAATATGGTTCCAATACGGGTCCAAGCTGTAACGGGTTCTAAATTTTAAAAGTCCGCAAATAAGCATATAGCATGTAAAAATAGAGAGTATCCATCCTGAAAACAAGTGTGTGGCTTAGTTCTTTCCTTTATGCAAATTTTGGAAATCACTATAATAAGCATCTCACCAGAGACTCCTTGAAGATAAGCTAAGGAACACATATTTAATATCAATTTGAGAAATGGTGCCTTATACAACACAATTAATCATTTTTAGAGTCTTCCAAAAAAAACCTTTTTAATGTTTATTTTTGAGAGAGAGACAGAGCGTGAGCAGGGCAGGGACAGAGAGAGAGGGAGACACAGAATCTGAAGCAGGGTCCAGGTTCTGAGCTGGCTGTCAGCACAGAGCCCAACATGCGGCTCGAACCCCCGAACCGTGAGATCATGACCTGAGCCAAAGTCAGACACTTAACTGACTGAGCCACCCAGGCACTCCTTATTTCAAATCAGTTGTCTTAAAGAAAAGAGAAATATACACTCTAGACCTTACCAGTTAAAGTGAAATGGTGATATTTCCAACTGGAATCCCGCATATTTTCATGCTTGGAATCTTAGTCTGCCTCTATACTGTTCTAAATCAATATCTTACAATAACACTATTATCAGACTAAGTAATCATTTGTTCTACAAATGTGTTAATGACCATGACCAAAAGCCTTAAACTGATCTGAAATGGCACGAATCTTGTTCAAAAATGTGGTTGTAGGGGCTTACAAAGGACTATAAGATGGTTGCCCTTGACTTATTATGAGGTGAAAATTATACATGCTTCTGAATTTTTCCCAATTAATCAAGTCTCTGATTAATCCAGTCTCTGCAAATGCTAACTGACAGATAAGTATAACCCATGAACGCTACAACCAAAGAACAATTCTTTTCTTCTTTCCATTTCTGAAAATTTGTCATATGTTAGCACAATTTGTTTTTCCAACGGTGAAATTCTTAACAGCACTGTAAATGTTACATACCATTTGCAACTCTGGAAGAGCTACTTAAAATGCACTGAGCTGTGTTGATGGCTTTTCAGGCTTGATCAATGACCTCCAGAGGCCAAACCTGAACTCAGGCTTTTCTAGGACGATAGTAAAAATCTGGCACTTGTCTAATAATATTCTTCTATAGTGATGATATGAATTGAGACTTAGTCTACTCTCTCTGGAAAAGAAAATATTCAATTCTTTTTGTCACTTAATCAGATATGTTGTATAAAAGCCATGGAAGTTTCATGATCATATTTTGAACAACAAAATGAACTATATGTTGAGCATTTCAACTGTTTCTAATAGCCAGTAGAATGAATCCTCATTAATTTATATCTTATGAATTCTGAGTTTGTTGTTACTCATATTGTGATTACAAATATGCCTCTGTATGCATTATTAAAAGCATTTATAAATATGTCTGAAATGTCAGATCCCACAAGAGAATGTTTTCATCCTTAAGATAATAAACTTTCTAGGCCTTTGGAAGGATTTTATTCAGGAGTACTTACTAATCAGCATTGCTGCGGTATCACAGCAGTGTCCAAAGGATTGCTTTCTGTCAATGCTTGCCATCATGGCCCTGAGAGAAACTTAATGAAAATAGGGGCACCTGGATGGCTCAGTCAGTTAAGTGACTGACTTCAGCTCAGGTCATGATCTCATCGTTCTTGAGTTTGAGCCCCACATTGGGCTCTGTGCTGACAGCTCAGAGCCTGGAGTCTGCTTCAGATTCTGTATCTTCCTCTCTCTCTCTGTCCCGCCCATGCTTACTCTCTGTCTCTTTCTCTCAAAAATAAATAAACATTAAAAAAATTTTAACTTGGTGAAGATACATTTCTCTACATTGTAATTTATTATTTTTTTAAATTTAAGTGTAGTTGACACACAATGTTACATTAGCACCAGGTGTACAACACAGTGGTTCAGCAAGTCTATACATTATGCTAGGCTCACCAGAGCATACCATCTCTTCTGATACATCACTATTTCTACATGATAATTTTGTCTTCTCACTAATTCACACAGCCTTTTTACAATCAGTTTCCCTTACTTGGTTTTTTTTTTTTTTTTTTCAAAAATTTGAGGGTACACAGTATCAACAATAGCCAAACTATGGAGACAGTCCAAATGTCCATTGGCTGATATATAGGTAAAGAAGATGTGGTTTATCTATACAATGGAATACTAATCGGCAATGAGAAAGAATGAAATCATGCCATTTGTAGCAACGTGGATGGAACTGGAAGGTATTATGCTGAGTGAAATAAGTCAGTCAGAGAAGGACAGATATCATATGTTTTTACTCGTATGTGGATCTTGAGAAACTTAACAGAAGGCCATGGGGGAAGGAAAGGGAGAAAAATAGTTACAAACAGAGAGGGAGAGAGGCAAACCATAAGAGACTCTTAAACACAGAGAACAAACTGAAGGTGGATGGGGGAGGAGGATGGTGGGGGAGAGGAGAAAATGGGTGATGGGCATTGAGGAGGGCACTTGTTGGGATGAGCCCTGGGTGTTGTATGTAAGCAATGAACCATGGAATCTACTCCCAAAACCAAGAGCACACTTTACACACTGTATGTTCGCCAATTTGACAATAAGTTATATTAAAAATAAAATAAAATAAAAAAGATATAGTGTGTATATATATATATATACAATAGGATATTACTCAGCCATCAAAAAATGAAATCTTGCCATTTGCAGCAACACGGATAGAACTAGAGAGTGTAATGCTAAGTGAAATAAGTCAGTCAGAGAAAGACACCACCATATGATTTCACGCATATGTGGAATTTAAGAAACAAAACGGATGATTATATGGGAAGAGGGGGAAAGAGGAGAAAGGCAAGCAAACCACAAGAAGTGCTTAATGGCAGAGAACAAACTGTGGGTTGACAGAGAGAGGTAGGTGGGGGCTGGGCTAGACAGGTGATGGGTACTAAGGAGGGCACTTGGGATGAGTACTGGGCGTTGTATGTAAATGATGAATCACTTAAGTCTGCTCCTGAAACCAATATTGCGCTGTACATTAACTAGCTAAAATTTAAGTTAAAAACAAGTTGAGGGTACATTATTATTCACTAAAATTAGGAAGGCCCATTTCAGACAAAAGTAGATTGCTAGGCTTTTCTAAATAGTGTAAAACTAAAAGTTTCTCAGATTGTCTCCAATTTCTAATTCCAAGTTAATTTTGTATGCTAACTGAATTTTCAAGAAGGAATTGTTGGGGCGCCTGGGTGGCTCAGTCGGTTGAGCGTCTGACTTAGGCTCAGGTCATGATCTCAAGGTTTGTGGGTTCGAGCCCTGCATTGGGCTCTGTACTGACAGCTCAGAGCCTGGAGCCTGCTTCCGATCCTGTGTCTTCCTCTCTTTGCCCCTCCCCCACTTGCGCTCTGTGTGTGTGTGTGTGTCTCTCTCTCTCTCTCTCAAAAATAAAATAAAACATTAAAATTAAAAAAAACAGGGAATAGTTGATGTATATATTTTTTAAGTTTTTGAAGTTTATTTATTAATTTTGAGAGAGACAGAGATAGCATGAGTGAGGGAGGGGCAGAGAAAGAGAAAGGGAGAATCTCAAATAGGTTATGTGCTGCTAGCACAGAGCTTGAATTCACAAAACCATGAGACCATGACCTGAACCGAAACCAAGAGTCGGACACTTACCTGAGAGCCATCCAGGCGCTCCTCAATGTATATTTTTTATTTTTGTTTCAGAGATAACATACCCCCAGTATTGAGTTGAAAACACAGTGATATAAGTAGATAGGTATTCAGATTATTTCAAAGTGATAAGAAAAATAAAATTGCATGTATAGTGGAAACATTATGCAAATACATTTTCAAGAAAAGAATTAAAGAATAGTGTATATTCAACCAAAGTTATAGAATATATTTCTCCAGTCAATCCATCAATCAATAAATACTAATTGAATATCTATTCTAAACTGAGCCTTAGACCAGGTTGTTGGTGATTATATAAAAATAACTATAATTAAGTATGAATGTATGTATTCTTGAATTTAAAGAGCTTATAATGTAACTGAGGATGTAAGATTTAAACAGTAGAGATAATTTTAAGTAGAATTATATTGAAAAGAAAAATGGTACATTATAAATGCAATAGAAGTTGAGAAAAGGAAGTAATTCACAGGTGTATTCAAGTACAATTAAAAGGAGGCAGTGAACATTAATCAAGGCCATAAAGAGATGAATAGAATTTCAGCAAGAGGCTTGGAGTAATGACTTGTTTCACCTGGAGGATGAGAATAAACAAAATGACACAGGCGGGAGTTCACAAGATTTGTTTTCTGGGCAAAACGGAGTCTAAGCTGGCAGGAGTGAAGATTCTCTTTGGAAGTGGTGGAAATTCATTTGGATAACCAGTGAAGACTGTGAGCCTCTGCTTGACAAAGATGATGTTACAAATGACAAAGAAAACAGAACTTTGTCAGTTCCGTTTGCTCAAGTTCAATGGTATTGTCCTTTATTCCATCAGAAAGAATAAAGTTTAGAAAAACCATACCAGGAGCATGAGGTCCAAAGCACGTGGGTAGAGCGTGAGAAAGGAGCTACTTCCACAATTTAACACAAAAAGATATATTGATGGAGTGCCTCCTACTTACAACATGCTTGATGGGAAGCAAACACAAAATCCCATTCATGTGTCCAAAGACTTTACAGGGTAGTGGATGTTATGTTAAGGAACGTTCATCTGACATTTTTATAAATGTCATAATGGAGGTGCAGATAATCCCATGAGCATTCACAGAAGGGCATCTGTGAATATCTTTCAGGTATACACGTCAGAGTAGGTTTCATGAAAAGAGGCCATAGTTTTTTGTAAATCTCAAAATGAGCATGTTGACAGAAGGAAAGGGAAGGGAACCTCAGAAAAGTAATGTTTACTCTGAGTGGTCTTGTGTCTGCTAAAAATCATGAGTTATTATGGAAAAAGGGGGGTAGAATGGATCTGAGGGCCAATAGCAGTGTCTGGCATACCTGGTCTGCATAGACACGGTAGTGGGAAGCAGATGTCGGGCTTGTATGCAGAATACATGTGTGTCCCACTGCCCAAACTGGTTTGGAATACTTCCTTCGCAGGAGGAATGTTCTGGCTAATGAAATAGAGGAGTTGCTCAAGTGGGGTAGAATGATGAAGGAGTTATGAGCTTACCAAGATGGAGAGATAGGAGAAGAGCGATTTATCTAGCTGAGCAGTCAACCTGAAGAAGTGAAGAATGTATTTAGTGAACTAATACCAACCTTTTCCATTCCTGGATTTGCCCTTTCGTTCACCAACCCTGCCATGGGTCAGGATTGTCCTGAACGCTAAAACCTTTGTTTCCTCATTCCTTTGCTGTCTTTCTCTCCTGTTCCCTAGAAAGTAATATTCAAACTCGGGGGCTGGCCATACTTTTGCTCCAAATCATCTATTATTCAGCTACAATGTTGACATACTTAATCTCCTTTATGTGACAAGTAATGGACTCCGCGAGCTGGAAAACTTCAACATGAAAAGAACAAACAATCCTGTGATCTAATTGAGACATCTCCCTTGATTCATATTATCTCTGTGCTAGAGACCTTCTATGTCCCCAGGTATCAGTTGCTTCCTCACTAAAACTGACCATAGAGCAATCTCATCTTATTGCGTGTTTACTTAACAAGGCATCAAATTTAATTAAGTGGGCTAGGAATTTAATTTGCATGAGCTCAAGCAACAATTGTTTATTGTCAAAAAATAAAACACTTGACCTTCTAGTGTGGGCTCCAAAGACTTCCCTAAAGGACAATTAGTTCTGCAACTGATTTCCTAAATATTTAGTAGCACTCAAACCCAGCACTAACCAGGCTGTTTGCTTGTAAAAAGAAACAATGGCACTTTGGACACTGGTGTCACGTTTTTGATAAATAAGTACAATATGCTCTTGGGAAACTGATGACTCTAATTCAAAACAAAATAAGATCTTCTTGGGCCTCTTCCAAATAATGCCAGCGATTTTCCACTATTCTTCCTCCTGTCGCTCTTCCCAGGCTTGCTTCCTCTTGATCCCCTCCAACTTGAATGTTGGTGTACCCCATAGCTCAGTCTTCACATCTGTCTACTTCCTGGGCTGATATATAGCAATCTCTTGGCTTTAAGAAACACCTCTGTGCTGACAACTCCCAATTTTATATCTCCAGCTCAGACTTCTCCCCTGTACTCCAGCCTTATGTATCCCCATGTATAGAGCAACATATGGATGCCAATGTCCAAAAGATATGTCAAACGTAATCCCAAAACAGAATTTCTGATTTCCCCCCTAAATACAAACGTACTCCCACAGTCTTCCCTATCTCAATAAGTAGTAACTCCATCCTTTCAAAAACCTTGGTGTCATTCTTGACTTGTCTCTTTTTTCTTGCAACCCCCACATCTAATCTGTGAGGAAACCCTAATCGGTTCTAATTCCATAATCTCTCCACACTGGGACCACCCTCACCGCCTCTGTCACAGTGCAGGCTGCCATTATCTCTCACCTAAATTCTTTCAATAGTCTCCTGACTGGTTTCCCTGCTTCAACCTTCTTCTCCAACCCCCATACCTAAGGTCTTCTTGGAATATAGCAGCAGAAGTGATCCTTTTAAAATCTCTTCCTCTGCTCACAGCCCTCCGACGTATTCCCGTCTCAGACAGAGTCAAGGTCAAGATCACAATTGCCTCAGATGCCCCACCTCTGCTCCAGCCACCCTGGCTCCCTTGCTGTCTCCCTAACTCTTCCAGGCATGCTCTGTCCTCAAAATCTTTCTGATAGTTGGTCCTCTATCAGGAATGGTCTTTTTCCAGAGAGACTCATAGATATTTTCAGGTCTTGATTCAAAGTCATCTTGTCAGTGAATCTTTACCTGACTAGTCCATTTGAAAGTTCAACATCTACCTTCCTCTAACACTCTATCTCCTGTCTCTCCTTTACTTTTCTCCATAGCACTTATTACCTTCTGATGTATATTTTACTTATTAGTTTGTCTATCTCCCTTTACTGGAATTCAAGCTCGATGAAGGCAGGGAATTTTGTGTATTCATCTACAGCAATTCCTAGCACATAGTAAGTGCTCAATACATACACATTGAATGAATAAATAAGTAAATAGAGAGTATTTATGACTATGGCAAAAGCATACGTGACAAATATGCTTTCATGAAGGATAGACACCTTAAAAGTAGCCACCATGCCATTTCCTTCTTTGTGACTCTGACATCTAACAGCCTTTGTCATATTGCAGGCATTCAATAAATACTTGTTGAATACTTGCTGGAGAACAGGGACTGAAGCTAGATTCCCTGTGTTCAAATCCCAGCACCTCTATTTACCAGTTGTGTAACCTGGGAAAAACACTTAACTTCTCTGTGCCTCATATCTTTATAAACTACAAATAATAATTATAATAGTAATTATATATAGGGTTGTTGTGAGGATTAAATGAGTAAATATGTTTACAGCATAGTAAACTGTTAGATGACAATGAGGATGATGATGATGATTATAGTCCTATGAAACTCATAATGAAATAAGAATATTCTGAAAAAGTTAAAGCCACGTAGGCATTTTAAATGTGAAAAGGTTACATGAATTTGATCAAAAAAGCAAGTTATAGCATCTCACTCCCCAACTGAAAATCCATGGGTAACTACAACTTCCTTGATAAAATCCAAACTTCTAATCTTAGCATTCAAGGCCTTCTACAATTTAAGTTTAAATTTTAAACCCAAAATTTAACTGAAAAGTTAACAAGACTTTTTTTTTCAAATAGCTAAGTAAAGAATTTTCCAGAAATGTATGAGGATGATTTTTCTAGGGATCAATAATACTTCCTATCTTTACAATGCGTTATGATTTTCAAAGAACTTTTACATAGCCTACTTGTTTATAATAGTGACCACATTAAAAAGAATCCAGGGCGAGCATCATTATTTTCATTTTACAGGTAAGGAAAGTGAAACTCAAAGAGAATTTGTTTGAGGTTTCATAGCTGGCAACTGGTGTATCCAGGACTAGAAAACTGATTCTTCTGTTACTTAACTCAGGGTTTCATTTACCAAAATCTTCTATTGATAAACACTGAATTAAATGAATGGATTTTGTATCCTTTGTATGTTTACTAATCATTTAAGGTAAATATATATATATTTATATTCATATATACATATGTATTATTATTTATATGTATATATATTTTGCTCTGACTTGCCAGACTTATCATAGAAAAGATAATTCATGGGACACCTGAGTGGCTCAGTCGGTTAAGCATCTGACTTCAGCTCAGGTCATGATCTCACGGTTTGTGGGCTTGAGCCCCGCATCGGTCTCTGTGCTGACAACTCAGAGCCTGGAGCCTGCCTCAGATTCTGTATCTCCCTCTCTCTCTCTGACCCTCCCCTGCTCATACTGTCTCTCTCTCTCAGAAATAAATAAAACATTAAAAAATGAAAAGATAATTCATATCATTTAGCAGAAAAATAAACAACTGTCCAAATCTTGCTAACTTTCATACAAATTAAGGATTTTTTAAGGTACAAAAAGTATTATACTGAGCCCATGATTTCTATTAGTATTCATATTTACTGTTTTTCTGACACAAAGACATCTGATTCATTTCCCAGGAGTTCTGCAAGATTCATGCCTGGGTTTCATGACTAGAGTCATTTTCTTCTGAACTAAAAAATAAATTATCAGATCTTATAAGATCGTGTGTTCCCTTCTGCATATATGACTCTAGCTTCTTTTCTCTTGTATTTGAAAAGTCTGAAAAATCTGACTTTAAATTTAAAAAAATTAATGTTTATTTTTGAAAGAGAGACAGGGAGAGAGTGCAAGTAGGAGAGGGGTGGAGAGAGAGGGAGAATCTGAAGCAGGCCCCAGACTCTGAGCTGTCAGTGGGGCTCAAACTCACGAACCGTGAGATCATGACCTGAGCCAAAGTTGGACACTTAACCGACTGAGCCACCCAGGCGCCCCGAGATTTAACTTTAAACTGTCTTATACCAGAGCTTAATACCTTATGCGTCAACATTTCATGGCATACTCCTAACATTTTCTAGGCATAATTAAATATAAGAAATAGTGTGATTATTTATATTTAAGACTTCTGTTTGAAAGTAACCATGTTTCCAACTGAGCTATGAACATAGCCTTCTTGAACAACAAGAATTTAACAGATACTATATAAGTCTTTTATCTTTTCTATTTCAACCACACTAAGTCATAGTTTCTCTAAAGCCTAGAAACACCTGGAAAAACCTCTTTTATTTCTTTGCCTGATATGAAGAGGCATCGCAAACAAAAACTTTTAGAGAAAGGAAGAAAACAAAAGAAATCTAGCTTTGTAACCCTTTGGGTACTTTAAAGAAACAGGTATAGTCTTTGGTGGGTCCAGGGCGTGCTGTGGCTGATCTCACCAAAGGAGTGGAGATATCTCCTCCTGTGGGCTATGGCCCTGGTGACACTTCTGTGATGATTTTCACGCTTTGCCAAGGCAGCAACCACAGTAAAATTAACCTGAAGGATTTAAAACCTTGAAAACCAGGAAGCTCACTTCCTCGGCCTCTTCTCTTCCACTCTTGTTTTCTATATCTCGTCGGTCACAAACATGTGATGAAAGATGTGATCCTACAAAGGGAGAGGCATTCAGCCCCCAAGTTCAGTGGACACTATGTCTAGACATTGGGCAGAGAATACATTGACATTGTTGTACAGGCTGCTCGTGTAAACTGTTATTTCCTGGCACTTACGCGCTAGGGCGGGAGTCCAAACTTGTGATGGGCAGAAAGCCATGCCAGCAGATGGGCACAGGAATGACAGCCAAGGGACGATGTATGTGCATCAAGTATAGGTGTTGAGAACAGGAATTCCAACTGAGAAGATCAAAATGACTGTCTGTCTCAAGCTTATGGTTAAGAGCTTGTCAATTCATGCCTTGTTTAATATAAATGGACTGGAATTCGAGAAAATTGACAGATTTTGACAAAATCTTAGATTTTTTTTTAATGTACATGTAAAAATAACTTGGACGTTTGCAGTAAATGGTTTGGGGGGTATTTTGTGAGCAAAAAAAAAAAATTGTTTCAACTTCTCCTGAAGGTTTCATGATTATTAAAGTTTCTTTTAAGGAAATATGGAAATGGAGCATTTTATAGCATTAGCTCATTAGCTTCTCACCTGTAATGAAAATCCTGTAGTGCATTCAACTCTATTATTTCAATGTCATGTATAATTCTTAAGGAAATTTATCATAACAAATCAATGAAATTGAATTTTCTAATTTAATCATCTGTTAAATCTCAAAAACGCCTGAGATTCATTCTATTTTGTTTATAATTTAGGAAAGATCACTCGACAGGGGGGCGGGGGAGGACACTTTATTCGTGTTTTAAGTTTTTCTTTTAAAAAATAATTTGAGAGCCTCAAATCCAAAAATTATATGATTTGAATCATAAATGGGAGGAAGGGAGATTCGAAATCTCTTAATATCACTCAGATGAACAGAGAAGGAAACATGTGACTTATATTACATAACCTCTCTGTGCTTTTTTTCCTCCCTAATAAAATTAAAGAATTAGACTGGGCCATCTCTAAGGTCCTTTCCAGCTACTATTCTCCATTTTTTTCTTTCTTTTTTAAAGTTTATTTATTTTCGAGAGAGAGCGCCCAGGCAGAGGAGGAGCAGAGAGAGAGGGAGGGAGACACAGAATCCAAAACAGGCTCCAGGCTCTGAGCTGTCAGCACAGATGTGGGGTTCGAACTCATTGACTGCGAGATCATGACCTGAGCTGAAGTCAGACACTTAACCAACTGAGCCACCCAGGCGCCCCAACCACTCTCCATGTCTCATGCAAACAAATGAAATGGTGCTTTTCTTTCAAAATAGGAATCAAAATTCCAAGTGCAAGTCTCATGGCTATTACTACTCCAAAAGAAGACACATCACAATGATTCCTGCTACAGAAACCACGTTGTCCTGGATTCCTAAGCTTTTTTTTTTTTTTTAATGTTTTATTTATTTCTAGGAGAGAGAGAGAGAGACAGCGTGAGCAGGGGAGGGTCAGAGAGAGAGGGAGACACAGACTCCGAAATAGGCTCCAGGCTCTGAGCTGGCAGTCAGCACAGAGCCTGACGCGGGGCTTGAACCCACGAACCGCGAGATCATGACCTAAGCGAAAGTCGGACGCTTAACCGACTAAGCCACCCAGGCGCCCCTGGATTCCTAAGCTTTTTAGGGGGATATCTTGAATCATCTCCACTTTTTCAAAGGCCCGGAGAGACAGGTTTCCCCTATCATTCAAAACTTCTCTGAAGAAATATTGTTAAACTTTTTATTGAGGAATAATATAAATCAGAAAGGATGCATACGATAAAAGAATAGTTCAAGAATTTTCATAAACTGAATACACCAATAAAAGCAGCAGTGGATCAAGAAACAGAACATTGGGGCACCTGGGTGGCTCAGTCAGTTCAGCATCCGACTTCAGCTCAGGTCATGATCCCATGGTTCATGGGTTCGAGCCCCACATCGGGCTCTGTGCTCACAGCTCAGAGCCGGGAGCCTGCTTCAGATTCTGTGTCTCCCTCTCTCTCTGTCCTTCCCCCACTTTCACTCTGTCTTTCTCTCTCTCTCAAAAGTAAATAAACATTAAAAGATTAAAAAAAAAGAAAAGCTTAAAAAAAAAAGAAAAAGAAAGAAAGAAACAGAACATCAGCAGCACTCCAGAAGGCACTATTCTTTCCCAGTCACTACTTCAACAATAGCAACCACTGTTGGGAGTTCTACCAAAGTAGATTAGCCGTACCTGTCTTGTGAACTTTATATAAATGGAATCATATAACATGTGCTTTGTGTGATTTTATGTTCATGACATTCATCCATAGTGTTGTCTTTTGTTTTAGACTGTTCATTCTCAAGTCTATATAGTAATTCATTTACCTATACTATTGTTGACAGTCTTTTGGCTAGTTACTAGATTTGGGCTGTTACAAGTAGTATTCCTGTGAATATCTGAGTACATTTCTTTTTAATAAACATGTATGAATGCATTTCTTTGGAGCATATAGTGAAGAGAAGATTTGCTAGGTCTTAGGGCATGCCTGTGACTCAGCTCTAGTAGACATTGCCAGTTTTCCCAAGTTACTGCAACCAATTTGCACACCCACCCATCAGTTTATGAGCATTCCTGTTGTTTCACATCCCTGCCAAAGCTTAGAATTTATATCTTTGGGGCGCCTGGGTGGCTCAGTCAGTTAGGCGTCTGACTTGAGCTCAAGTCATGATCTCATGGTTGAGGAGTTCGAGCCCTGCGTTGGGCTCTGTGCTGACAGCTCAGAGCCTGGAGCCTGCTTCAGATTCTGTATCTCCCTCTCTCTCCGCCCCTCCCCTGCTCACACTCTGTGTCTCTGTTGTTGAGTTGTAAGTGTTCTTTATATATTCTGGATACTAGACCCTTAGCAGATATCTTATTTGTGAAGTTTCTCCCAATTTATAGATTATCTTTCCACTTTCTTGATAATGCCCTTGAATATTTAGCACAAAAGTTTTTAATTTCAGTGAAGTCCAATTTATCTATTTTGGTTGCTGTTGTTGCTTGTGCTTTTCATGTCATAGCTAAGAATCAATTGTTAAATCTAAGGCTGTGAAGATTTACTTTTATGTTTTCTTCTAAGAGGTGTTTTAGCTCTTATATTTAGGTTATTGCTCCATTTTTTAAGTAATTTTTAGGTATAATGTGAAGTAAGGGGTCAACTTCATTCTTTTGCATCTGGCCATGCCAGCACCATTTATACTTCTTAGGGGTTTTTTTTCTGTTTTTTCTCTTTTCTTCTTCTTCTTCTTTTTTTTAATTTCTTTCATTTTTGTTTTTACAAACTCTTTTGCCAAGGGCTGACTTTCAATAGATTGCAAGCACCATTCGCTGAAGAGCGTGTCCTTTCCCCCATTGAACGGTCTTAGCGTCCTTGTTGAAAATCAACTGACCATAAATGTATGGACTTATTTCTGGAAACTCAATTCTATTACATTGGTCTACATGTCTGACTTTATGTGGTACCACACTGTTTTGATTACTGTAGCCTTATAGTTAGGTTTTGACACTGGGACATGTATCTTTCAACTTTGTTCTTTTTCAATATTTTTTGGCTGTTAAGGACCCCTTGAGATTCCATATGAATTTGAGAGTTGACTTTTCCATTTCTACAAAAATAGTCATTAGGATGTTGGCAGAGATTGCACTGAATTGCTTTGAGTAGTATTGCCCATCTTAAAAGTATTAAGACTTCCATTCAATGAGCACGGGGTGTCTTTCCATGTATTTAGATCTTCTTTAATTTTTTACTTTTATTTTTTTAACATTTATTCATTTTTGAGAGACAGGGTGTGAGTGGGGGAGGGGCAGAGAGAGAGGGAGACACAGAGCTGTCAGCACAGAGCCCAGGGCCTGGTGTGGGGCTCAGATTCACAGGCCACATGATCATGGCCTGAGCTGAAGTTGGGCGCTTAACCGACTGAGCCACCCAGGAGCCCCTGACCCTCTTTAATTTTTTAAAGCAATGTTTTGTAGTTTTCAGCGCACAGTTCTTTTATTATAAGTTTAACTTAGTTAAACTTATTCCAAGCACTTTATTCTTTTGGTTGCTCTTGAAAATGGAATTGTTATCTTAATTTCCTTGTTGCGTTGTTCATTGCTGGTTCAGGAAACACAACTGTGTGTGTGTCGATCCCTGTGTTGGACTCTGTGCTGATGGCACAGAGCTTGTTTGGGATTCTCTCCCTCTCTTTCTGCCAGCCCCACGTCTCAAAATAAAAAAATAAACCTTTTTTTAAAATAGCCAGTAAGTCTATGAAAAGATGTTCACCTTCTGAAGACAACAGGGAAATGCAAATTAAAACCATATTCATTCTGCCAAGCATTTAAAGAATTAATAGCAATTATTTTCAAACTGCTCTTAAAAAATGAAGAGGAGGAAACCCTTACCAACTCGGACTAGAAAGCCAGCATAACTAAATACTAAAGTAATGCTGGCTAAAGCCAGACAAAGATACCACAAAAAAGAGAAAACTACAGGCCAATATTCCTTATAAATATAAGTTCAAAAGGCCTCGACAAAATACAGGCAAATCGAATCCAACAACATATTAACAAAACGATATACCTTCACAATGTGGGACGTACCCCAGAAATGCAAGGGTGATTCAACCTAAGAATACCAATCTGACATACCATGTTAATAGAATGAAGGTAAAAACCACGCGATCATCCCAACTGATACAGAAAAGGCATTTGACAGAATCTAAAACACTTTCATGATTAAAAAAAAACACTCAGAAAACTCGGAATAGAAAGGAAAGTCTTCACCGTGATAAAGGGCATCTGTGGGGAACCTTTGCTAACATACTCAACAGTGAGACCGAAAACTCTCCCCCCACGAGCTCACAGACAAGGATGCCTGTTTTAACCACTACTGTTCAACAATGTGCTGAAAATTCTATCCAGAGCAAGTGGGCAAGGAAAAGAAATTACAGGCATTCAAATTGGGGAGGAAAAGTAAAACTATCTCTATTCACAATGACATGATTCCAGATAAGGAAAATTTCCAGGTTTCTATCAAAAAGGGGGAAAAAACTACTAGAACTAATAAATGAATTTCAGCAAAGTTTCAAGGTGCAAGATCAGATGTACACACACCCTCTCTCCCCTTCTCTCTGTGTCTCCCTCCCCCCCACCTTACACATGCACACACAATCCCATGAACTGCAAGATTATGACCTGAGCCAAAACTAAGAGTCGGTTACTTAACCAACAGAGCCACCCGGACACCCCTACCATTTTTAGCTCATCTTTCTAAAACTTGTAGAAGTTTTATATATTCTGGATGAGTCTTTTGTCTGTATAGGTATTGTTAAATCTTTTCCCACTCTATAGTTTGCCTTTTCATTCTCTTAAGGGTGAACTTTTTCTCTCCTTCCATGAACAGAGTTCTTAATTTTAATATAATCCTGTTTATCATTTTTTTCTCTAGAAGTAAGCCCTTTTTGTGTTGTGCTTACACCATCTTTACCAACTCCAATGGCATGAGTATTTCTCCTGTGCTTTCTTCTAAAAGCTCTGTAATTTTACCTTTCGTATGAAGTCTACCTGAAACTTATTTTTATGTATGATGTGAGGTAAGGGTTAACATTTTTTCCTCAGGTAGACACCCAATTGACCCACATCGTAAATCAGGTAACATGTATGAATCTTCGTCTGAATTCTTTATTATGTTCTTTATACTGTTTTATCTTCGATGCATGAACACCACATTGTCCTAATTATGATAGCTTTATAATATATGTCCTAGTATCTGACAGTGAAAGTCCTCCAACCTTATTTTCCAAAACTGCTTTGGGGATTCTTCATACTTTGCATTTCTATCTTAATTTTTTTTAATGTTTTATTTATTTCTGAGAAAGAGAGAGAGAGACAGCATGAGCAGGGGAGGGTCAGAGTGAGAAGGAGACACAGAATCCAAAGCAGGTTCCAGGCTCTGAGCTAGCTGTCAGCACAGAGCCCAACATGGGGCTCGAACCCATTAACCACAAGATCATGGCCTGAGCCGAAGTCGGACACCTAACCGACTGAGCCACCCAGGCGCCCCATCCATCTTAATTTTAAAACTACCTTCTCAATTTCTTCAAAGGAAAAGAAAAAGCCTACTGAGATTTTGAGTGTGTTGCTGCATAAGGCTTTGGAAGCTTAAAAAAACAAAGGATATATCTAGAATTTGGGGACAAGATCAAAAGAAATAGCACAATTATTCAATAAATATTTGCTCAGTGCCTGATTTTGGCAATGCTGTCTAGCAGGTGTGGCAGTGTGTAGGCACGCAGAGGTAAGTGAGACATAGTTCTTACACTCAAGAAGCAACCTCACTAGTGTCTGAATTCCACACTGAGTATCTCCATAGAACTGATGCAGTCTGTGTGTTGCTTTTTAATCATGACAATTTTATAATGGGTGATATTAGGCACCTGCCGAGGCATTTTATGATCATTTGTCAATGTCTTCCTGATGAAACTGGGTGTTTTTCAAAGCCTCATGAGGTTTCACTTAAGAAATAGGAGCTCAGAGTTTATTGAGTTCTTCAATGAATATTCAATGAATACTTATTAGGCATTATTCTAGCAGCTTGGGAATAGATGAACGGAAAACCTGAAAGAAACTCCATGCTGACTCCTTGTCATTGCAAGGGCCAGAGCTACGGTGGCAGGAATTTGGTGGCCACAATGAGAGCTCTTGTAGCATCCTCCGTGTACCTCTCCACACAGACGAGTCACCAAAATGCAATACCCACGCCTGAGGGATGACAGAGATGGGAGACANTCTTTAATTTTTTAAAGCAATGTTTTGTAGTTTTCAGCGCACAGTTCTTTTATTATAAGTTTAACTTAGTTAAACTTATTCCAAGTACTTTATTCTTTTGGGTGCTCTTGAAAATGGAATTGTTATCTTAATTTCCTTGTTGCGTTGTTCATTGCTGGTTCAGGAAACACAACTGTGTGTGTGTCGATCCCTGTGTTGGACTCTGTGCTGATGGCACAGAGCTTGTTTGGGATTCTCTCCCTCTCTTTCTGCCAGCCCCACCTCTCAAAATAAAAAAATAAACGTTTTTTAAAATAGCCAGTAAGTCTATGAAAAGATGTTCACCTTCTGAAGACAACAGGGAAATGCAAATTAAAACCATATTCATTCTGCCAAGCATTTAAAGAATTAATAGCAATTATTTTCAAACTGCTCTTAAAAAATGAAGAGGAGGAAACCCTTACCAACTCGGACTAGAAAGCCAGCATAACTAAATACTAAAGTAATGCTGGCTAAAGCCAGACAAAGATACCACAAAAAAGAGAAAACTACAGGCCAATATTCCTTATAAATATAAGTTCAAAAGGCCTCGACAAAATACAGGCAAATCGAATCCAACAACATATTAACAAAACGATATACCTTCACAATGTGGGACGTACCCCAGAAATGCAAGGGTGATTCAACCTAAGAATACCAATCTGACATACCATGTTAATAGAATGAAGGTAAAAACCACGCGATCATCCCAACTGATACAGAAAAGGCATTTGACAGAATCTAAAACACTTTCATGATTAAAAAAAAACACTCAGAAAACTCGGAATAGAAAGGAAAGTCTTCACCGTGATAAAGGGCATCTGTGGGGAACCTTTGCTAACATACTCAACAGTGAGACCGAAAACTCTCCCTCCACGAGCTCACAGACAAGGATGCCTGTTTTAACCACAACTGTTCAACAATGTGCTGAAAATTCTATCCAGAGCAAGTGGGCAAGGAAAAGAAATTACAGGCATTCAAATTGGGGAGGAAAAGTAAAACTATCTCTATTCACAATGACATGATTCCAGATAAGGAAAATTTCCAGGTTTCTATCAAAAAGGGGGAAAAAACTACTAGAACTAATAAATGAATTTCAGCAAAGTTTCAAGGTGCAAGATCAGATGTACACACACCCTCTCTCCCCTTCTCTCTGTGTCTCCCTCCCCCCCACCTTACACATGCACACACAATCCCATGAACTGCAAGATTATGACCTGAGCCAAAACTAAGAGTCGGTTACTTAACCAACAGAGCCACCCGGACACCCCTACCATTTTTAGCTCATCTTTCTAAAACTTGTAGAAGTTTTATATATTCTGGATGAGTCTTTTGTCTGTATAGGTATTGTTAAATCTTTTCCCACTCTATAGTTTGCCTTTTCATTCTCTTAAGGGTGAACTTTTTCTCTCCTTCCATGAACAGAGTTCTTAATTTTAATATAATCCTGTTTATCATTTTTTTCTCTAGAAGTAAGCCCTTTTTGTGTTGTGCTTACACCATCTTTACCAACTCCAATGGCATGAGTATTTCTCCTGTGCTTTCTTCTAAAAGCTCTGTAATTTTACCTTTCGTATGAAGTCTACCTGAAACTTATTTTTATGTATGATGTGAGGTAAGGGTTAACATTTTTTCCTCAGGTAGACATCCAATTGACCCACATCATAAATCAGGTAACATGTATGAATCTTCTTCTGAATTCTTTATTATGTTCTTTATACTGTTTTATCTTCGATGCATGAACACCACATTGTCCTAATTATGATAGCTTTATAATATATGTCCTAGTATCTGACAGTGAAAGTCCTCCAACCTTATTTTCCAAAACTGCTTTGGGGATTCTTCATACTTTGCATTTCTATCTTAATTTTTTTTAATGTTTTATTTATTTCTGAGAAAGAGAGAGAGAGACAGCATGAGCAGGGGAGGGTCAGAGTGAGAAGGAGACACAGAATCCAAAGCAGGTTCCAGGCTCTGAGCTAGCTGTCAGCACAGAGCCCAACATGGGGCTCGAACCCATTAACCACAAGATCATGGCCTGAGCCGAAGTCGGACACCTAACCGACTGAGCCACCCAGGCGCCCCATCCATCTTAATTTTAAAACTACCTTCTCAATTTCTTCAAAGGAAAAGAAAAAGCCTACTGAGATTTTGAGTGTGTTGCTGCATAAGGCTTTGGAAGCTTAAAAAAACAAAGGATATATCTAGAATTTGGGGACAAGATCAAAAGAAATAGCACAATTATTCAATAAATATTTGCTCAGTGCCTGATTTTGGCAATGCTGTCTAGCAGGTGTGGCAGTGTGTAGGCACGCAGAGGTAAGTGAGACATAGTTCTTACACTCAAGAAGCAACCTCACTAGTGTCTGAATTCCACACTGAGTATCTCCATAGAACTGATGCAGTCTGTGTGTTGCTTTTTAATCATGACAATTTTATAATGGGTGATATTAGGCACCTGCCGAGGCATTTTATGATCATTTGTCAATGTCTTCCTGATGAAACTGGGTGTTTTTCAAAGCCTCATGAGGTTTCACTTAAGAAATAGGAGCTCAGAGTTTATTGAGTTCTTCAATGAATATTCAATGAATACTTATTAGGCATTATTCTAGCAGCTTGGGAATAGATGAACGGAAAACCTGAAAGAAACTCCATGCTGACTCCTTGTCATTGCAAGGGCCAGAGCTACGGTGGCAGGAATTTGGTGGCCACAATGAGAGCTCTTGTAGCATCCTCCGTGTACCTCTCCACACAGACGAGTCACCAAAATGCAATACCCACGCCTGAGGGATGACAGAGATGGGAGACATCATAACAACCCTAATAGATGCAGGGATAGTGATTTTTTTCATATCGCTGTTTAACTAACGTGTATTGTCAGTGAAGCTGATAGATGTTTTGAAAAAGGAAGCGTATCATCAAAAATTTAATCTCCTTTATAGGAAAGAAGTAAGACCACACATTGATATCCATGGGATTCACTTATCTTGTGGACATCACTCAGAAGTAGCTGGCCCAACTGAACAGGAGACTAATAAAACATATACTTGATAGATTGTTGTGCTCTCTTGTGGGTTACCACCAATGTTTTTGACCAGCAACCAACTCTCCCACAGCTAGAATAGACAGATCTGGGAACGAAGAGGAGGAAGTTAGAGTAGAATCTTTCAATATAACCCCTAATGATCTGCCTGGAAAATGTTTGCTTCTCTGGCATAGAGGTCGTAGTACCCAAGGAAAGAATGTTTCCATTAGAAATAAACCATAGTTTCTCTTGATTTATAAACTGAGAGTGTCACATGGCCAACATGGGCTTCTTCATGCTGCTGGATAATGGTTCAAAAAGAAAAGTATGACATTGTCTTATGGGGTGAATACTCCTGACTACTAAGGCAAAATAAGGCTGCCATGAGATAAAAGGAAGAATACGCACTGATTCTTAAGGATATATCAGATCACTTCTAATTCTACCTTAGCAGTGATGAAAATTATAAACTTAACCAACTGAAGGCAAAGGGAATATGGAACACACAGTAGAGGTGGAAAATCATAACATCTTCCCTTGCCTGGTAATTCGTGATATGCAAAGGAATTCGTTTCTTCTGTCCTAAGTCAAGTACATATCTGTGCATTTTGACTTTATTTTCTTAGCTCTCCCCCAGGTCTCTTTTCCCCATTATTTTATATAGGCTTTAAAATAATCTAGTGATTAATTTTACATCTTGCTCCATGGCTTGCAGAATATTGAGGTGGGGTGGTGATGATATCTGAGAAGGAACGTACATCATCCTGATCCTGACTTGGAACTGGATGCCGTTCCTAAAGGGACTGGGCTGACCGCTTTGGGAAAGGAAGTAAAGGCATTTTCCATTGTCCTGGGGTTTCCTTGTCATGTTAATAAGAATCATTTCTTTTCTTCTAAGATTCTTCTTCTGCTTCTCCCCCCTTCCTTTTCTCTCTTGCTTTCTTCCATTTTTGGAAGTTTTAAGTGTGGGAAGAAAATTATATGCTGTTATTAGGTAGTCAACGGGGTGAAGTATAGAATTGAGCAGATGCTTGCTCATCTTTTTGCACCCAATATCTGAACGCTTTTTCTATATTTGTAGAACCCTTCATTTTAAGAGGCAGAGCCTGCCACCAACTAAGCTGAAAATGTGAAATATTGTAGTTCTTTTCTTTCTTTCAGATTCCTTGCACCACAGTGAGAGCTATCAGTCAGATGCTCTACCAGTTAGAAGTCTTGGGGGTAGTTCTCACAGAACTGTCCTGTGCCCGGCTACCAACAGGGCTGTGCCCAGCTCTCCTGCCTGCTACCAGCTATTCTGTGTGTTGCTTCCTGGCTGAGTGGCCCCAAAACAATGGTGTATCAGCGCCATCACGAGCTGTACCAGCTTGTAGAATGTGATTGTTAAGTTACTGGAATTTTGTGAGCCAGTCGCCAATCATTGAATGTGATATTAAATAATAAATTATGTAAACTTATTTTGTTAATGTTTATTTATTTATTTTGAAAGAGAGAGACAGATCTATCAGCGCAGAGCGCAACGTGGGGCTTGATCCCACGAACCGTGAGATCACCACTTGAGCCAAGATCAAGGGTCAGACACTTAAGGGGCTCAGCCGCCCAGGCGTCCCAAATTATGTAAACTTATAATTAAATAAATTACGTATAAAACAAAGATCAGTACTCAAAACTCATTACTTCCTAATTATTGTTTTCTATGGACTGAAGTTTATTTACATCTATTATATCTGTGTGATACATCTCTTCCCAAGTCCTCGTAAAGTGACATCACATGAGGGGCTTGAAATCAGACATGGTGGGAATATTTACACCACGGAAATTGTCAAACGCCACAAGTCCGGGCTTGATTTATCATTTTGTTGACTATCTAGAGTTTAAGTTATGGAAAAATGTTAATAATATAAAGTGTAAAATGTGGTACGTCTATAATCATTACTTGTAAATGGCACAGAAATTAAGAAAATGCATTTTTCCCCAGAGGACTGGCTGCTAAAAAGCCTCATTTTCTGATCTTACCAGAGATTCTGAGAGCAACCTATTATTCTTTGAAAAAATCTTTTCCTGAATCAGTCAGTCAGCATATGTTTCCAAGGACTAAGAGAACTGGTGGGTACACTATTCTGTCTACAATGAGATAGTATCTTTTCCATAGCATGTAACAAAAATCTCTATGATGAGTCTACAATGATCAAGGGAAGGTAAGATTCTGCCTTTCATTCTGAAGCTGAGCCTCAGCTCGTAACAAGAATATTCTAACTCTTTGGACAACAATCCGATTCCTATTTAAGATTTTTCATCTTTCTATACATTCGAATTTAACAGAAACATTTCTTCTACATATTATAGCATATACCTAGTGTCCCCAAGTGTAAATTTCTATTTTGACGTGGACTATTTTGCATATTGTTGAGAAACTAAGCTTTGCACACTGCAAGTCACATTTCTTAAGTACCCACTGTCTGCAAAATACTCTAACAGAAGCTATTGGAGAATAAATAGGGGTTTTTGGACCTTAAAGAAATTTAGCATTTAGTGCAGTGAGGATATTTACCCAATGACTCTAATCCAAAATAGAATGTGTTGGGAAACAGGAAAGAGGTTTTAATTGCTATGCAACCTACCAATTTCAGCAAAATAACCACTAAGCAATCATACCATCAATAATAATAAGCCATGCTTGATAATGAGTGTCATCCAAATAAAAATCTTAATTGCAATCTTCCAATATGAGAAGTCTGACAGGCATCCAGGAGCCAGAGAGACGGACTTGAGAAGATACTCAGCAATTGGCTTACTATATGTATCCGTTAATAGTTCAATCGGGGAAGCAGAATGACTCGGTGGGATGTGGAAGAAGGAATTCATTGTTGAGATTACAACTTACACAATTGTGGGGCGCCCGGATGGCTCAGTTGGTTAAGAGCCTGACTTCAGCTCAGGTCATGATCTCATGGTTCGTGAGTTCCAGCCCCTCATTTTACGAGTCACAGCCCTGCATCGGGCTCTCTGCTGTCAGCACAGAGACCACCTAGAATCCACTGTCCCCTTCTCTCTCTCTCTCTCTGTCCCTCCCCTGCTCCCTTTCTCTCTCTCTCAAAAATAAACCTTAAATAATATTTTCTTAGAACTTACACAATTGTGGGAGAAGATGTGATAGTAAAGATCTTGTAAAGGAAGGGATAGTTGGAGGATCTGAGAAAGTGCCTATGGGAGCCTATAAAAGGCTCCGTGGTGGGTCCTGAGTCACCACAGACCAGCAGGGCAGACTTTAGTAATGACAGCTGGACATGATATGACAGAAAGCAAGCACACCTGCTTATGGCAACACAGCGTGTTGGCTTTATATTGTCTCTCACTGCATCTAATCTGGCCCAGGACTGCGAGCCACCAAAGGAGGAGATTGGCAGGAGCTGAGGGAGCTGTGGCCTCAAGCCAACGAGAGGAGCCAGGAGATCAGCAACAGCAGGCTTTGAGGGTAATGGCTGCCGCTGCACTTCTACATTCCAAATCTTCCACACATTTCTCATGTGGCCAATTTTAAATGGGAACCATACAAGTCAGGAAGTTTGGGGAATTCCAGCTTGGCTAAACTGACACAGTATAAAGCCACCGTACTATGTTACCTCAAGTAAAAGACTGCAACCCTCTTCGCCTCAGTTTCCTCACTTGGACGAGGGAAAACTAGCACCTACCTGGGAGCGTTGTTGTAGCTGTAGTTGTAGTCTATAATATTATTTACCCCATGAGACAAATTCCTTTAAAGCCTTTACTGCTGGGGCATCTGGGTAGCTCAGTTGGTTAAGCGTCCGACTTCGTCTCAGGTTATGATCTCAGGGTTCGTGGGTTCCAGCCCCATGTCGGGCTCTGTGCTGACAGCTCAGAGCCTGGAGCCTGTTTCAGATTCTGTGTCTCCCTCTCTCTCTGAACCTCCCCTGCTCACACTGTCTCTCTCTCTCTCTCGGAAATAAATAAAACATTAAAAAAAATTTTTTTAATAAAGCCTTTACTGCTAATTTTATGGTATTTCTGTTTTTCAAAGTATCTTTTTATGATAAGATTATCAGTATAATTTGCTGTTTTTTAAATATAATTTATTGTCAATTTGGTTTCCATACAACACCCAGTGCTCATCCCAACAAGTGTCCTCCTCAGTGCCAATCACCCACCTTCCCCTCTCCCCCAGCCCCCCATCAGCCCTCAGTTTGTTCTCAGTATTTAAGAGTCTCTTATGGTTTGCTTCCCTCTCTCTCTGTAACTATTTTTTTCCCCTTACCTTCTCCCATGGTCTTATGATATACTATTTTTAAAAGAAATGACATTTAACTGTTTGAAATATATTTTAATATTGTGTTTAGTGTGTCCATTCCCTTGGCTATAAATGATTTTTAATATTACTGAAAGCAAAACTTATGTGTGGTTAACATTTGTAGTTAAGTCTGAAATTTGAAAATAGGCATAGGATTTGGATAATATGAATGCTTCGTAATAACCAACAGCCTGGCCTTCAACCTGTACTGATTAGAATCTTTAGACTCATCCAAAGGCTCTGTGGTCCTCTATTTTTATTTATTTTTTTACTTTTTATGTTTTCTAAGTAGTCTCTTCACCTAACATGGGGCTCCAACTCATGGCCCCAAGATCAAGAGTCAGCCCTCTACCAGCTGAGCCAGCCAGGCACCTTGTGAAACCCTATTTTTCTTCTTTGAGGTCCTTGGGGCCAATGTCCACAATGAAATCAAAATTCTCAAACCCTAGGATTGCCAGACTTAGCAATAAAAATAAAGGATGCTCAGTAAAATTTGAATTTAAGATAAACAATGGATAATTTTTTTAATAAAAGTATGTCCAATGTAGCATTGGGGACAAACTTATACCAAAAAATCATTCACTATTCATCAGAAAATTTAATTTAACTGAGTATCCTATATTTTATATGGCAACTTACTCTGACTCTTCATCCTTCTAAGGTAACTCTTAGCCTTACTAATTAAGCCTTCTACAGTCACACCTTCTCATACTATTTTTGGTGACAATTTCCATAGCAGCCCATTTCATACGTAATATATCCCCACATGAAACATGACCTTGACCTCTAAAATGACTACCCTTTCCATCAAGCCACCTCAGTCAGCATTACTGACATTCTTCTCATCTCTTCAGATAGAATTTTGGGTTCATTTTTGAGTCCCCATCTCCATCTTTACCTATTTCCACACATTACTAAGTTCTGTCCATTCCTTCTTTAACGTGACATCCAAGTGCTCACATTCCTTTTCATTTTCATTGCTATTGCCGCTGCCTTTACCCAACTACTAGATAGTTCCCTTAACTCCAGTCTTCTTTGATCCTGTCTGAATCCTACTCATCTTCCTAAAACACTATTGTTTCACTGTTCCATGCCGCTCAAGAACTTATAACTACTTGCTATTGTCTTTTGTATTAAGTAATATAACTAGTATAAAATCTTTTGTTCTTTGAAGGACAATATTAAGAAAATGAAAAGATGAGTGATTTTTTTTAAGAAAAAATAAATAATCTGAATACTACTACACCCACTTTAAAAATAAATTCACAGCTCAAGTCCTTAAAGCAAAGAAAGCCACAGTCCTAAATAGCTTCCCCAGTGAATTCTACTAAATATTTATGGACAAAAATGCTAACTCTATACAAACCCTTCCAGAAAATAAGAGAGGAGAGAGGGCAGCATTATCCTGACACCAAAAAGAGACAGACATTCGAGGAAAAGACAACTATAGATCAAAATGCCTCATGAACATACACACAACCTTCAATGAAATATTAGTAAATTTATAGCAGCAATATATAAAACAGATAATATATCAAGACCAACTGGGCTTTACCTCACAGCAATTTTTCTCAGAATTTAAAAATCAACCAATGTAATTCAACATGTCAACAGAATAGAGAAGAAACACTATATGGTCATCTCAATAGATATAGAGGAAGGCTTTGAAAAAATTCAAAAACTATTCATGATTAAAAAAAATCTCTCAGCATGCTAGGAAAATAAGGGATGTTCCTATGTTCCTCAACCTAAGAAAAGCTATCTGTGGAAAACCTACAATTAATATCATAGTTAGTAGTGAAAGACCAATGCTTTCCCTGAAGATGAGGAACAAGGTAAGTATGTCCACCTTCACCACTCCTACCCAGTATCATACAGGAGATCCCAGCCAGTGCAATAAGGCTTGAATAGGAATTAGACATACAGATTGGGAAGAAAAAGATAAAAATTATCTCTATTTACAGAAGATATGATTGTCTACACAAAAAATTCCAAATATAATCTATAAAAGATCTACTAAAACTATTTAGTGAGTGTAGCAAGGTAATAGGATATAAAGTCCATATGTGAAATCAATTGTATTTTTACATATTCACAATGAACAATTAGAAAATTGACTTTTTAAAATTTTTTTTATGTTTTATTCTATATTTGAGAGAGAGACAGAGACAGAGCACAAGCAGAGAAGGAGCAAAGAGATGGAGACAGAATCTGAACCAGGCTCCAGGCTCTGAGCTGTCAGCACAGAGCCTGTCGCAGGATATGAACTTACAAACCATGAGGTCAAGACCTGAGCCGAAGTCGGACGCTTAACCGACTGAGCCACCCAGGTGCCCGAGAATGGACTTTTTAAAAGTATCATTTAAAATAGCACCAAAAAGTATAAATTATTTAGATATAAATCTAATCAAATATGTACCAAATCTTCATGGTTAAGTATAAAACAGTGATGAGAGAAATCAAAGAAGACATAAATAAGAGTAGAGACGATGCCATACTTATGGATTGGAAAGCTCAATATTGTCATTTTTCCTCTTAATTGATCTATGGATTCAATATGATCCAAATAAAAATCCAGCAGTCTTTTTTGTAGAAATAAGTAAGCAGATTCTAAAATTTATGTGGAAAAAGCAAACAAAACAGAATTATAAGTATTAAAATAAGTATAAAAAATAAGAACAAAGTTGGAAGACACACTGATTTTAAGACTTACTTTTTTTTAATGTTTATTTTTGAGAGAGACAGAGAGACAGAGCACGAGCAGGGGAGGGGCAAAGAGAGAGAGAAAGAGAAAGGGAGACTCAGAATCCAAAGCAGGCTTCAGGCTCCAAGCTGCTAGCACAGAGCAAGATGTGGGGCTCAAACCCAAGAAGTACAAGATCATGACCTGAGCCGAAGTCCTATGCTCCACCGACTGAGCCACCCAGGGACCCCTTAAGACTGACTTTTATAAAGCTACAGTAACCAAGACTGTGTTGGTACTGGGAAAAGATTAGACACATAGGTCAATGTGTCACGGAAGATCCAGATAGACCCACATATATATCAATTAAATTTTGACAAGAATGGAAAGGCAATTCAATGGAGACGATCTGTCAACAAATAGGGCAAAATAATTGAATATCCATATGCAGGAGGCCACAATTTAATTCATATCTCACACAATATATAAAAATTAACTCAACATGGACCAGAAACCTAAATGTAAAATCTAAATCTGTAAAACTACTGAAGAAAACATAGGTGAAAATCTTTGTGACTTTGGTTAAAAATAATTCTTAGACACAACACCAAAAGTACAGTCCATGAAAGAAAAATTGGACTTAAAAATTTAAATTTCTGTTCTCTGGGGGCATGTGGGTGGCTCGGTCGGTTAAGTGTCTGACTTCAGCTCAGGTCATGGTCTCACAGCTCCTGGGTTCAAGCTCCACATCAGGCTCTGTGCTGACAGCTCTGTGCTGGAGCCTGCCTCTCTTTCTGCCCCTTCCCTGCTCATGAGCGCGCTCTCTCTCTCTCTCAAAAGTAAATAAATATTTAAAAAATTTTAAACTTCTGCTGTCTGAAAGACACTCTTAAGAAAGTGAAAAGACTATCCACAAAATGTTCATGGAAATATTTGCAAAATCATATCTAATAAAGGACCTGTATCCAGAATATATAAAGAACTCTCAAACCCAATAAAAAGAAAACAAACAGCCCTCTGAAAATGGGCAAAAGATTTGAATTCACACTTCACTAATAAAGACATACAGATGGCAAATAGGCACATGAAAAATTGCTTAACATCATTAGTCATTAAGCAAATGCAAATTAAAACCACAATCACATACCACTACACACCTGTTAAGATGTCTAAAATAACTCATAATACTGGGGTTATGCTCAGGGGCATAACACTGGAGCTGGCTCAGCCGGTAGAGCATGCAACTCTTGATGTCAGGGTTGTAAGTTCAAGTCCACATTGGGATAGAAATTACCTAATAAAAAAGAAAATCTTTTAAAATTTTAAAAATAAAATAACTCACAACACCACGTTTAAAGAGGATGTAAAGCAATTGAGTCTCCCATACAATGCCAGTGGGAATGCAGTAGGATATAGCTCTGATGGAAAACAGTTTGACAGCTTCTTATAAAGTTAAACGTCCATATATCATATAACCCAGCAGTTCCACACTTTGATAGTTATTCAAGAGAAATAAAAGCACATGTCTACACAAAATCAGCATGTAAATCTTTATAGAGGCTTTATTCATAATCTCCCCAAACTAGAAAAAATCTAAATACCCATCAACTGGTGAGTGGGTAAATAAACTGTGATGTATTCATACAAAGAAATATTATTCAATAATAAGAAGGAATGAACTGCCGATACAAACATCAACATAGGTGAATCTCGAAAATATTTTACTTGGGAAGTGAAGCCAGACACATAAACTACAAACTGAATTTTTCTATGTGTGATATTCCAGAAAAGACAAAACTATAGTGTGACAAAGGTAACCAATGGCTGCCTGGGATCAGGGGTGAGGCAAGTATAATGACCCCAAAGGGGAAGAGGGGAAATTGTTAGGATTATGGCAATCTCTATATCTTCAGTGTGGTGTGGTTGCATGCTTGCCTAAATTTGCCAAAACTCATTGAATTGTTCAGTAATTTGGTGTTATAGAATTTAAATCTCCACATTCCAAATTGTGTGTCTGCCATTCCATGGTAGTAAGGGTTCTTCTTTCTTAGTGTTTTAAATATGCTTAATCTTGTCAATGCCTTATGAAGCCTGTGGCATTTATGGAAGGTGTTCCAAACAGAGCCAAAGGATCACAAGTTATGGATCACTCTAACTAAAGTATGTGATAACAACTCCTTGAAACTGGATAAGAAATGTTCCAAAGGAAACTGTGAAGCCATCTTGGTTTTTCTCCAAGACTTTCTAAATAGCTCCTAACCAATGCCTGTGATTCAACAAAAACTAGAGTAAGAACCAGTGGGAAGAGAGGAATGGCCCCCAGGCCTCCTTTTTTTATTATCATAATTGTTATTTTATTAATAATCATAGCTAACATGTTTCTACACCAAAGGCAGGAGGTGATGCTCCTGTTTTGGGTGTGTATTTCGTGTTTTAAATAACTTATTTATTTTTAAATTTATATTCAAGTTGGTTAGCATATAGTGCAACAATGATTTCAGGAGTAGGCTCCTCAATGTCCCTCACCCATTTAGCCCATCCCCCCTCCCACAACCCCTCCAGCATCCCTCTGTTCTCTATATTTAAGAGTCTTTTATGTTTTGTCCCCCTCACTGTTTTTATATTATATTTGCTTCCCTTCTGTTATGTTCATCTGTTTTATACCTTAAAGTCCTCATATGAGTGAAGTCATATATTTGTCTTTCTCTGACTCATTTCGCTTAGCATAATACCCTCCAGTTCCATCCATGTAGTTGCAAATGGCAAGATTTCATTCTTTTTGATAGCTGAGTAATACTCCACTGTATATATATATATATATACATACATATGTATATGTATATGTATATATATATGTATATATATATATATATATATATCTCACATCTTCTTTATCCATTCATCCATTGATGGACATTCGGGCTCTTTCCATACTTTGGCTATTGTTGATAGTGCTGCTATAAACATTGGGGTGCATGTACCCTTTCAAAACAGCATACCTATACCCCTTGTACAAATACTTAGTAGTGCAATTGTTGGGTTGTAGGGTAGTTCTATTTTCAATTTTTTGAGGAACCTCCATACTGTTTTCCAGGGTGGCTTCACCAGTTTGCATTCCCAGCCCCATACCCCCTAGGCCTTCTTAAGAGGGAAGTGTTCACGAGTAACCTGACCATAATGAACACTGGTCTGGATTCTGAGATTTCGGGGGGGGGGTCAAAAGATGAGGGGTAAGATAATTATTGTCATGAAGGTCTTTGAGGGTATCTTATGGCTGCTGCTATTAAAAGAGCTCTGTCAGATTCACGTTAGACTCCATGAAAGCAAAGAAGTGCTAGACAGCCCAGAAGGTTTTTATTTAATTTTCTAAGTAGGGGCTTATGTGCTTGGGGTCCTCAAATGGTTATATCATGTGCACAACAGCTGTAAATATGAATGAAAAAAAACCCTATGCCAATAAAAACAAAACAATTACTGAATTACATTATTTGGTTATAATTGCATGCATGAAGCACATGCTAAGTAAGGCTGGGCTCTGAATGCTTTTCAAGAGCATATGAAAGCGATGCCATTATTACTTCCATTGTACATCTGAGGAAAATGAGACTTCGAGAAAATAAGTCCAAGGTCATAGAACTAGAAGCAGGTGGGATAAGGATTTGAGCTCAATTTTCTATGACGCCATGCTCCATACCACCTTTGTTCATTCAACAAATATTCTTGACTGCTTATCATGTAAAGTATAAGTAAGGAAGTAACAACCATAAAAGTTTAAATCCCATGTTCTTCAGTATACATTAAGAAGACATTGTAACATACTCATATAACCTTAATAGTGATCCTATCTTAAGATAAAAACAAACTTTTTAAGCAAAGTTAGGAAAGTCTATTAAAAATAGAATACATCTCTTGGATAAATACCCCCAAAAGATTTTTTTATATTCCTTTTCACAAAATCTTGTTATTCTAGTCAAGTATGTCATTTAAAATTTATATTCCACTTAAAACTAGAGATAAGCTCTAATCCTTAAATTTGCCATTTAAGCTCTTGTGGTTCCCAAATAATTATGCATATAATTATTCAGATACATTAAGGAAAAAGAGAGAGTGAAAACTATTTTCTTTCAGAGAATGGTGCCATATTATTCCAACACACAATGTAGCATTATCTACTCTTCTATTATATTACTTAGCTAGGATGATCATTTAAAATTTTGCATAATATAAAACTATGCTTGAGATTCTGATGACTTTTCAATGTAAAGGTGTTCTTTTAATGCTTTTTTTTAAGTTTACTTATTTATTTTGAGAGATAGAGTCTGCATGAGTGAGGGAGGTGCAGAAAAAGAGAGAGAGCAAGAGAGAGAGAGAGAGAGAGAGAGAGAGAATCCCAAGCAGGCTGGGTGCCATCAGCATAGAGCCCAGCGCGGGGCTTGAACCCACCAACCATGAGATCATGACTTGAGCTGAAACCAAGAGTTGGATGCTTAACTGACTGAGCCACCCAGACACCCTCAACATAAAGGGTTTTTAAAAAACATCTCAGGAATCAAATATGTTCAAATCTAACCATGTCTTTATATGCTGTTCTAAAACCTTAATAAAGTAAAGGGAAGCTAAAAGAAAAAGCTTAAGACAAACACAATTAGATTGTCTTTATGCTATCTGTGTCATTGAAAGGATAGGTAAGGTTTAAGTAAAGATTTAAGTCTGTTACTTTAGGACATAAACTCCCCCCATCACCCGCCATTACTTGACAGGATGTTTGCTTGCAAAATGACTACTTTCCTATATAGTCGCTCTTGATTTTAATATAACAGACTATCATTATGACTCAACCCGAACATTAGTCGTCATGGAATGTCATAGTCTCTACGAATAGACAAATATTTATCATAGCAACTTTTAGAAACAGAATAAAAGTAAAATAAAATTAACTAAGAAGCATTAGTTTGAAAGTGCCTTTAGGTTTCTAAGAACGTATTAATCATTGGTTAAAATATCTCACGAACATCTGAAATGTAGATTTTCATTTATGGCCATTTTGTTACAAAAATAATTTAAGGCAAGCTTCAAAACTGCGACACATGTAGAATATTGGTTTCTTTCCATTAAAATTGGTGAGTGTAAAATCAATATTTCTGATATATGCTGTTGACATGAGTTTTATGGAAAGAATACATATTGCCTATAAAAATTTTTAAAACAAAATATGTATCTCTTTATGGATACCATTGGTCTTATAAAAGAACTCATTTCAACTTACAAATATTCCCATCAAGTAACTATTTTAACAAAAACCAAAGTTATCTTAAATCTCTGTCAACTACTCACCTATATATTGGAGTTGGGTCTCATTTAACATTTTCTGTCCCCTTCAAATTTTAAGAAAAGCATAAGAAAATTTAAAGTGTTCATAGGCCTCATTTGCCTGTGTATTTCCACCTACATTATTATTCTTTACGAATTTCTCCTTATTTCTTGGTCTGGAATTTACAGAGCACTACAAGTCAAATAAACATTGCCAATTATCGGGGCACCTGGGTGGCTCAGTCGGTTAAGTGTACGACTTCGGCTCAGGTCATGATCTCACAGACATAAAAAAAAACCATTGCCAGTTATCTGATTAATTTTGATTTAGAATGCTGTTGCTCCAAATGATCCAGGCCTGTTTCCTTTAGCGCAAAATAAAAAGAAAATTGAGTAATTACCAAGTTAATAGTAACCCAAGTCCAACTTCCTAATTACGTAGACTGAATTGACTATATTAACGCAATTTTCCCTTTCACTCTGCTGTTGGTCCTTATTTTCTTGGTATTTTATGACATTAAAGTGATTCTATAAATCTTGCCCCCCAAACCCTTCTCATAAAATACAGATAAAATGCTTACTTAAAAGAAATGTGATTTTGAAAATGATACCTGAAAGAGGTAGAACAAGTATATTTATGTTTTAACCTTAATAAAACAATCAAATGCTTAAGGAGAAAAAAACTGAGGAATGGAAAGTTTTCATCTAGATTGTAGATGCTTGTTTTCATAGTCATCTATAGAACATTTACCATGTTGTTAAAATAAGCAATGCATAAACTACTTAAAGTATTTTCTGAGTACTTCTATCTATGCAAAAAAAAATGTGAGAGTGTTAAACACAATTATACTTCTAAGATTTTCTTTAAAGGATTTCTAGACTGAATTTTGTGTAAAATGTTTTCAATTCTATGTTGTATTGTGGCAAGGCAGATAAAATATATGCTCTCTTGAAAATGACATAGTCAAAAGAACCATAATTAAAACGTTAAATTCTTTACCAGTATTGTTTAAAATATCATATGTATTTCAAAAATATTAAAACACTTTTGCTAGGCCTTTATTTGCCCAGGTGAGCTCTTTTAAAATATGAATTCTGGTTTAAATGCTTCATTTAAATAAATTAAAAACATATCTTGTATATTATTTTAGTGTTGGGAGTGCATTTAATTCAAATTGTGCATTCTTATATGCATCACTTTCTGAACTGATTTGTTTGATAAGTGAAGGTAATTTTTCTTTTTAAAATTACGGTCCTTTACACAAAATAAATATGAATATTTGTACATTACTTAAATTTCAAAATTTAATGTGTAAAAAATATGCTCTTAAAATACAAACTTTTTTAAATGTTTATTTTTGAGAGAGAGTGCTTACACAAACCGGCAGTGGCAGAGAAAAAGGGAGATACAATCCCAAGCAGGCTTCACGGTGCCAGCGCAGAGCCCGATGTGGAGTTCAAACTATGAACCACGACATCACGAACTGAGCCGAATTCAAGCGTCGGGTGGTTAACTGAGCCACCCAGGCGCCCCTTAAAGCACAAACTTTAAAAAAATTATTGGCATTAGGGGCTAATAATTTGGGTGGCTCAGTCGGTTAAGCATCGGGCTCATTTCCGCTCAGGTCCTGATTTCAGCTCAGGTCATGATCTCACAGTTCATGGGTTCGGGCCCCACATTAGGCTCTCTGCTGTTAGCACAGAGCCCGATTGGGATCCTCTGTTCCCCCCCCCCACCTCTGCNTGTGGGTCCTCTGTGCCCCCCCCCCCCACCTCTGCCCCTCCCCCCTCTAGAAAATAAACATTTTTTAAAAATAAAAATTATTGGCTTTAAACAGTAATATTCCATAAAGTAGTCCTTTTGTGTGTGTGTGTATGGCCAGAATTCATGGAACTGGCCCAAACATCAATTTCAGAAGTATGAGAAAATACTGTTAGAATAGATCCTCAAACCAGAACCAAAAAGAAAGGGAATCTGTTAGATACTCTCTGTTGTTATAGTCTAAATAAAGGACATCTTGAAACTGATTAAGTTCTGGGCATGGCAGATGACTTTCCAGTTCATTTTGAGCGTTACTGTGAGGCTCCGTTGAATTCAGTGTAGCTAAGACAATCTTACTGTATTGGACTATGTCAGAGAATATAAACAGTAAATAAGCTTTCCTTGATATTTCTTTTCATGAAGGGAAAATTTTTCTTCCTTCCTTCCTTCTTGCTTTCCTTCATTCCTTCCTCTTTTTTCTCTTGCCTTCCTTTTTTTTCCCTTCTTTCCTTTTGAAAATATTCAATCTCTCTCTCTCTTTAAAAATGTATTAACAAAGAACAGTCCTTACACATATGGAATGATTAATTAGATATATTCATTGAAGTAAACTTATTTCAACATGTCCATTCTTCGTTTTCATTCTCTTACAGCTAAACCATGGGTCATTCTGGCTGAAATCAGATCAATGAACTAGGAAATTGAAGTGGTAATCTTTAAAATCTAAGTAAAGAAAGAAACCAGCCTGCTGTTGATAGGCAAACTGTGCTTATTATCTTAAATTGTCGATTTGACAGAATTTTTTGGATGATTCACTAGCTCCTAATTTTCATATCACTTGAGTGGTGAAGTAGATATAAATTGTGTGATTTGAGGAGTTAACTTGCCTGTCTTAATCCAGACAAAAGATAAGTAATTTGTAATCATTTAAATCATTTAGTGAGCTTAAAGGTAAATTGTTAGTTTTGGTCTATAAGAGAATTTTAAGACACATAATTCAATCTGTTCTTTAAATGTAATATTGAATATGTTTGCTTTGTTTCTTTCTAATTTCCTTAACTTTAAATTGAAATTTGCCTTCATCTCTTGCCCAACTGTATTTTATTTTCATTTCCTTAAAAAAAAAAAAATCAATTCCCCAGTCCTTCCTAGCTGAAGACCATAATTTTAGTCAATACAACTCAGATATTTCCATGAGACATTAGTTGCTTTGCTTCAGAATAAAGGCTCTAACTTCTTAAAGGAGCTCTAAAGAGAAGACATGGCTTTTTCTAGTAAGCATAACATTTTTTCAAAATTATACACTGGTTAGATACAAAGATTTGATATTACAGATTATCATTTGATTCTTGAGTGCATTCCTTTAATGTTATCGAGTTCTCTTATTCTGACTCAAGTAGCTAACGAAATCGTGGCATGGCTATCTTGATGATAATTTCCAAATTTCACTTCAGAAATTCAAGAATATTCTCCCTTTTTGACAATATCTTGACTATAGAATTTCTTATTTGCAGAATTTGACAAAATTATAAGTTCCTTAACTTCAAGAAATGCTTTGAGATTTATCTTTTTAAGAAACTTAATTTCTTCCTAGTGTAATAATTTAACCTGTTAAAACCTGGGCTCAAAATATTTAAGTTTGCCAATTGTTATATCACATTTTGAGGGTTTATATTTGATATTTCCCTAATACAATCATCTGAAAAATAAATATTTCAAAATGGTACTAAATGATAAAAATTTTGCTTGAATGGGAATTGTACTATTTAATCTAAATATTCTGAATAAAAGTTTTGGCAGAAAAATCCCATCACATTCATGCAAAACCATAAGCATGGACACTGTACGACTCATTTTTATGCCTGTGTTTCCAGTTTCTTTAATGTGCCTAGCATTTCACTTTCCTTCACGTATTAAGGCACTAATTCCATTGGAATGAATTTGAGTTTTATATAAATAAAATAGGCTGTAGGATGTGAGGGAGGAAAAAAAGTTAGATCTGTCTGTATTAATTGTTGTAGCAACAATTACTTATAAATTTGTTAGGGACTGGAGTAAATGTTTAATTTGAAAATAAAGGGTTTGTTGCCCCCTCTGAATTTTCAGTGTGGTCTTTTGACAATGTGTGTGACATCATGACTCAGTTTGAAATCACTGAACTCTGTGATCATGAATGGACAAAAACTTGACCATTCAAATCCCAAGCCCCAATCTATGTCTTACCAAGTTAAGATGTTTAGTGAGAGAATATAGTTTTTAGAAACTTCACTGAAGTAATTTCAACCTAGCCTCTCAGATGCCATGGATAACTCCATGAAATATTTCTGTCTACTCTCCATTTTTGGCTAAAATAGCTTTAAAATAACAAATCCTATTTTCATTAATAGGTATCTCAAGGCTTTACAATCATTAACCATCAAAGAATAAGTATTAGGGGGCAGAGAGAAGATGGTTTCTTGTGTATAGGTCATTTTTAAGGGTTTTTAACTTTCTTCTCTCTAGAAAATAAGCAGGTACACCATGGTCAAGGATAAAATAGAATCCCACTCGAACAGCAAATGTGTGTCAGGTAACACTTCAGGTGGTCTCTTGAGTACTTAGGCATATTAGCCATTCCTTCCACTCCCTGGATGTTCACCAACCTCTTTATTCTAAAGGAATACTTCCTTTCAACTTTCTTTGCATAAAAGCAACAGTCCTTATACAATCTTAAAAAAAAAAGAATGCTAGAAAATATCTTATTCCATAAAACTAACAAATGTACCAATGAGGCCTTTGGGAAAAGCTGACCACATAGATCTTGTAAACACCCCCGCACATTTTAATTGTAGTCACAATGCAGAGGCCAATATTAAATTGGTTTCTTAAAAAAAAATAACTAACAGCTCAAAGGATACAATGTATTTCAAAATGCTTTAAAACATTGTTTTAAATGATACTTTCTAATTCCTTGAACGATTTCTAAATTCTCAAAAAGAAAAACAAATTTATCAGCATTGTCTTTCTTCATATTTGCAATCTGAAGGAAAAATGCATTATTCAACGAAGATTTTTTGAGTATTTATTTTGTTATTCTCAGCCACACATAATTGTTATTTGAAAAGGCACTTTGAGGCAAAGTTCAGTCTGTTGGATTTGAGCCTACAGAGTTTTTTGAAGTCCAATAAGAGCTCCAATGCTCTTTGCAGTAATCAAAGCAAAAATTTTTAGGTGTGTTTTTTATTTTTTTACACTTTCACAATGTGTTCATACATAGTTTTTCTAACAATATAAAATGCATTATTTTACTGCTGCAAACAATAGAGTCTGTATCTGTGCAGTCATGCTTTTTAATCATTACACTTCAGTGTATTTCAATGGCTTACATTCCAAGAACATACATATTCTATGGACATTTAAACAAACACTTAATCCCGTGCTTCCTTCGAAGGAAGTTGAAATGAATATACCTATGGTAGAAAAATTCAGCTTGTCCAGTATCAAAAAAACATATAATTAAAATTTTTGTGTGAGCTGTAAATGTACTTATCACTTGGGCCTAACACATAAGTGTATCGAGGCAAAAGAACACAAATGGCTTGTAAGAGAAAGTAATTACATATGTGTAAGAAAGTAACATGACAGCTATTGTAGAAAGAATCTCTGTGAATTTCCTAAGTTTTTTGCTCTGAAGCTCACAACCATTTATTGTATGTACTTTCCTCTTTTAAAACAACATTTTAAAATCTAAGTTCAAGCATTAATGCTTTCTTTTTTGACACTACATTGAGTATGATTACAATTCTCAACTCAGAGTCTATTAGAGTATTAACAAGCAATGTTGTGCAAGGTCATAAAATATACATGTAATAAATATAATGATCTCGGGCGTTGTTAATAGTAACATTTACACAACTCTGCCCTGTAAAATATCCCCTAAGTAAGTCAGATATCTGGAAAATTTTCAACTGACATCTTTCTATTGATGAGAAACAAGGAGTTTGGAAAGAAGATGAGAGATGGGAGGAAAAGATGAACATGATTAATAGGTGTTTGTTTCATAAAGACTCTGGGGAGACTCTTAAATCCTTCACTGTTCTATATGCTCACCGAAGTGAAGGGCTAGTTCACACGCCTTTCAAAGCCTTCAAAGGAGAATTCAGTGGTTACTCAATCTGTTACTGATGCTAAATTATTCCATTTGTGTCCTGTTGTGAAATCAGGTGCTCTCTATGCATTGCTGCAAGTTTAATTGTTGACTGTATTTATTAGAAACTTTATTTTTCCCAAATAAGCACCCAAATGATTCCCACAGAAGTGTCTCACCTTGAGTCTGTTTCAAATAATCGCTCATGGAGACGAAAACACCTTTCTTGTTCCTTACCCCTCCCCTCCACCATAAACAACTTGCTTTTTAACTTTTCTTTTTAAATTTTTTTGATCAAAAATGCGTCATCTACTTTGCTTCTCGTCCCCCCCCCCCTTAAAGAATGACTCTTGCTCTCCAACTTCGTAGAAATATAAAGGCAAGAGTTAAAAACTTTATAGCTATTTGAGTTTTTAAAGTTACGGGTAGCTGAGACAGGAATCCCTTCTAATAAAAACCTTGCCAGTGCTACCTGCATTTTATTAAGACAACCGCCTGATATATGCAGATCCTTTCATGAAAACCACAGAGATGTAATAAGCACAGCAGCACAAAACTTGCGTCAGTTTGGTTTGGGGTGATATCTATTTGCAGCGGCATATACAGTTTCAATACTTCTGTCAAGCGTTTGTGGATCATTTATTAATCCCTCAATGATTTAGGTACAGGGAGACCACACGCGCTCTATGTACGAGCCTACGTATGAATGTATGTCCACACACCCCCCCACGCAGGAAGGAATCCACTGCCATATTCCAGAACGGACAATGCAAAAGGAAAAATAAACAAGAAATTATGCGATTTGATGGCTCCAGCCTCACTCCCGAAAGGGCAACGCTGGGAGGTGAAGCTGTTTGAGTACAAAAACCCCCAAACCAAAAAACCCACACAACNGCTGGGAGGCCCGCAGCCCCCGCCGCCGCCCGGAGCCGCGTGCGCGCGCGGCCGCATCAGCTGAGCGCGCGGCGCGTGTCACGTGGTGCGCGTGTCGAAGGTCACGGCGCGCTCACAATGGAGCTCTCGGAGTATGTGCAGAAAGGCTTCCAGATGCTGGCCGATCCTGGCTCCTTCGACTCCAACGCCTTCACGCTTCTCCTCCGGGCGGCTTTCCAGAGCCTGCTGGACGCCCAGGCGGACGAGGCCGTGTTAGGTAAGCCGCTCGGCTCGGCGCTAGATCGGCCTGGGTGGAGGGGCGCTCGGAGCGGAGGAGCGAGACCGGGCGAGAGAGGGAAAACCCCGGGAAGAGGAAGTCTCCGGGCTTTGCCCTTCGCTCCGGACGGAGTGTGGGGACGTGAACCCGGAGCGGACCCCGACCATTGTTCCGTCCCCGGTTGGCACCTGCACGTAGCCCCGCTACACGTTTCTGGTCGGATTTCTCCTCCCAGGCTCTTTGTTCCTTTGTAAAGCCCGTGTTCGAGTCTTGTTTGTGGCCTAAACATCTGAGGTTTTCAGCCTGGTCTGAGGCAAAGGCTCGTTGACACTTGGACTTCATCAGGGTAGCTCCCTGCAATTCAAGCGTTCAGGGCTAAGCTGGCAAAGGTTTTAAAGGCTCTGTTTCCAAAGTAATTACTGGGTCACATAGTGTTGACATTTTCCAATCTAGAGAATACCTCAAGCCCCTGTGATCACTGCAACGCTCTAGTTAAATATGTTATGCACAGGTTCCACGCCTAGAACTTTAAAATACGGTGCATAATGGTTTGGTTCCGCACCAGTTAGCAGGAGACGAGTCTCTTTCAAGTGGTCCGGTCAGTGGTTGCGAGTGCCGTGTCTGTATGGATTGAAAGCATATTTTAAGACGTCGCTTTTAGATAATTTTCTTAAATATAAATATCTCAACAATTCAAATTTTGTTTTTTCTGTAGTTTCATGATCTAAACACTTGTACAAAAAGTATGAAAGTGGAAGTTCTTTGAACGAAAATAGTAACCACCACCTGGGTTAATCTTAAAAAAAAAAAGGATAGCTGTCAAAATCTGAAAATATTTTGAAAATTGTATTTTATTTTCTGAACACGTGCCCCGCTCTTGATGTACTCATGTCCTCGGAGCCAGTTGTGCTCAAGTTAATCCATTACAGAGGGAAAGTTTATTCATAAGTTTACACCATGTAAAATATTTATCTTCTTATTTTCCTCGGAATCTACTGCATCCTGCGTTGTGTTGACCACTGTCTAGTTAGTTTTCCTTTGGGGCTACATTGTTTAAAAAAAAAAAACAACAACAGTGAATAAGTAAGGCAAAATAAAAGAAGGCAGTTGAGACCGGTAACAGCAGAATTATTGATGTTTGCTCATTATTGTTTTCCATTGACCTTGTTGTTCATCTCATTTACTTATAATTGCCAGTCCCTCAGAGTTGAATTCTTCTTGTTATCTTGTTAAAGGGGATTTTTACCCAAGTTAAAATACCCATTTTAGAAACATGACTGTAAAGAATTTATTATCACAGGCATCACTAGCAATTAATTTATTTTAGATCACCCAGACTTGAAACATATCGACCCTGTGGTTTTAAAACATTGTCACACAGCAGCTGCAACTTACATACTGGAGGCAGGAAAGCAAAGAGCTGACAAGTCAACTCTAAGGTACAGGATTTATTTAAATATTCATTTGTTTTCAAATAATATCTTTAAGACTCCAATTTCACTTTTTTAAACTTTGGCTTTTTTCCCTCCCTTTAGCACTTATCTAGAAGACTGTAAATTTGATAGAGAGCGAATAGAAGTGTTTTGCACGGAATATCAGGTTACTCACTTTACGTTTTTTTAAATTAACAGTTACTATTTTTCTTCTCTTTGCAAAGATGTGTTTTCTTTCTCTCTTTCCCCCTCCAGAATAATAAGAATTCCCTAGAAATCCTACTGGGAAGGTAGGTACTGTATAAGGTGTCAAGCTGAGCCACTTTTCACTTGCAGGTATGAATGGAGAGTCCTGGTGTGAAACAAAACAGGGCAAAAAGACAGGGATCTTGACCAAAAGAAAAGGGGCCAAAGGGCAAGGGAAACAATTGAAGTTAAGCTAATGTTTTTTTTTAAGGTAAAGTTTATGGAGACAATTTCTTAAATGCTCTTTTACTCTTAAGAACTTGAAAATAAAGTTTAACAATGTTTTACATTCAGAGTAGATTGAAATTGTGTGTGTGTGAGGTGGGCAGGGAGACACCATTCTTAGAGAAATACTGAAAATTCTTCTGTAGATCATATGTACAGAATTATCCTTGTGTTTTTTAGTATAGGCAGATCTCTTCCTCATATAACTGATGTTTCTTGGCGTTTGGAATATCAGATAAAGGTAAAGTTTAACAAACTGTTTTCTAAGGGGATTTAAGGAACTTAAAAAAAAAAATCAAGACTGAATTGTATGTGTTGTGTTCTTTTAGACCAATCAACTTCATAAGATGTACAGACCTGCATATTTGGTGACCTTAAATGTAGAGGTAGTGACACATGTGCCTTGTCTAAAATTTAAATATGTAATGAAATTTAAAATGTCCTTGATTTACATAAACAGCATTTTTTTTTCTTCCTTAGAACACTGATTCCCGGTCCCAGCCAGAGATTAGTTTTAGTTGCAGCATGGAACAATTACAGGTACAGTATTAGGATCTGTGAATATGCCTATTTGCTTATAGATGCTTAATTGAGAATTATGCTTATGGAAAGTTCAAAAGAAAAACTATTCAACCATCTATCAGGAGGTAATGAAGGTTGGTTAAGGATTTAATGGGAAAGGGTTTCAAAAGCAATATTTTAAAGTGGGCTTCCCTTTTGAAATGAAGATGTTACTAACAGAGAATTGGTTTATATTTGCTGTTCCCTCTGATTAAGATAAATTTCTGAATTGTAGTATTGAGTGTAAATTCCTTCTATTTGTGAATAGTTTGATCCAATGAGACAAAGCAAAATTAAGGGCATGTCTTTGAAAATGCCTTCTTTACTTTGAGAAATTGAACTGAACTTTCAAACAGAATTTTTAAACGGTTTTAAATGACTTTTTATAAAGGGGAAGCATACATAAAATTCTAAAACTCTTTCATATTGCCTCATATTGCCAATGTAAGACTGGAAAAGTTCAAAACTACATTGATTAATGGACATGATAACGAATTTATTTCTTACCACTTAAAAAAAATGAAGAGCATTACTTGAAATTTCGATGAATTTTGAATTTTTCAAAAGGCATCTCCTGTGGAATTGTTTTAATGCAAAACCATTAATCAAACTTTAAACTTTCAGAAAGTGTGAATACAGCATAATTTTTGTTAAGTTAACTGGAGAAATTTAGTTCTGACATATCTTGCCTGTTAAGAGGATCCGGTTAGAAATTAGATTTCAAATCTGAGGAGCTAGTGGCCCATTTGAAGATGAGCCATTTCAGAGGAAAACCTTCTTTTGATCGATAGTGGCTTGCCAAAGGTTAAAATCCTCGTGAATTTTAAACTCGTTTAGAAAGTGTCCCGACTTTTTTCTTGCACCATTTTCAAATTTGGATACGTCTGCCTTGTGTTTTATCCTAAAAAACGTGGCATTATAAACGTCTTTTAGGACTTAGTGGGGAAACTCAAAGATGCTTCGAAAAGTCTGGAAAGAGCAACTCAGTTGTGACTTGGGGAAGTTAACGATGCGCCCGGTGTAGAGGAACACCAGGAACGCCTCGTCGTCGATCGAACCACCGTTTGTGCGAGCTGGATGCCCTTCTCTTACGTAGAAAAAAATTTTTCCTTTTGGATTTATGCCGCTCATCAATTTTGACACGTTACTTTTTTACACTTGTAAAAGGGCTGAGGGAAATTCTATTGCAGACAACTTCAGTATAAACTGTACATTGATCCCATTTGGGCTGTTTCAAGTCTTAAAAAGGAAGTAGACAGTATTACACTCTGAATAAATAAGTTGTTCCCACAAAAAGAGTGGTGAGAGTTTGTTTGGATTTGAGTTTGTGTGTTAATTATTACTTTGCAGACATACATACGATTAGCGTTAACTTTTAACGATCGCCTTTTCCTTGGATTAAAGTTAAACACAGTGGGAAAGGATGCGATCTCCGGGGTTTGTGGAAGACCCCCGTTTCGGGACTTGGGGAGCGGACGTGGGCGCCCCGCGGCGGGAGCCAGTCGGTC
>NW_027531522.1:4149855-4153899 GCF_008692635.1 Crocuta crocuta | reverse complement strand
TCCTCATCCTTCCTCCCCTCCCCCCGCCCCTCCGCACGCACACACACCCCGCCCCCCACTCGCCCTCCTCCCCCCACAGCAACTATGAAATAATAATCGTAGTATTAAAGGCAGAGATCCGGGCGAGACAATGGGGATGTTGGCGAGGGAGCCCCGATCCGGATTAGAAACACCTCCCAGCCCCGCAGAATAATACTGATCGCGCCCCCTCCGCGCGCTCCCTCCCCCGAGTGCGGAGCGGGAGGAGGCGGCGGCGGCCGAGGAGGAGGAGGAGGAGGAGGAGGAGGCCCAGGAGGAGGAGGCGCTGGAGGCCGAGGAGGAGGAGGAGGAGGAGGAGGCCGCGGAGGAGGAGGAGGCCGAGGCGGAGGAGGAGGAGGAGGCCGGGCTCGGGAGGCAGCATGAGCCGAGCGCGGCGGCCGCGGCTCCTCTCGGCTGCGCTCGTTGCCCATTGACAGCGGCGTCTGCAGCTCGCTTCAAGATGGCCGCTTGGCTCACATTCATTTTCTGCTGAACGACTTTTAACTTTCATTGTCTTTTCCGCCCGCTTCGATCGCCTCTCGCCGGCTGNCAGCGCGGCCCCACGTTTTAGTTCCTTTCTCCCCCGAGCGCCCCTCTACACCCTCGCGACGCACATGGCCCCCGAGAAGAACACTTCTATTTCCAGCCTCTGCGGCTCTCCCCGCCACGGCGCCCTTTGTTGAGAGGTAGATTTTGATGAAACGGGGACGGGTTCCTGAAATCGGGAGCTGCTCGGGTCAAGTGGCTTCCCTCTTCTCCCGAAGAAAGGGCTTTTGAGGGGTTTAAACATCCAGAGAATGTCCTCATTTTATAGGGACGGGTTGCGGGGGGGGCAGCGATCCCGCCAAGGTGGATGTTAAACTGGAAAGAGCCCAAACAAAAATGTTATTAACTTAAGTTGGAGGGACACTTGTGTGAAATTGGATGGCTTGTAAGATGGCGGTTCCCAGTTGTTTCCAAGGTCTCTTGCATTTGTGTTTAAAATGGTAAAGTTTTCAAGGTGTTATTTGTTGGGAGCCTCAGATAAGTTCTCTAAACATTACTTGGGACGTGCGCGCTGGGAAGTGGGCATTTCAAATTTGGAGCTTTTTTGGCAGTGATGATGGTGACTGGACGTTAGTCTTGCAAGAGGTTTCCTTCTCCCCCCCCCTTCTTTTTCTCTCTTTTTCCCCCCTTCGGTGACTGCAATTTTTCTCTCAGCCTCTCCTGTGGGATGCACTTAGGACCATGACTTAAGCCCACTACGTTTTCTAGGTTTTGCTAAATGTCAGCATAGGTCATGTGGTAAAGAGATGCTTTGGAAAAGGAGCACGAAAAAGTTGACTATGTATGTTTACACAGCCTTCTGGGTTTGACAGCGATATAGCATGATGTTTTCCCTAGAAATTTACTGTTAATGATTGGAAGTAAACAAGTAGAGAGACTTTGATCATTTCCAATTGCAGTAAAAGGATTTAGTGGGCTTAGTGGTCACGGTCCAATATTTAAAAGAGAAGCATGTATTTAACCCCTTCTCCTAAAGTAGGCAAAATTCTGCGCATATTTCTCCAAATCCGAGCGTAGGTTGGTCGTACCTAGAATGTTGTGAGTAGTTCATCGTATATTTTATAAGAACCTTAACCCCCAAGTTCTGGAAACCCATTATAAGCTACAGTGAAGACTTGAAAGTTAAGGATGCAAATTGTTGACAGCATACGCTATTTTACGTGACTAGGTTAATATTTGAATTTTATCTCAAGTAGGCTGACCAGAATCCCTTAGAGATTGATTTCATGGGCAAATTTAGAAACTTTTTTAGAGTTTTTTTGAGTTCATCGCCATACATTTGCCCCAGAGTGCAAAGGTGTTTGAAATTACTTACCTGTGCAAATTACATGCCTAGTAACAGTATCTTTAAAGCCATATAAAAGTCCTTGCATATGCATGTGTGAATACACTACATGCTTTTGTAAGAAAGTTGAGCATTGAATTGTACTTGATAAATCCTTTAATACTCTACCACCAAGTTCTGGGATGTATGTTAAGTACCCAGCTAGGCAAAGTTCTCCCTAAGAGTCAAATTAACCCAACCTTTACCCATACTTCTACTGGGCTGTGAACCCCAACTGGGGTTATGGAGTTCATTTGCATTTCTTAGATGGCAATAGTCAAGCTGATTGTTAACATAAGAGCTTGCTTCTGTTTTGCTTCATTTTGACATTTCTGGTGTTAGGCCTCCCAACTAAACTGACAACCCTAACTGAGTATGTTACAATGGCAAGTTTTAACTCTTGAGTATTTTTACTACTGTACGTTTGGTGCACTTTTGCTTGCCTGCCTGGCAGTTTCTGTATTGGAACTTAGGATGCTTTCATTTCTAAGGTGCAGGAGATTGTTTCTTAAACCTATCAAGCACGCCAAACATTTTGGAAGTCATCATTACGTTGCCAGTACTTTCAAGTGGTATAAAAAGATAAAGAACTGATTTTTATGTAAGTAACAAAGTGATATTTACTGGCATCATAAATGACAATAGGACTGTGGCCAGATTTTGCCCAACCTAGGTAGAGGAGTTATGTGAATTAAGACTTAAGATGAATTTGAAAGGGTTTTAATCAGGTGATTGTGACTTAACATGTTAAAAGCCAACCAGTAGATTACCCTCCATTGAGGTTTAACTGTTCTGTATATTAGTAGTTGTGTTTGGTGCTCTCTGTACGGTAGAGAAATAAAGGCAGCTATTTTTATTGAAGTCCCTTCTCAAACTTCATGTTCGGTGACATTGGTGTGATATGTTATCACAAGGAGACCTAAGTATCACCTTGTTATCTTTCTAGGAAAGGTCCTGTGCTTTCACAAGGAGGGTTTGCTTTAAGAATTAAGGTTTGTCTTTAGTCAAGTACAAAGGATTTAAATATTGCTACTCTTTTGGGACAGTGCTCCACCCACAACTTGTCTGCAACCCCAATTAGATTTATTTTAACAATATGTTGACAATATTCTTGTAAACAAGGAATCCAAAGATAACTGAGAAATCACACATGAAGTTTTCTGGTTGAAGTCGCTGGTTGCCACTGTGATCACTTTCATAAAGGAGGCTTTGTTTTGTTTTTGCCGTTTTTTTAGTACTCTAAAGCTGTTAGTTTCAGCCATTGAGGTATGTTGATTGGTATTTCCCTCTTCTGTATTAAAATTCCCTAAGAATTAAAACCTCAGATGCATCTTCAAGTTCCACAGGTTCCTAGATTTCTATTCAGAGCAGTTTTGAGAATGCACTTCACTCAGGTCTAGAAGCATGGTCCTATTTTTAGGTTCTGAAATGAATGAAGTGGGGGTAAGAAATACATTTTTCAAGAGCACTACACGAAATAATTGACTTCCCTGATTGTCCGCTGGTATATTGTTGCTGACAGTTCCCCACCGTGACTTTTCTGTAATATATGGTATCTGTTGGGAATATTATTTCATCGTGTGGGGATTTGTATGGAGGTTAGGCTGAGAAAATGACATTTGTTTTTCTCTCCTATCGTTGCTCTGGGTTGACAAGGTGTTGATTTAGCGTTGGGAATGGGCTGGTCACATGGTTCTTTACATATTGTCACTACCCTACCGATTAAAGTAGTTTCTCTTGCCTCCAGCATACTTCAAATAAAACACACGGCTTTGCCCCCTCATTGTCTTCTTGAAAAACAGATTTCACTTTTTAGCCTTAGCAAAACTTTGTATCGCTCATCTAATCTGCAGGAGAACTTCATATTAGAGAAGAAAGCTTTAAAGAGGTTCAGTTCAATAAACATCGCTGAAATTTGAGCCCTGGCGGGTTCGGGCTAAGTGCACAGTTGGCAATTCTCAAAAGATCCCTTCGTGAAAATTTTGACCTAGTGATTGCTAACAGGAGAGACCGAGTCAAGATCTGAAAGAAGCTCTTCGCACCGAGTCGACTTGGAAAGAGGCCCCCAAGAGTGTCCGAAATGGCCGGGAGTTCGGTTTGCATTTTCCCCTTACCACTCGCGCGCTCCGGGGGCCCCCCAGGCTGCCCGCCGGGTT
>NW_027531522.1:4140687-4149676 GCF_008692635.1 Crocuta crocuta | reverse complement strand
CCCCGACAGAGGCGAGTTCCGAATCCGGAGCGAGACGGAGCCCCGGGCGCCGCCGGATCCGCCCCTCGCATCCCGGCCCCCGGGCGTCCGCGCGCTCAGGCCCCAGCCCGAGGCCGACTGGAGGTGCTTCTGCGGCCCCAGCACCCAGCTCCGGAAATGCCAGGGATGCAGATAGGGCAGAATTTGTTTTCCCTTTGTATGGCGTGAAAACGTGCCAGGTTCTGGTTGCTGGAACCGCCTAAAACAACAAGAACCCCTGGGAAGCCAGGGCATGCTCACGGATTTTCAATTGAAGATCCGTAAGGAAGTTTTACAATAAATTTGGAGACCTGGAACAAGCCCTGGCGGTTGGTAAATATCTGCGGGGACTGTGTGGCGTCTGCAGCAGCCGTGGGGCTGCTGGGCTAGAGGACAAATGGAAGAAAGAGACCCGAATACTCTCAGCTCCCAGCCCCCACCCCGGACCTTTTCTTCTCCCTCCTGGAGTGACCTGAGGGACCAGAAGTTACATTAGTTGACTCTTCTTTCGTCATTTCGCTGTAATTGATTTAGGTCTGATTAGTAAATTCCTTCTGTAGAAGACGTTGGGACAGTCCAGCTGTACAATGTTAAACGAGTTTTATGAACTTCTCAGCCTTTCAGAGTGTACGGTTACTAGAAGCTGGGAGATAATGCTGTTTCTCTTTCTGTGGATTATAGCCAATATTTCTGTGTCTTGCAGGATCTTTTAGCAAGCAGAAATGCATCGAACAACCAGAATCAAGATCACTGAGCTAAATCCCCACCTAATGTGTGTGCTTTGTGGAGGGTACTTCATTGATGCCACAACCATAATAGAATGTCTACATTCCTGTAAGTACAAAGTTTTAGACCTTTTTCTGTGTCATGTGTATTTCACATTTCTTTCTGATGTTTGAAGACTGTCAGAATTCCCTCAGCCCTTGAGAATATGGGTACAAAGTGATGGAGTTGTTTTCTACTCTTGTATTGGGTGAATTTTTGTTAGTGCATATTTTTAAGCATTTTATAAGTACAATAGAACACAGTGGATTTGTAACACAAAGTATAAGTGTCCTCAGAATATTGATGAAGTTTATTTAATTGGAAATACCTTTTGGCATTTAGCATTTTCTTACTACTAGTTCTCCATTCTTGACACTGGTTTTAGTGCTTAGCATCTAACTTCTAAACTTAACAAAACTTCATTCTTCTACTTCTAGTCTGTAAAACGTGTATTGTACGTTACTTGGAGACCAGCAAGTATTGTCCTATCTGTGATGTCCAAGTTCACAAAACCAGACCACTACTGAATATAAGGTAAGAAAATGTTTAAAATTAGCTTGTAATTGTTATTAGAATTGCATAATTTAGTGACGGCTACCCTGTTTTATTTCTTCACACAAAATTTATCCTTGAATGTATGCTTTGTGGAGGTTGCTCATCAATTCTTGCCATTTTAATGATGACTAACTTTAGACAAAGTTAGTTACTATTCAAGTGGATTTTAAGGGTTTTATTTAAATATCTTTTAAAATCTTAATTAGTTTTCCATTTTTGCATTGCTTTGTTGACCTTATGACAAGCAGGAATGAGTGGGTTTAAAATACTTTTATTCTCTTCTCTCTATTCTCTTTCCTAATTTAGTAATTAGGTAATTTAGTAACTTGAAAGGCACACTTCTCTTGACTCAGTGAAACGTGAGGAATTTATTAGTGAATATAAAATAAAAGCATTTTGCTACCGATTTAAAAGCATTACTACATAAAGAATTTTCATTCCCATAATTGTTATTTTACTGATGTAGACTCTCACAATCAAGTAAGATGCTATAGTACAAAGAAAACAAAGAATCTATAATAACTTATGGGAGCATTTAAAGTTTTTGCCATTATAATTAATAATTTACTTTTCTAATTCTTTTCCAGGTCAGATAAAACTCTCCAAGATATTGTATACAAATTAGTTCCAGGGCTTTTCAAAAGTGAGTAACTTGGTTGCAAATGAATTTTTACAAAGTATTTATCCGTTTTATCTACTATAACGAATGTTTAAGTCTTTCTTTTTTCCTCTTTAGATGAAATGAAAAGAAGAAGGGATTTTTATGCAGCTCATCCTTCGGCTGATGGTAAACACTTTAGAAGGGAAAAGACATCTTATTTAGAGGGAGAACTTATTCAATAATTTATTAAAAGTGAATCTAATTTAAAGTACCATATCCATCTTCCTATCTATGTAATATTTTAATTACATATTTAATTTTCTAAAATTGAGTTTCAAAATGTCTCTATAGCTGCCAATGGCTCTAACGAAGATAGAGGAGAAGTTGCAGATGAAGATAAAAGAATTATAACTGATGATGAGATAATAAGCTTATCCATTGAATTCTTTGACCAGAACAGGTAAATTCCATAGGCTATGGGTTTTATGCTAATCTGTCTATAGATAATGTTGTTCCACTAATAAAGTTATTGTTTCTTAGATTGGATCGGAAAGTAAACAAAGACAAGGAGAAACCTAAGGAGGAGGTATGTTTCATGTCACCAAAACATATAGAAGAAACAGTGTTTGGCTTCTAGATTTTATGAGGGTGCATGTTGTGCTTTAGAATATTCTAGGGCCGGGTGATGCTGTCAAAATGGAAGGAAAAGATCATATTTGATGTTTAAGAGTGGTTTATATCCGATAGTAACTAGATAGAATTTATTTTGTATAGAATTGTTATTCTTAGTAGAAAATGCTTTAAAGAATTAATGCTTAAAGCTTTGTTTTATTTAAAGTTTTCTTACTATGTCAGGAATCTATTTAGTAATTGTAATAGTAAACTCAAGGTGTCAGTCTCTGCTTTGGTATTTATACCTTTTATCATCTTGAGGCAGTCTAATTAAAACTTTTTTCTTAGCTGAAAGGAATTTAAAAAAATAACTTTTCTAAATGTATCGTTAGGTGAATGATAAAAGATATTTACGTTGCCCGGCAGCAATGACTGTGATGCACCTAAGAAAGTTTCTGAGAAGCAAAATGGACATACCTAATACTTTCCAGGTATCTGCCTTATGGTCTTTGTGCATTTAATGTGGGTTTTTTAAAATACAGGGCTTAATTGGAACTGTCTTTTATTAAAGTGTTTAGTATGAATTTTGTTTTATGCTATGAATACAAACTCCTTAATAATTTCAGGAAATACTTCCCCTTTTTTCGTTCTGAAGTTTCAAGAGGGATTCTTTCTTTGTCCAAGTGTTTGGAGAGAATGTCTTTTGAAGCATTTTGGGACTATATTTAGATGACCAAAAAAACCTGGATTTATCTTTGTTCTTTATGGTACTTAATAACTGAAACATCCTTTTTCAATAGATCGATGTCATGTATGAAGAGGAACCTTTAAAGGATTACTATACACTCATGGATATTGCCTACATTTATACCTGGAGACGGGTAAGCGGCACATCTCATAGTTGAAGATTGTCATGGTGACCTGTATTTAAAGAAGACTGAGGTTTTTTTTTTCCTTTTAACTTTGTAGAATGGTCCGCTTCCTTTGAAATACAGAGTTCGACCCACTTGTAAAAGAATGAAGATCAGTCACCAGAGAGATGGACTACCAAATGCTGGAGAACTGGAAAGTGACTCTGGGAGTGACAAGGCCAACAGCCCAGCAGGAGGTATCCCCTCCACCTCTTCCTGTTTGCCCAGCCCCAGCACTCCAGTGCAGTCTCCTCATCCCCAGTTTCCTCACATTTCCAGTACTATGAACGGAACCAGCAACAGCCCCAGCGGTAACCACCAATCTTCCTTTGCCAATAGACCTCGAAAATCGTCAGTAAATGGGTCGTCAGCAACTTCTTCTGGTTGATACCTGAGACTGTTAAGGGGAAAGAAATTTTAAACACCTGATTTATATAGATATCTTCATGCCATTACAGCTTTAGAGATGCTAATACATGTGACTATCGTCCAATTTGCTTTCTTTTGTAGTGACATTAAATCTGGCTATAAAAGATGGACTAGATGTGGTATTCATATGGACGTTAATTGAAGAGAAAGATTGTTCCTGTAAAGAATTGGGTTCTGAGGAGGCAGGCAAGATGTTTTTCTGTGTGTTAGGAAAGATGTGAAATGGTTTCTGTAACCATTGTTCAGATTTGAAAATACTCTGCCGCGGATATAAACGTTGGACCATAGTTTGTTAATCTCCACTAACTCGTACATTACATTCTCCTTGATTGTTCTTGTTATTATGCTGTTTTGTGAACCTGTAGAAAACAAGTGCTTTTTATCTTGAAATTCAACAAATGGAAAGAATATGCATAGAATAATGCATTCTATGTAGCCATGTCACTGTGAATAACGACTTCTTGCATATTTAGCCATTTTGATTCCTGTTTGATTTTTACTTCTCTGTTGCTACACAAAACCGATCAAAGGAAAGGAACCTTCAGTTTTACAATCTGTATGCCTAAAAGCGGGTACTACCGTTTATTTTACTGACTTGTTTAAATGATTCGCTTTTGTAAGAATCAGATGGCATTATGCTTGTTGTACAATGCCATATTGGTATATGACATAACAGGAAACAGTATTGTATGATATATTTATAAATACTATAAAAAATATTGTGTTTCATGCATTCAGAAATGGTTGTTAAAATTCTCCCCACTGGTTCGACCTTTGCAGATACCCTCTGTTTGAGCCTTATCAGCATAGAATATTTTTAATGTGGACCTCTAATTCTAAATTCTACTTCCTTGGAAGCAATTGGCAAATCATAATACTGGTTTTCTCCAGTAGTACATATTTACTTTTTAAATTGTTGTAGTAAAGAAGAACTTTTAACTAAGGAATTTGGAAGTAGTGTCTTCATTTCCCATTGCTTTCGATGGAATGAATGTGTTTTTAAAATGCGTATCGATCACTGTAATTCTAAAACCAGTTTTTAAGTAAACCAGCAAATTGCTGGCAGAAGGCATTTTACCTGAAATTATTTTAATATGCGGGACAGCAGGAATTTCAAATTTAAGAGTTGCATTTACAGCTATGAACAATGACCTGTGTCCTCTCTCCATTGTCTTGAAATAGAAGCAGTTTGTTTTTTAGCTTCTACAGGTATTAATTTTTAAACAGAGTGAACATGTTGAATTTAAAATATGAATCACCCCAACAGTTCTCAGTTTGTGTTTTGCTTTGGTCGAACTTGGTGTGTGTTCATCACCCATCAGTCACTTGTGAGGGTGTTTATTCTATATGAATATCATTTCATGTTTGTATGGGAAAACTGTAGCTAAACATTTCATTGTCCCCAGTCTGCAAAAGAAGCACAATTCTATTGCTTTGTCTTGCTTATAGTCATTAAATCATTACTTTTACATATATTGCTGTTATTTCTGCTTTCTTTAAAGATACAGTAAATGAAGTTTTATGAAACCACAAAGTACATATATTTTTATTTTGACCTAAATTTGTACAGTCCCATTGTAAGTGTTGTTTCTAATTATAGATGTAAAATTAAATTTCATTTGTAATGGGGAAATTCCAATAAAAAGGATATTCATTTAGAAAATAGCTAAGACTTTAATAAAAATTTGATATGAAAAGCACAATGTGCAGAAGTTTTGGAAACCCTATTGTGAATTACGACAGGTAAAACTAAAGAGAATCCATTGCTGTCTTAAATAGTGATGTTACTAAGAAGTACATGCTTTGTTGTATAATAGCTTGAAAGCCCAATTGAAAGATGTATCTGTTTATTTACTCTACAATCTTTGAAGTAAAAGTTACCCATGTTTGCCAATTTTGGTGAATTTAACTCATTTTTCTAGGCTTCTCAAGTTTTTCATGATGTTATCTAAGAAAGCAAAGTTAGTTAATGGAAGTTTCAAATGATATTTTCACTTTGGATGATCATGTATATAAAGAATGAAAAAATATTTTTCAAAGACTAAAAACCTTCAAATGCTAGTGGACCTGTTGCTTGACTTAACACAAAATCAAGTTGTGAAATCAACATGGAACTCAAAGACTTTACATCTCAACCTTTTTATGATGGACTTATTTTTGGAATTCCTTATTAAAATAGCAGATACTACATTTATGGCTTACTTAACACTGTTTTACCATTCTTGAAAACATGCCTTTATTTTGCTTGAAAGGATTGCCCCCCCCATTCCATTTGAAAATTGCTTCAGCGTTAAAATGTCTTTGTCTTTTAATAAAACAAGAAAGATTACGTTTTGCCTTCTCCCATAACCAGCTTTCACAGTTCTCTCAATTAAGATTGAAAACTTGTGCTAAGCTACCACTTTAAAACGTTTCAGTCTTCTGATAACCCTTATGAAAGCTGCTCACTTTTGTGACTCTTAGCAGTAAAAGCAGGATATGTGAAAAGTCGGCTTGGAGTTCGGCATTTACTTCTGTAAAAGTTGTCTAGGATTCTATACCACAAAGCTAGTGCTAACAAAATATGCCACAGAAAATGCCTAAATTGAGTTCACAGATTTTAGTTTAAATGCAAAAAGAGAATGAGGCTGGTTTACTGTTGTGTAAATAGCGATCTATCTTGCTTTACACATGCATACCACTTTACAAGTACTTTTTGCTTTTAAAATTGCCGGCCGTTAATTGCACTGAGTGAGGGGGAAGAAGCTGCCCTTCAGTCGACTTAACCTACCAACCATATTACTTCGTTTCAATATTCCTACGTGCAAATGTTAGGATTTCTGGAGGTACAGTGCGACTTGCAGAGTAAGCTCGCAGGGGCGTTCCTACATTCTTTTCCTCTTACTCTTTTCCTAATAGTTTGTGGAGTTGGGAGGTTCAGAAGACATGGCATAGGCCTATCAAGATAAAGTTTTGTGAAATCTTAACATAGAAACTCATGTGAAATACTCTTTTCCAGTGGCCAACAAGAAATGAAAAACAATGTTTAAATATCTTAGGGCAATCTTTTGAGGGGATGGAATTTTAATTTTAGAAACAATCTGCACATGGGACCTAGTCTCTTAGAATCTTGGGATGATGGAAATGGGTTTTGGGGGTTTTGTTTTTGTTTTTTTTTTTTTGCATTTCTTTTATATTTTAAAGGTTCGATATACTTTTTTTCTCATTGCCCCTGGAATGATAGTTGGGAAGTGCTAGTGCTTCTATGAAATGGGGGGCTACATCATATTCTGAAATACTATGGTTGTTTCCCTCAATCAGTCCTCCTCATACTTTATCCAAAGCTAAGGTCTTGATGAAATTACATTTAAGATGATCCTATTTAACAGCAGTATATACTTTCAAGACATCTGATGTGCAAAAAGTGCAGAAGGCAGCTTCAGCATAAGGCTTTTGGGTTAGAGAGCGTCATTTCACTTGAGGATGTTTCTTCAAGTATAAGATGAATGGCACAACAGGTGATTGTTTCTAAGATCGCTCTGAAAACATTCTGACTCCTCCCAAATAAAACCTTGTATTAAACTGGGACCACAGAATTCAGATAGTCGGGTCCCTTACAAGGAAGAGAAAGTATCACATATTAGAACCTCCTAGTAAGTCAGATTTGGGAAATAATACCTTGAGCCTGTGAATCTCCTTGCAAATCTCAAGATCGCCCAGTTTTGATTATGAAAGTCTCCGAAAATGTTTACACAGTCGAGTGTTTCCTGTTTCCGCAGTTAATTTTTTTTAACGTTTTTTTCTTCTTTTGGTTCTTGAAACGGATTTCCTTTATTTGCACCAGTTTCTTTTTCTTAGTGTGCAATTTCTAGAGGTCTCACATGAAGACTTCACTATGAATCTTGCCTTCATCAAGTCGACGACATCAAAAGTCATTTTATCACTGCAAAGGCTATTCTAGGATCCTTTTGAATTTTCTGAAGAAGTTCAAGTGCATGTGGAGAACTCATCCCGAAATCTCATTTAACCCTCCAAAGAAATAGGAAGCATTCAATAAAGCTCCCAGTGAGTTAAATTATTCCCATTATTCTGACTCTTAAAATATACCTTCCAGACACTGTCAGAAGGAACTTTCAAAAAGAGCAGGTGTCGTTCCCTCGGAGTCACCTACATTTCAGTAAAAATATTACTTCTTGCTCTGACTGTTGGGTCATCATAAAATCCAAACTTCACAGAGCACATGATTTCAAGTTCGGTGCCTATCTGGTGCTCTCAATCCTATCCCTCGAAATTAGCCAGAACTCAAATTGAGAGCAGAGACTTGGAAGACTCGGACCAGGGTACTCAGAAAACGCGTCGAAAATTGAGATGGAAGGAGTGAGGACGTTCCCGCGATGGAAGGAAGATGGTACTCGAAATACAGAAATCTGCCCGGGAACTACGGTGTTCGGTCCGAATGCCCCCAAGAGCGGAAGATACTTAAAATAAAGCCGAAGACAGGAACGCAGGGCGCCGCTCGGAAGAAAGCGCGAGGGTGATTAGGGTGGAAAGANGAAAAAAAAAAAGAAAAAAAAAAAAAAAAAAAAAAAAAAAAAGGAAAAAGGGAAGAAAAGAAAGACTAGAAAGAAATGGCTTCTGATATTCTGGTGCCCGGTGGAAAAGGCACAGGACGACCGCCTGGAGAAAATGACCTCCCCTTCCCGGCCGCGCGCTGTCTTCCCGGTCAGGGAGCCTTCACCAACGGGACACGTTAGGGAGGAAACGGCCATTCTCCCCGTCCTCCTTTTCTAACTAGCCGCTCTGGGATGCGCGTTCAGAGCCGCGGTTCAGACCGCGGTGACCGCGGCGCCGCGGGGGCTCCGCCAGGCCCTGCGCGTGAGCCCGGGCGGCGGGACGCCGGGAGGCCATTTTGCGCGTGCGCCGCTCGCCTCGCGCCGCCCTGGGTTCGGCGGACTCGGATCCCGCCAAATTTGAAAGCAAGATTCTCAGGCCCTACGGGCTCGGGAGGCGGCGAAAGGAAGTCGTTCCTCCCAAGCCGAAACCTGCGGCAAGGGGCGGCGACAGCGGGGTGCGCGTGGCCTCGCGAGGCGGCCACCTTCGCGCCGGAGGCTCGCCCACC
>NW_027531522.1:4139089-4140572 GCF_008692635.1 Crocuta crocuta | reverse complement strand
CCGGCGACCGGCACCTGGGCCTCGAGCTCCGCGCGGGTGGGAAGCGGACCCGCGTCCCGGGAGGCTTGCGAAGGCCACGACGCGCATTCTTGCGGCTCCAGATGGCCGCCTCGCTTTGCCCCCCACTCCTCCTCCCGCGTCAGACCCCATGCCCGTTCTCCTTCCCGAACGACGTGCCCTCGCAGTCTGAGTTTTTATTGGAGAGGCTGCAACCCGAATTATTAAGCAAGCGGAGAGTTGCCATCTTGAAGGTTCCCGAAGGCCGCGCTTCGAGGGCGGTGGCTGGAAAGGCCGATGGGAGACGGTCCTCCGTGGAGCTTGTGCAATGGGAAGAACGGCTCCAACCCCCTGGGAAGGACGTTTAGCCGCGTGACGGTGTCAAAGAGCGGGTGGCTTCGCGACAGGAACCTCAAGGTCTGGGCAGAGGAGCACTCCTGGAGGCCCGAGAGGCGACGCCTACATGGGTCTCGGGGCCAGGCGAACCCGAGAGGTCTGGCGGCCTCACGCCCCCGGGGCAGAGCGGCCGGCGGTCCGAGGCCGGGGAGGTCCCCTCCGAAAGTCGCCGGGACGCGGCCGGTTTCCGACAGAGCCTGCGCCTGCTGGGTCCCCAGGGGTGGCCCCGCTCCTCTGACCTGGGACTCCCACGGGCACCCAGACACCGGGAGAGAAAGGAACGGCGTGGGAAGGGGGAGTCGGGGGAGCGGCGGCGAAGTGAAAGCGGCTTAAAATGGGCGACGCCGGGCGCGTCCTCTTTATCAGCGCAGCCGACTGCAGGAGCCGCCATTTGGTGGCGGATTTGGGTATTTCAGTAGCACGTTGTGCGGAACGTCACAACTGGCTTGTCTACGTGGCAGGGTCGTTTTGAAGCCGCGGTTTTCAAAAATTCTAAATTCGCCCCAGCCTTGCCCCTTGGGGGCGCACTGATCCCCCTCCCCCACTCCCGGCCGACCGCTCTGCTCGCCCCCTCGACCCGGGGCGGCGACGTTTTTTTCCGGGCGACGGCGGCCGCCACCCGCGTCCAGCGGCCAGAGGGAAGCGTGACGGAGCCCGGCGCACGCCCAAAGGGGCGCTTTACTCCCCGTTTTCCAGAGACTGGGGCGACGGCGGGCGTCCGCAGCTTTCCTCTCTCGCCAGGGCGCAGAATGCCGTTTCCTTTCCGGGCGTGACGCGCCGGCCGGTCCCCCGGCCCCGGCCTCCCGCCTCACACCTCTCGGGCGGGAGGAGGCTGGGCCTTTGGGGAAGGAACCCTCCCGACGAGAGGCGGCTCCTCTGGGACCCCGCACTGGCGCTTCCAGCTCTGCCCGGAGCACCTTCGGGGACCGGGCAAGCTGGACAAATCCGTAGAGCGCCAGGCGGCGTGGCGTCCCAACCCGGCGTCGCCGGGTCTTCGAGGGTTTCCATTCAAAAGCCCCCGAGGCGTGAGGTGCCGGCCGAGAGGAGAACAAAGGGCCGAGGGGGGAAGGCGAGGCGAGTCCGCGCGCGC
>NW_027531522.1:4135459-4139064 GCF_008692635.1 Crocuta crocuta | reverse complement strand
CCCGGGACCTCATCCTCCCGCCCCCTCCGCCCCTCTCCGAGGCCGGCTCCCCCCCTGGCTCGGCCCTGCCCCCACCGCAGACAATAGGGGCGCCTCGGAGAGCGCTGCTGCGGCGCGCGCCTCGCTGAGCAGGCACCTGAGCCCCCGGGACTGGGGCGCTTTGCCGAGTCCCAGCCCCGGGTGCCCCGCTCTCCAACTTGAGCCGAGATGCTTTGTCAACGGGCCGGGCCAATGGAAAGCTTGCCTTGACATCAGAAATAAGGACGGTGGTAAAGAAAGAAGTCAAGGCAAGACGCCCGCTCCCTTTCTGGCAACGTGGACACAAAGAAGAGCTGATGGTTGCATCTGCTCTTGGTAACGGTGGCTTTCCTCTAGGTTAGAGCCACAGGAAAACGTCACGCTCTTCCGTCTTCTTTGTCTACCACGAATATTCTGCGTCTGCCCCAACATTACATCCAAATGCTCGTTCTTGTTATGCATAAGTGGATGGAGCATTCCTCCCCCCTTCATTTCATTTGATGAACCCCACCAGCCCGTGGCAGTGTAGACTGAGTGGTCTGATGCATGAAGAAAATGACTGACCTGAACCCTCAGGAATCTTTCTGCCTTTTCTAATATCTGTGGTTCTAGGGCACTGATTTAAATTTAACAGAACCTTGTTAGTGTTCTAAACCGGTTTTTACTGAAGAAAAATCGTCCCAGTGTCCAGCACAACCTTTTATTTAGCTCTTGGATAACTTGGGAAATGTGTGCATTGCCAAATTTCTTCACTCTGGATAACTGCCCCTGCTTTAAATAGCCATTCAGTTAGCCGAGTGTTCTTCAAGGATTAAAATGTCATGTAAATCACAGATATGCTGAAATTTCTAAGTTTAAAGCACCTCGGGGACAACACCTGCCTTATAAAATTTTGTGTGCTCCAGAGTCCTTTTAACATAGTTCAACAAATATTTGACTTTCTAGGGGATCCTAGAAGTTCAACAACCCTACCTAAAAAAAAGTTAGTAGCTACTATATAGCTTGGGTACCTTTAATGAACTCAGTGAAAAGCTAAACATTTTCCAAGCCAGTGGCATTAAGCAGATACTCTCATCCATGCATATTGTTACCTAATTATGTTTCAAGTGCGGTAGATTGTACTAAAATTATCTGACAGATCTTTCCAGAATTCCAAGAACAATGACAAATTGTATATGAGAACTTATAACTTTGCTATTTTCCCACTAAAGGGATCTGAAAATTGGTTACATAGCCATCTGCAAGATGAAATGTTAAAGTGACTTTCATACTTTCATAGAGCATAGGCAACACATTAACTTTCTTCACAGTTCAACAGGAACGCTTCAGGGGCTAGTATTGGATGCTGCAAATCTACCAAGGCAATGCATCTTGAAATATTCATTTTCACTTAAGTCAGTTTTAAAGTATAGTGAAAGTAGTTAGTATGTCTTACTTAATCATATCTGATGGTAAACTCAAATCAACACGCATCCTAAAATGACTGTTAGGTGTGATATTTTTTAAGAGGTTCACTTTTAAGCTTCACAAAATGTCAAGTTCATTAAATAAGGCAGTTTACTTCAAAGAAGAAAGTTAGCACTACTCGGCTCCTGGAGGCAACATAATGACCTGTAGCTTGCCCAAACACCCCACCACCACCTTAAAAATAGGAAAGCAAGGCTTAAGTGAAAGGTTCCCTTCTACGGTCTTTCAAGAAAGAAAAGCTCCAACAACTTGCTTTGGACCAAGTTAAAGAGATTATCTCCCTTTTTCATTACGACTGTGTCTTTCAATGAATTGAAGGATAAGATCAAAGTGCATTCATATTCATGTGAATTATCGCTATTGACTTGAATAATGATGGATTTCATTGTTTTATTTAAACTGAAACCAGAAATGCTGCTGCTTTTGAGCCTACACCCCTAAGGCTGTAGAATTTCTTCTATGAGGACTCAAAAGCCAAGCAATTAGGTCTGACAACCACGTCATTTCCATAATGTACTTCCGTACGGAGGACTATTTATTGGAATCGGTTACATTTCTGTGGAATCTTACCATGCAATTTTTGACTCCTTTCCAACCTTCTGAATTAAAAAAAAAAAAGAAAAGAAAAGAAAAAGAAAACCTTAAGTTTAATAAGAACATTTCCAAAATACTTAAGTGTGAATTGTATTGGGAAGATGTTTAGACAACTTTTAATTGTTCATGAATTAGAAAATAAATGTTATCAGTAATTAACTCAGGACAGTGTTTTTGCTTTGAACGTGATTCATTACAGTTTGCTTTCTAATGTAACTGAAGAACTTGGTCAGAGTAAGCTTGGGAAAATGTGTTTACCAGCTGTTTCTTTCTAAATATGCCTCGTGACAATTTTCTTAAAATATTTTCACTTGGGTTCTCTTCAAACCATCCCATCATGTTCTATGGAGAAAGAAGTTATGAGATGCAATGGACCCCAACCACTTTCACCAAATGTTCATTCTTCTAAAATTATGCACCTATTAAAATTCTTATCACTTGGGAGAATATCTCTAAGGAAATTCTTTACAGCCAAGTAAGTTTACAACACAATAATATAAGCATCCTTTAAAATAGGCATGAAAAAATGCAAATATACACAGTTCATATAGGCTCTCTGAACTTGAAGAGAGACTCTAGTGCAATCCAAGTTTATTGTATGACCATGGTCTGCAATGGGTTCTGGGAATATCCTATCCCACAGAAGTAGCTGATACTAGCTACTTGGTATCACCCTTAAATTCTGGTCATACATTTAAATCACACATAAGCATCACATTTTTAAAAAGAAAACCAATGTTTTTCTATCCAATTGTGCTCCAAGAAGTCCCTATCCTCACTGTCCCCATTTGCTGTCCTTAGTTTTGCAAGGCACTCTTCAAGCCAAGAGTTTGTTAGTAAGTTTGATTCTATTTGGGATTTGGCCATAAACATGCTGGCATTATTTATATATTTCTAAGTTTATTTGAACTTCCAAGAACTTTACTCTTGACTTACAATTAAAATGATAAACAATTACGTATTATTCTTTCATCAGAGAGGGGGAAGGGGATGGAAACATTCCTAGAATAAAAAGCACTGCTTTATAATTCATTTCCTGTCTTGCTAATGGGAAAGGTATTGGTATTTTCCTCATATAGGTGGTCATTAATATTTTATGTTATCCATATGAGAACATTTATTCTTCACTCAAAAAAGTAAATATGGGGTAACGTTGGAGTAGGAGGCAAATTAAAGCAATCCAGCTTTAGCGATATTCTGATGTTCCCTCTAAAATATCAGTTTTAGATATTCCGTGCCACCGCGTCTTGCAACTTAGTCTACGTATTAGCGGAGCTCACTCTCGGCTCTGATCATCTCGGTGGGGGAAGCCGACCGCAGAGTGGATAAACAGCCTATGCCGTTTTTTGTAAAAAGAAACCTTGAAACTCTTCTCTCATTACTTTTGCACTATTTTCTAAGGGTCAGAGCATACAGTCAGTTATTATTCAGAGTAATCAGTGAGCAAGAAGTTTTGGCTTGGGACTTGCTATAACAAAATGACGTCAAACATAAAAAAAAAATTGAGGTTCGCACATGCGCAGTGA
>NW_027531522.1:4009108-4135375 GCF_008692635.1 Crocuta crocuta | reverse complement strand
CCCTCCTGGGTTTCAGATCCAAACTGCCGCCTGACCCCAGCCCCAACCGACTCCCGGCGCCCCCTCCCTCGTTGGAAAGTGCGCGGAGGTGCTCGTTGGAGTCTGAAAGTGTGGACTAAAGGCAAAGCTGAGGACGTCCGGGGGTGCTGCCTTCTTCCCCTCGCCTCGGGCCCCAACACCCCCGTCCGCACTGAGCACAGCTGCCGGCCGGGGGCAGCGCCGTCGAGCCGCCGGGAACCCGGTGTCCAGCCTTGCGGAGCCGGCCAAGGACTTGGGGCCCGGAGTTGGCGGAGCCCGGGCGCAGGTGTGGCTGGACCCGCACCTGAGTCGTGCGCGGGGCCGCGTCCTCCCAGGTCTTGGACCGGATGCACACGTGCTGGGCCTCCGGGGTCGTTTCCTATGTGACATCTTCCCTTCCATTTTTGTCTCTCGTATTCTGTACTAATAAAAAGATGGGAAAGGAACAGTACCTCCCTTCCCTGAGACAAGTCCAACAGCGTCAAGGTTTTAAAGAGGTGGGGGGGGGGGGCCTGGGAAGTGTTGAGAGAGAGAGAGTGGTTGACATCTATGTCAGGTCGCTCAGAGATTTCTATCTGGTGATGCGGGGTTTGGGTACAGTTTTTAAGGAAAACTCCCTTTAAAAAGAGAATTCACACACACCACACTTTTATGCATGTCCCAGCGCCTGCGTCAGACGTCTACATCCATTTTTAGTATCAATTATATTGTGCTATATGCTGCTTTTGGAAGCGAAATTATTCGTGTGTGGAATCCCCCTAACCACGGTTTACTTTTGGGGGTGGAAAAGATGAGTTCAGTCTCTGCATCCACTGAATTACTGGAAAAGAAAGACATGTACAGGTGTATCCTTAGAACTTTGGGCAAGTTCGACCACTGTCATCGTAATATTTTACTGACCTTAACCCTGAAACGTAAACACTTTAAAGTTGCAAGTGTAAAGAATTGACTTTAAAAGGCTTGAAAAGCAAAGAATAGGAAATAAGACAAATACAGCACAAGCATAGAAATGTTAATAATCTTCCCCCTCCTGGACAGGAGTGACCGAGTCTCTTTTGCACTGCTGACAAACCTGATGGCCCAAATGTAAGGTCTGTTGAGACCTGTGTGTAAAATCCTGACGTTTTCCCCCAAAAGAGTGCCAGAGAAACATTTAAGAGTCGTATGTTTGCTTTCATCATTATAGATAATACTTTGAGTCCACTAATTTGGTTATGGGGTATGGAGTGCTTTTATTTTCAAGTATGCAAATATGGAGTTATTTCAGTAATTTTAGATTTGTTGTTGGGAAAATGATTATTGTATCCTATAACTTGAACGATTACATGCAATTGCCAAGTGAATGCCTACTTCAATTGGTAACAGTGTTTTAATTCTTTGAGGGAGGAGAGGAGGAGGGAGATTTCCTATCTAGATAAAACCCAGCTAATTTTTCTTAAAGAAGTCTTTTATTATTTAAGTGATGTAGCTATTCTCATTTCTTCACCTAGGCTACCCTAAGTCCCTTGTCATTGCTGCCAAAGTACTTATATGGCTTAGAGCAATTACTGCTCTTAAAACAGGGGCAGGCTGCAATGTATACTTGTTGAATGAATTAATACTTTGTTTATGTGTCTTTCTCCCCCTGGATTTCATGTGCTGGAAGACAGGCACATTCAGTTATTTGCAAATTGTCTGGCACACATTGATACTTAATATTTGTTTGGCTTGGTAGAGGAATACACACACATACACTTGATTCACCTCAACAATTTTTCAAATATGGATGTTAATATCTACTTAGCACATAAAAAGCCTTAACTTTTAAAATTCAGTTAGGAGCTGAAGGAAAAAAAATGTATGTATGCTAAAATTAGCAAAATTTCTCTTAGGCGTGTGTGGAATATCTTCCCATGATAATGGGATTTTTCTGGATTCCCAAAGCAGATTTTTAGAGAAGTAGAACAGGATTTTTAAACTGACTTTATAATGTTGTCTTTTAAAGTCTAATTTTCTTAAGTAAAAATATTAACTGCAAAAGTGATTTTAAAGTTACACATGACTAGCTTAGGCTTCCAAACAAATCTTTCATAGAAACATTTTTGCAATTTCTTCAGATAATATGTTTCATCCTCATTCAAATGTATAGTGTAACAGGTCAAGTACAGTGTATGTCTGCATTTAAAGTCAGCTGGTACTTTAAGAACAGTAATCTTAAATAGCACTTTTTTAAAAGCTGAACTATCCCTTTGAAGTTTTCTTTCTCGTTATTCAACTGTTACAGGTGTGTATGTGACCATGGGGTGTTCGATTAGCTTTGAAAAGCAGAAGGTATTTTATTTTGAAGTCAGTAAGTTGAAAAGTGGGTCAGAAAATATAGATTGGCTTTCTTGTCAGTAAAGGTTACCTGCTGCCATATTTTATATTTGAATTGCTGATAAGAATATTCATTTATATGCATATTATAATCATTCTGTTGCATTTCTCCATTTAATTTTAAAGACTTTGTTTTCAAAAAAAGCTAGAACAAAGAGGCAAAGATCTGCTTCTTTAATGTGTCCAGTTTCAGATATACAGTAGGAATCTTATGTTTTATCAGAAACAATAAAATTTAACCCACAGACATTGTTAATGACAGATACTCAGGACCTATAGTTAAAAATAATTTATGTACCATTGGAACTTAAGCTTTTAAACTTGGTAGCATTCCATAAGTAGACTTGTATAAGTAGCATGTTTATAAGGTTTAGACACTGTTTTCACTATTGAGTTCCTAGCTCAACACTTTTAGAGTAGAAATCATAGTAAAACAATTACTAAAAATGGCAGCTGTGGTAGCTTAGGAGTTTGAATTATTTAAGGACTGAAACCAAATATGGAACCTTTTAGTTTTAAGGGGATTTTTTTTCACAATGCAACAAGGAACTGAAAACAAAATTACAGTGAAGGTTTTATTTGCCATTTCAATTATTTGCTCAATCTGTTTTCCCCCACATCTCTAAATGGGACCATACAAAAACTTCAATTTTAAAAGACCTGTTTCCTGAGAGAAATTGGAGATCATAGTGAAACTTATGACTTTGGAGTTAGGTGAAGTCATTGTGAGTATCACTGGCTTCTGAACTTGCAGAGCAAACGACAAGCACCTGCTCTGGGCATAGCAGGGACCTGACTGCACACACTTACTCTTTGTTATTGCTGGTCTATTCCCTAGCCTTCTGGGGCTCCACAGAATACCAGGACTTCATCAGAGAGCTCAAGTCAAGGTGAGAGCTTAAAGATTATGATACAGGACTCACCCCAAATATGAGAACCAGCCTACGCCCTTCTATGGATGAGATATCAAGAAGTTTCCTGTCTTGGCACTACTCAGCAACAGCTGTGGCTATCTATTCCATTGACACCTGGTGAAATTGTAGTTGCTGATGGAGAAACATTTCAAATTGACACCTGTCATTGAAACATGTCCTGCACAGTTTTCAGGCAAGCTAGAAACCAGTGACAAGACTAAGTGCTTAATTTTTGTTAAAAGAAACCGGGTAAAATAATAATTAATAATAATAATAAAGTTCTACAAGCTAGAGAAGTCTGGTTAAGATAATTAGAATCAAGACTTCCCAGGGAAAGAGTCTCTCTCCCTTTCTTTTGGAAATGTCATGTAGCAAGAAAATGAAGCCTAAATCTGAAAGACAAAAAGAAATGTTTAAAAGTCACAGAAGTGAGGAAACAGCAAAGTTAGTCGTAATGAGGAGAAAGTCACGGAAGGCAGGACATTTACCATCCTGTTTTCCCCGTCTACTTTTCTCATTGATTCTCTAGGGGTTGCTTATCACATACTCTTAAAGCAGTATAATTAAGTTATGGACATGGTTGGTCTGGACTCTCCAGGAATCCTGAAGCCAGAAATGCCAGGTAGTATGAAAGCTGGATTAAAGAGGAAAACCATGTGGCTTTAAGGCTGCATTGACAGTGTATGTATCAGATTACACAAGGTCACATGTGAGAAGTCTCTTGACCGTCTAAGCCAAGGCGACTCCACTGATGCAGTTTTCTGGTCTCGCCGCGCTTGGACTCTCGCGGTTCCCTCGGGGTTCTCTCGGGGGCTCCCCGCAACCTTCCCCTTCCCGTCCCCACCCCCCCAGCCAGGACCGAGTAGGTGCCGCGGTCGGGAAGCTTTGCGGCTGTGGGTTCGGTGTGCACGGAACCTCGCGCTTCTGGCGGACGCCCGGGGCCCGCGGCACAGCGACGTCCACGGTGCACGGTCCCCGCGGCGGCGGGGNGCACCGTGTCTCCCCTCCCCCCCCTCCCCCCGCAGTGTTCGAGCAGTACCAGAAAGCCCGGACCCAGTTCGTGCAGATGGTGGCGGAGCTGGCGACCAGACCCCAAAACATCGAGACGCTGCAGAACGCGGGTGAGCCGGCGCCCTGACCGCGCGTCGCTGCGCGCCCCCGGCCTCGCCCCTGCACCTCGAGGTGCTCGTCGCCCCTGATGCTCAGCCGGCCCTCGCCCCCTTACTTCCTTCCCCTCACCCGGTCTCCCGGGCCCCTAGTCTGCCTGGGTCCCTGGCCCCCTGCCTCAACCTCATTCGGGCGCCCCCCGTCGTCCTGCTCCCCCGCCGGCTGAGCTTTTGGAGAAGAGCAGGGTGGGGGCGGGAGGGCGGCGCCCCTAAATTCCTCCAATCCACCGCGGACGCCGTCGGGTAGAAGCGTTCGTTCTGCTGAGCGGGCCTTTCTGGGTGTGAGGCCGAGAGGGCGAAGCCTCCAGATGGGTGCGAGAGGGGCCCGGCGTCCCCATTTCCATCTTTCTCACAGCCAGGCAAGTGTCAGGTTGAAAGTCAAGGCCGTACGAATTGCCTGGAAGTCATTTTACATGAGTGGGAATCCACCTTAATCAGACCCATTTTATGCGGGTGCCGTTGCCTGTCACCCTGCCTTTGATCACCTTCGACTTCCTCACACCAAAGGAATTCCAGAGCGGTGGACACACTATTTCTCGTCTTGGCGTCAGTGAAAGAGCAGAGATTTGCTTGAATAATTTCCAAGACATTCAAAGTAGGTAAAGTGTTAGCTTTGAGACGTCCTTATGGTGCTGTCATTCCGCCCCCTCAGTCCGAACTCAAGCAAACTCTAGAAAGAGGAAGAGAGGGAGAGGGGGGAAAGGGAGGCAGGGAAAGAGAGGTTTGCTTCTTATCAACTAACATAAACAGATGGAGAAGATAATGGTGGATTCAGGATGATTCTACCACCATCTGAACTCAAAGTCAGGTAGCACTTTATGACTATTGTGTTATCAGTGTTCAGTTTATAGGATGTGATCTTTAAAACTCATTCAAATTAACACGGAATTAAAAGAAATTTAAGAACATATTGACAAGGCAAGAATGTTTAAAAATAATGTTTACTGTGGCTTCTTTGAGCAGAATTACTATTGTACCCAGATGGCGATTTCTTCTGTCACTGAGAGGGATTTGGGTGTTCATTCCTTGTATGTTTTTATTGGGGGAGGGGTTGTATTCGGAATAGAGAAAGTATAGTTGGTAATCATGTTTTAAAACTCCTTTTGGGAGGATAATTGTGGATTTACATGCAGCTGTAGGAAATAATACAGAGATCCGCTGTCCCTCAAAACTGTGGTATGATATGACACCTGGGATGTCGACAGTGACAAAAATCCATCAGTTTTATTCAGGTTTTCCCAGTTTTGCTTGTACTTACATGTGTGTGTGTACGAGTGTAAGTTTAGTTCTATACAGTTTTATCCCGTGTGTAGCCATCATTACTATAGTCAGATACAAAAACACTTTCTCACTGCAAGGATCGCTTATGTTGCTCTGTTAGAAAGAACCACACCCACCTTATTCTTGTTCCTAACCCTGGACAGCCACTAATCTGTTCTCCTTTTGAAAATGTCAAAGTTGCTAATCTTTTGTTCTGCATTTGTTTCAAGTGGATTAATCTTCTTTCTTCTGCGTGTGCGTGTGTGTGTGTGTGTGTGTGTGCTTATGAGCAAGAGTATATACTTCTCAAAGTACCCAGAACAGTGTTGGACACAGTGTATCATATATAGAGACTAATATAAGTTTATAAGAGCATATTTTTAAATGCACTTAAGTTTTAGGTTTTTTCTCCCCTCAGTCCTACTCCATGGCTTTTGCGAATGGACACTTACTATTTACAAATATGTAATTTCTGAACTACATGTGTACTATGTTTTAGCTAAACTAAAACATTTTTTAAAAGGGAAAATGATTGGCATTGTTTTAAAAATTTGATACTGAAACACAGGGGTATAAATCACACTTAAGATACAGAATATCACATTTTAGAATGATAGTGGCAGGTTATCTCTTCCTGTAAGTGTACAGTGTAGAATATATTACGGAATTTAATCATTAGGCTAAATGATCACTGAAGTATAAGTGACTTAGATATGGCATCTTAAATAGCCACCTATTTCCACTTGTGGTCTGGCTTATGAAGGAATGGAATATAACAATGTTGTGAAGTTGTTTGCATTTGACCATTGTTGATGGAATGCTAAGATTTTTTTTTCTTGAGGAAAAACATTTTTAACATATTTTTGCTACCTAGATTCAATTTAAGCACTTCTTTAATAATTTTAAATTGAGGCAGCTAATGGATATTCCAATATACTTATTCTTTTAATTAAGATAATCTGTAAGCTTTGTTAATGAACACATAATAGTCTATAACCACTCAAATGGTTTGTTCTTTTAAAAGAATCACCATGGATTTTAAAATACTTTTGAATGAGCCACAATATATATATGCATCATTTATAAGCTTTTTTTTTTTTTTCAGTCAAGTGACTTCATTTTGGTAGAATAAAATATCAATGCATTTTATTCCTGACTTTGACAGACTCTTTACATACCTGGGAAGGTTTTGTTTTGTTTTGTCTTCTCACTTTTCTTCTCCAATGAACTGCTTAAATAAATATGTATCATGGATCCAAGATAAGGTGAAAAATATTTTCCATATAGGCATCATGATAAATCAGTATTAATTCACTAGTTAAAGAGTTTTGAATACATTCACTGTGGAAAGAACCTTAAAGGTAAAGCTTCTCAATGGAGTTTTATTTCATTTAAATCTCTGATCTTTTTCATTATACTTCTGATGTGCTGATAAGAAGATTTACTTTGTTAAATATGTCCCAAGTAATTACTAGAGCAAACAAAGTGCTACAAGATTTGGACAAAAATGAGTTTGATTTCGAAACAAAATTGTTGCTAGGAAGAATGGTATACAATGTGTCTCCAACCTAGAGTTATTTTTTTCTTACTGAGATTTTGCTCCTTCTAAAATACATACATGAAAACATGAAAAAGTTTAATGTTTGTCATAAAATCTCTTGATGCACCCTCCAACTCTGTACATTAGAACAAATACATCTTGCAGCTACTTATAAATGAATTTTGATACTTCCCCTCTTTGAGTACACAGTAACACGTGTAACACATTGTAAATACTAGAGATAATACACTGCTACTTCTACCAATGGTTGAATTTCAGCAAAACAGAGGTGATTGTTTAGTTATAAAATATAAGGAATATGTCTTGTAGCATATTGGAGTATCAGGCCACTCTTAGGTTGTTTAGAAAGTCTTTTATAATAAGCTACTATAAAACCTCCAAAGAAAATTCTTTTTAAACTGTTTAACTATATCAACTATTTCTGAGGCAGCTATTTATGTAAGAAAATTGGGGTAATTTTTAAAGTAATACTTTGTAATATTTAACATGTAACCTATTGCAAAACAACAAACATTCCTAATCCGGAGTTATGCACATTTTTCAGAAGAGCAGGAATGGAGAAGGCTGCTTAACACTTTAAATATGCATCTGCATGAAGCTAATTTGCAATTTTAGGCAATTTAATGGGTTTAGAATTCAAGGAAATAAGTCATATACATTGACACAAAATGATTTTAAATTTCATATGTCTGGGGCAGGGTGAAAATGTTCAGATTAATGATTTAGCACCTCAATTTGCCAAGAAGGATAAGCTGGTAGTAAGCATTTATAATGTGTTTAAAACAGCCTTGTTAGGTACGTCCTATGATTCTCTGTTCCCAAGGATATTGAAACTGAAAAGATAATGAGTAGAGCAACTTAAAAAAAAAAACAAAAAAAAAACCCCTTAACCAATCATGCTATTTAAATTTCATGAATATAAAAGGAGTCTTAGAAATGTGAATGCATAATAATTAAAGCACTGATCTTTTCTTCAAAGATAGGCATAGTGGGTTTTTTGTGTTTTGTTTGTTTGTTTGCTTAAGTGGAAAACATATCAGGGAATTATAAAAATTCTGAACTTGTATGCACTTAATATGTGTTAATAAGATGTGGTTTACCTATACCATGGAATACTACATGGCAATGAGAAAGAATGAAATCTGGCCATTTGTAGCAACAGGGATGGAACTTGAGGGTGTTATGCTGAGCGAAATAAGTCAGGCAGAGAAGGACAGCTACCATATGTTTTCACTCATAGGTGGATCAGGAGAAACTTAACAGAGGACCATGGGGGAGGAGAAGGGAAAAAATAGTTGGGGAGAGGGAAGGAGGCAAACCATGAGAGACTCTTGAATGCTGAGAACAAACTGAGGACTGATGGGTGTGGGGGGGAAAGGGGGTGATGGGCATGGAGGAGGGCACTTGTGGGGATGAGCACTGGGTGTTATAAGGAAACCAACTTGACAATAAACTATGAAAGAAAAAATATTAAAAAAATAATATGCATTAATAATACACAATAATATCCTAAAAACAAGATTATTCCAAATTTTGTTCTGTGTTCCAAACCCTTGTTCCTACATGGACATTTATCTGCTTTGTTATCTAACCATTGATACATAAGTGAAAAATAATATAACCATTGGTACATAAGTGAAAAATAATATAACCAGGGCTAGGATCTCATTGTATTCCTAGGGGAAACTGGATGATTAAAAAAAAAAAAAAAATCCAAGCTACGGATGATCCTATAAGAGTGGGGCTTAGAAGCAGCAAGTTTGTGTGGATTAAATTTTATGTGACAAATTAATGTTTTTGAAAAGTTATTTAAGTATTTCCGAACTCCTCTTTACATTTCAATGTTTTTTTTCTTGGCTTTTGATCCTCTGACTTTTATAGAACCTTTACCTATAGGTTCCTTGCCTAATTAATTTCTACTCATTCTTTATGGCTCTGCTTAGATGTTGATTCCTCAGGGAAACCTTCCTTGAGCTCTCACAGTAAGTTAAGTCTCTTGATTTATGCTTTCCTTGCTCCTAATATTTCTCTTTCGTGATACTCATCACAATTGCAATGATTTAGTTTCCTCTTTCTCCACAAACTCTAAATTCCATGTCTAGCATAATGTTTAGCATAGAACAGAGGTTCAACATATTTAAATAGAATGAAAGAAGGAATATTATTTTTCAAAGTGTTTTCATATCTCTTAAAAAGCTCATGTAACAGTTCAGGTAGGTAGGGTACAAATCTTCAGTGTAGATACTTAAGCCCCAAAATGCTCAGATAATTGCCCTTATCACAACGAAAGTCAGTCTTGGCCAAACTGAGACTAGAAGATGTTTCTTAAAAAGTTTTTACATTTATTTATTTTTGAGAGATGGAGCACAAGTGGGGGAGAGGCAGAGAGAGAATGAGACACAGAATCCAAAGCAGGCTCCAGGCTCCACACTGTTAGCACAGAGCCCGATGTGGGGCTTGAACTCACAAACTGAGATCATGACCTGAGCCAAAGTCAGACACTTAACCGACTGAGCCATCCAGGTGCCCCAGAACATGTTTCTTAACTGCTGCCTGACATTGTGCTCTTTTGGTTTAGGCCTTTAGATACCAATACTGTCTAGTAATTGTGTGTAATTGGCTTTGAGGTCTCCTTTGAAGACCATGATGGAGCTTGACTGGAGGCCTGATGCAGAGGACTAACTTTAATTGAGAAGTACCTGGAAGTTGGAGGGAGTGGGAGCCATAGTTCGAGCTCACACTGGACTCAGAACGCTAGAGGACCATTCGGCTTCCTCAGGCTTCTAAGGAAAGCCTTATCAAGCCAGCAGCTCTTTAAAAGCCCCCCAGGAAAAGTGTGTAATCCACTGGAAGTTGCAAACTGAGATAGTACTTCAGAGCTGTCAGCTGAGTGAGTCCCTGCTGGGATTGGGGAGGAGACTAGAGCAGGGCCCAGGTGGTCATCCGCCTCTGACTGCCTGCTCTCCTGGGCCTTTGACAACATGGGAGGTAGAGCACAATGAAGAGGGAGGCACTCGGTACTTGGTCAGTTCATCAATGCGAGCATATATTTAACACTTCCCTTTGTTTTTTATTTGATGGTGCTCGGTGTGGAGGACTTGGACTCCATGTTCACTGAGGTCAGAACTTTGGGATCTCTATTGAGATCTCTCTTTGGCTCTAGGAGAAACCCAGGGCCACACCTTGAGAAAAATTTGGTCTTACATTGTGGTGGGTGGGAGCGGCCCCTCTGAACATGTCAGACTTCCCTAATTTTAAAGTGAAATATTGGCTTTGCCATATACCCCATTTTCTATCATCAGGGTGTCTCAATTTTAAAGTTATTACTTATTCAAGTTCTAAGTCCAGGTGAAAACCAGCGATATTGGTGCTTGTATATATGCATACGTGTGTCTTCAAAGGAAATGATCTCTGTCCATTGTTCTGTATATTCTAAGTTCCTCTTTGTGTCATTAGAATCACCATTAGTTTATATACATAGACTAGCGTACATTAGTTTTCCCTAGAAATGGCTTTGTAGAATTATTCTAATAATATGCTTTTTTTTTGAGGGCTTATTTAAACATAGATACTTAGAGTTCCCACTGCCTCTTTTCATCTAAATCCCATTGAAGACATTGTCCATTTTGTTGTTAAATGTTTTTTTTAATGCAAAAATACACTCTTTTATTCAACCGATCTTTATTAACATTATGTATCAAGCTAGGCCTACGTATAAAATTTCAGGAAAAAACTTTGTTCCTGCTTCATTTTACAAAGTAGTTCCAGGAAACCCATGGTATATTTAGAGCTCAGTTGCAGCAGCTATTCTTAACCTATATTTCTGATTTCTGATAAGTAGTTCCCATCTCTCTGCATGGCTCTTAATTGTTATCTTTGTATCTACATCTTTTAGAGTAAACTATCTCAAAAAGTTTCCAAGTAAGTGGAGTATGAATAAAACACAACAGTTTATCTAAAGATAGGCTTCTGAGCTGATTACCTTCCAAAAGAGCCCTCTCTAAATATTACCCATGAAACCTCTTGGAACAGACAATTCTCTTATAACTATCCTATTTATGCTCTCCTGACCCCATTCATGCACATTGGAATTTTCTGCAGCCTGCTGAGTATCAAAGGTACAAACTGTAAGAGAGGAAACACGTTGACAAAAGAAGATAGGACTAAGTCAATGTTTGCAAGACTCCAGAAGACTTTCAAATTAAAATAGAATTATATCTATATGAAGTGATGTGGGCTGAGGGAACAGTTTAAATGACCCATATACTTAAAAACAAACTATGAACACGGGGCTCCTGGGTGGCTCAGTCGGTTGAGCATCTCACTCTTGATTTAGGCTCAGGTCACGATCTCACAGTTCGTAGGTTTGAGCCCCACCTCAGGCTCCACTCTAACAGTACAGAGTCTGCTCAGAATTCTCTCCCTCCCTCTCTCTCTGCCTCTCCCCTGCTGACCTGCACACACTTTCTCTCTCTAAATAAATAAATAAACTTAAAAAAAACTATGAACATATATTATCCATTTTTTATTTTTAAAAAATTTCTAAAAATCATTTTATTGGGCTACAATTTATACACCATACAATTCACCCATTTAAGTGTAAAATTCAGTGGTTTTTGGTACATTGTTAATTTCTTAAAAGTTTTTTATTTAAGTAATCTCTATACCTACTGTGGGGCTTAAACTTACAACCTTGAGATCAAGAGTCGTATGCTGCCAACCTGGCACCCCAGTACATTGTTAATTTTTAAAAATTGTGGTAAAACATAGCAAACTTTGCCATTTTAACCATACAATTCAGTGACATTAATTACATTCCTAATGTTATGTGACCATCACCACTATTATCTCCTTTTTCATGTAATTATAAACATGTAAGTTCCAATCATTTTATCTCAAGTATTAGGTAAATTGAACTTGCCATAACTTTTATCTCTGGGCACTTACGCAGTTCAGATCTCACATACAGACAATGGTGGCCGTGACCTACTTAAGAGTCAAAGAGTTGCCCTGGAAGAATGAATGAGATTTCAGTTTAATACAGTCATCAGGGAAGAGAGCTACAGTAATGTGAATGGTAGAATTAACAGATTATAGCCTTTGGTATGCATTCAAAGCCTGGCACATATAGGCCAATTTTCATTGCTAAATGGGCTGTGATTGATATTGGGGAGGAGAAACAGGAGAGCATAGACACTAGAGCTATAAAATAGTGTCTGACCCATAGAATTGTAATGAGGACTGATGGGTTAATAATTTTTAAATAAAAAAAAAATGTATTCATTTTGGAGAGGCAGAGAATGTGTGGGGGAGGGGTAGAGAGGAAGACACAGTATCTGAAGCCGACTCCAGACTCTGAGCTGTTAGCACAGAGCCCGACGTGGGGCTCAAACTCACAGTTGTTGAGATCATGATGTGAGGTGAAGTCGAACGCTTAACCAACTGAGCCACCCAGGTGCCCCGATGGGTTAATATTTGTAAATTTCTTAGGGGAGTCCCTGGCACATGGTCAAGGGTGCTTTGTTCCCTCTTGGAAGGGCTGTTAGTTGCCAGGGGGAGTCAGGGGCCTTGGACCTAGCTGCTTCTTACCCTTCCCCATTTAACAGTGACATACCAGATGTGGGAGCCCTTCCCTCACAAACACCTGAATTAACAGTGACTCGCTCAACAAAATTCAGAGGATACTAGAGTCAATGAGAATACATTTAAAATAAGAAAATAGAGTTTTCTTGAATTATTTATCATTACAATTGAATTCTGTGCAAAAAGACTATCCATGCATTTCACAATTCATTCTGACCCTTTAAATAAATTAGAGGACTCTCTGTGTGTTGTAAGGGATATAACATTTAAAATCATAATTGTTTTTATAGTTATAGCAACAAAGAAGTATTTCACAGAAAACAGGGCAAAGAGATATGATACTGAAATTTATTATTTCTTTATTTAACGTTTATTTTTTGANCCTGAGCCAAAGTTGGACGCTTAACCGGCTGAGCCACCCAGGCGCCTCTGAAATTTATGATTTCTTACTCAAATGAAGGAATAGTAGTTCGTGGAATGTAATCATAGAGACTGGGAGAAACCAAATCAAGGCCTGAAAATTCTTGATTCTAAAAAAAAATAAAGGGAGGAACACTTATTTTCAAGTAAAAAATGACCAGTGAAGGGAAATGAGAACATGTTATAAAGTTCATCAATGTCATGGAACTTGCTTCAGTAAAAATATAGTCATGTACATGTAATAACTTGCAGAAATAAAAACATGTAAAATTGCTAAAGTTGGTAAGTGTAATTGGAGCTGAGATAGGAGAGTAGGTAATGCTTAGTGTGGTAAGAATGTGGTAGAGCCAAGACTACGAGTGCTTCAGTAAGAGTCGGTTGTCCATTCAGAACTGTGCTAGGTGATTTGATAAATAGAAAAGAAGTATAAAACAAACCCTGCCCTAGAGATGTTCATTATTTTACTGAGAAGATAAGACATTTTTTCACACAAAACAAATGAGAGAACCACGGAACATGTCACATCAAGGAGGACGGCTGCGCTTTGCACAACTTTAGAAGTGCCATTTATATCATGATTTATGTGAATGGCATCCCCTGGACTTGTGCAGTACACAGAATGCCCAGCTATCCATGTTGGACCTTGGAATTATTCAGTCTTCATTCTCATTTATTTGCTTCCCTCAGAGTGAGTGGTGTACACAATAAGCTCCCGATGGCTTTCCACTTAGAATAACATCACACCATCTTAATTTGATCTATAGCCAAGTTTGACCTGGCTCCACCCAAGTTTTCCAGCTTTGTCTCTTGCTGCATCAGCCCTCCCAACTCTACGTCTCAGGCCAGTGTGAACTTATCATAGCCTCTTCAACAGTCTGCGACAATCATGCCTCCTTTGTCCAAGCCAGAAACCTGGAAGTATCACTGATTCCTGCCTCTTTGCCACGGTAATCAGTTTGTCTGGTTAATATCTCTTCAGAGCTTTCACTTTCCTCTTTCCCTTTGCCATTAGTATTCTTCAGGCTATCTTCACATCTGGCCTCGGCTCTTAGAATAGCTTCCTAAGTGGTCTTCCTGCCTCCCATCTTGTTCCTTTCATGTTTTCTCCCCAGTGTAATCAGCGATCCTTCTTTACAAAGTACAAAAACACTGACACTCACGTTCAGATTAAATCCAAAATACTTAAAATAGTTTATTGGGCTCTTAAGTACTTTTGTCTCTGTTAATCTCTTAGGCTTCTTTTCCCACCCCGTTCTTTGTTGCCCTCTTATATGATAGGCATACTGCATTCTCAGTTTTGTCAACATATCAAACTCTTGGTTCTTTTTAAAAAATGTGCGCTTATTTTTGAGAGAGAGAAAGAGCAAGTGAGCATGGGGGAGGGGTAGAGAGAGAGGGAGACAGAATCTGAAGCAGGCTCCAGGCTCTGAGCTGTCAGCACAGAGCCCAATGCAGGGCTTGAACCCACAGACCATGAGATCATGACCTGAGCCAAAGTCGGATGCCTAGTCAACTGAGCCACTCAGGTGTCCCAGCACTTTAGAATTTTTAACTCATTGTAATTCTCACAACAACTTTTTGAAGTAGTCCTAGAATTTGTCACCAGTTTACATATGAGGGAACTGCAGCAGAGATGTTAAGTAACCTTGTTGAGGGCTGAGAAGTGGCAGAACTCAAATTTGAACCCAAACAATCTCCCTCTAGATACATGCTTTTAACTACCCGGCTCGACATAGGCAGTCATGTATAGCAGGGCAAGAGAGTCCTATTTCTAAAGCACGTCATTTCTTCTCTATTCCTACTGGCCCCCAAACAGAAGGCCCCAGTCAGAGGCTAACACTGGCAGTCTAAGGTGAATGCTTTCCTGTATATTGATTAACTGTATGCAGAAATCACTTCTTCCAAAACCTAAATGAACCACGGTAGCAGTTTCATAGTAAATGAAGGTCATGTAGGAAGATGTTTTATTTAAAAAAAAAACATAACACTTTTTTTTAATGTTTTATTTATTTCTGAGAGAGAGAGAAAGAGAGAGAGAGAGAGACAGCGTGAGCAGGGGAAGGTCAGAGAGAAAAGGAGATACAGAATCAGAAGCAGGCTCCAGGCTCTGAGCTAGGCCCGACGCGGGGCACCAACCCATGAACCGTGAGATCGTGACCTGAGCTGAAGTCGGCCGCTTAACCAACTGAGCCACCCAGGCGCCCCAGAAGATGTTTTAGATTACTGTTGGAATTTAAAGTTTTAAAGCTTTGTAAAATTTAGGGGCGCCTGGGTGGCCCAGTCGGTTGAGCATCCAACTTCAGCTCAGGTCATGATCTCATCGCTCATGAGTTCAAGCCTTGCGTCGGGCTCTGTGCTGACAGCTCAGAGCCTGGAGCCTGCTTCAGATACTGTGTCTCCCCCTTTCTCTACCCCTCCCATGCTTATGCTCTGTCTCTCTCTGTTTCTCAATAATAAATAAATGTTAACAAAATTTTTTAAGCTTTGTAAAATTTATAATATTTAACATTTTATATAATAATTTTGAGTAACATTGAAAAGTAAAGAATATGTATGGTAGAAATCATTTCACTTTAAGTCTAAAAATACAAGGGCATCAAAGTATACTATCAAGAGAGTGAAGAGAATTCACAGAATGGTAGAAAATGCTTACAAAGCATATATCTGATAAGAGATTAATATTCGCAATCTATAAAGAACTACAACTTGGAGTACCTGGGTGGCTCAGCCGGTTATGCATCCAACTTCAGCTCAGGTCATGATCTCACAGTTAGTGAGGTCAAGCCCTACATCAGGCTCTGTGCTGACATCTGAGAGCCTGCAGCCTGCTTTAGATTCTGTGTCTCCCTCTCTCTCTCTCTTTGCCTCTCCCCTGCTTGTACTCTGTCTGTCTCTCAAAAATAAACATTAAAAAATTAAAAAAAAAGAACTACAACTTAATAATAATAAAAGAAATTGGGGCGCCTGGGTGGCTTAGTCGGTTAAACGTCCGACTTTCGCTTGGGTCATGATCTCGCGGTTCGTGGGTTCGAGCCCCGCGTCAGGCTCTGTGCTGACTACCAGCTCAGAGCCTGAAGCCTGTGTCAGTCTGTGACTCCCTCTCTTTCTGACCCTCCCCTGCTCACGCTCGCTCTCTCTCCTAGAAATGAATAAAAACATTTAAAAAATTTTAAAAAAATAATAAAAGAAATCCACTTAAAATGGGTAAAAGACTTACATAGATTACATTTCTCCAAAGAAGACCTACAAATGGACAATAAGCGCATGAAAAGATGCTGAACATCACTATCCATTTGGGAAATAACATGTCCAACCACAGCAAGTTACCATTTCATGTCCATTAGGATGGTTATTATAAACAACAATAGTAACAAATATCAAGTGTTGGTGAGAATGTGGAAAACTGGAACTCTTTGCTGGTAGGAATATAAAATGGTGCACGGAAAGTCACCATGGAAAACAGTTGGTAGTCCCTCAAAAAGTGAAACATAGAGTTGCCACTTGGTCCAGCAATTGTACATATATATGTATATATATATGTAGATGTACAGAAATATACACATATACTTATATGTGTATATGTACACACACACGTGCATATATACACACAAACATATGTAAAAGAATTGAGAGTGGAGTCAAATGGAAACCTGTACATCAATGTTCATGGGAGCATTGTTCACAAAAACCAAAAGGTGGAAGCAACCCAAGTGTCTGTCATCAGATGAACAGATAAACAAAATGAGGTATATACATCCAATGGACCATTACTCAGTCTTAAAAAGGAAAGAAATTCTGAAACATGGGACAACATGGAGAAACTTGAAAGCATTATGCTATGTGAAAAAAGCCAGACCAAAAAAGGACAAATATTGTAGGGTTCCACTTATATGAGCTACCTAAAATAGGCCAAATCAGAGACAGAAAATAGCATAGAGGTTACCAGGAACCTAGGGGTAGGGGGAAAGGGGAAGTTATATAGAGTGTTCGCTAGGGGATGATAAAATGTTCTGGAAATAATACTGATGATGGTTGCGCAGTTGTACTTAATCCACCCTTAATTGTACACCTAAGAATGGTTGAAATCAGTTTTTTATGTATATCTTCTCACAATAAAAAAATAAAAATTAAAAAAATTGCGAAGCAGAACAAAGAAGGTGAGAGGTAACTAGGGTGAGCAGAAATCTTCACTAGGGCTTAACAATGGACCCAAAGGCCCGTTTTACAGGTGCTTGTTTTTAAAGGAACAAAGCTGAGATGTGAAATATCTTTATAAGGCACAGCAGATACGTATATCAATTATATACATTTAATATGAGAATGGCATTCTTTTTGGTCTGACATTTCCTTCCTGGTTTACATCTGTAATTGGTGTGCAAAATCAAAGTAATTAGGCCTGTGTTGTGTTAAAAGGAATAAAAAAAAAAGAGTTGTGATTACTTTGAGGCTAGTTTACCATGTGCTCACCTAGATTAATACTTCCTTGAGAGGAGGAGTGTTCCTTGCTCATATGTATGATCCCAGTGCTTGCCGGCTGGTAAACCCTGGTCCATGTTTCGAACGATCAACAAAGTTGTTTTTGTTGTTTTCGCCTACCTGGAATTGCACCGTAGGGATTAGAAGCAATGTCTTCAGTGTGGCACTGGGAAGAAAAATAGAAAAGAAACTAAAAGCGATAAAGTTGAGAAGGGAAAGAGTGTAAAGATTTCTCCTATACGTTTTAGTGACACTTCACACCGTTTAATCAGTTTTTATAGAGGAGACAGAATTGTTTTATAGATATTCGGGTACAATACGTGAATTATTTTTAATATTAGATCATACCTGCTGGGTCCTCAGTACAGGCCTCAGCGAGGTCATTAGCTGTCACGAGAGACCTTGCTTATCAGATAATGTGGCAACTCTCCAAACTGCTGTAATTTATGGATTCTAAATTTTCATGCTTTCATTCACCAAGGATCAATCACCATGGATTCCTAAGGGAAAGGAAGGTAAGGAAAAATTTCTTTTCGTGTTATATCTGCTTCTTTTCTCCTTTCTCCCTCCCTTATTATCTTCCTTAGTTCCTCTTGCATGACTATTTGTGTTTTTAGGACAGACTTGTAATTAGAATAACAAAGTCTTCATGCTCAATCTGCGTAAGGGATAAAAACATGGCCCTGGGGACTGATGATTATGAAGCACTAAGAGCCAATTCAAGGACTAGAAGTTTGGGGCAATATTTTCTCTAATAAAAATGACCTTATTCAAACAAAGATATTCAAACTTTTATAGGTGTATAAATTTAAACATTTTCAAAAGTCCCATTGTGCTACTGTCTGAGCCAAGGAACAGAGGAAAAGAATGATAGAGCAGAGGCATCCGCATAGAAGCCTAACTTTGATATTAAATACAGGGATAGAAGGAAAGAAATGGCGTGTCATTTGTATTGATCTTATTTTTCCTGGGTCAGATGTGGCATAAGGATGGAGGAGAAAATACACAAAGCCAAAAATTCCTTTGAATATATGGACAGGTGACATACCTGTATGGGGATAAAATATTTTACTGCTACAACTACAAACTGAAAATTTCCAAAATTGGGAGACTTACTGTACAGTAGCTAAATACTGTAATTAATAATAAACACAACTAAGTTCAATATTATAGGCCCAGATAGGTGAATTCATTCTTTAATTTTTTAACATAAGAGTTCAAAGTTCTCTAGATTTAATTCAAAATATCTAGGATGAATAACCCAGTATAGATTAATTTTCCAATTATATTTCTTATTTATTTTTGATTTTCCAATTATATTTCAAAAGACAATAAGCCCCTGCCTTCACACACACACACACACACACACATATATATATATATCCAATGAGGAGGAAAAAAGGAAATACCAGAACCATCAGGAAAAAAATAACATGAAACATCATTGTGATTCTTTTAAAACTATTCTAAGCATACTTACACTTTATCTTTTTTGGTACTGTTAATGTATTTATTATGAAACTCAAATATATGTTCACAAATTTAGCTCTTGTTTTTATAGAGTATTGCCTTTCAGTGTATTTACTGAAAATCATGCATATTTGTTATTAAAAAGTCAAGTTATATTCAACAACTACAACCAGCCCAATTTAAAAATGGGCACATGACTTGAATAGACATTTTGACAAAGAACATGTACAAATGACACGTAAGTACAAAAAAAGATATTCGCCATCATCAGTGCTAGGGAAACGGAAATCAAAACCACAGTGAAGCAACACTTCATACCTATTAGGATGGCTCTTATTTAAAATCAAACAATAAGAAATAACCAGTATAGGTAAGGATGTGGAGAAATTTGAATCCTTGTGCTTTGCTGGTGGGAATGTACAGTGATGCAGCTTCTGTGGAGAACAGCCTGGGAGTCCCTAGTCAGTGGCGATGATTACACTAAACTGTGCCCTACGGAATGGTTAATGTGATCATTTTTATTGTACATATATTTTACCACAATTAAAAAACTAAAGAGGGGCGNCAGTAAAGGAACTACAAAGAAGAGATCAGCAAACTGTTTTAAATCCAACTTTCTAGAAAGAGCCCATGTTAACATTTGGTAGTCACTCTAATACTTCTCTTGCACTTTAAACTTTTCGTTGTGAGAGAGTTCAGAAATTATCTCTATAGAAAGTATAGATAGTAGTATTAGCAACACTTACGAGCATAGACACGTTGATTTGGTGACCATGAGCTATGACCCAGGCATGAGCAGACGTGCTGTGTGCCTGCAAGGCTAACCAGCCCGAGTAGGACTCAAACTTGCGACTGTGGGCTCGTCTAGGACGATCTCACCAAGCCACCCTAGCCGTAAAAACTATCACTAAATGAAACTGGAAAGGGTGAAAAGCCATGGATTACATTGTTACATGTATCAGTGATGAGTGTCGTCATTCTCTCCTTATGCTATTAGGTAACTATTTATCTTAATTTGGCCTAACCCTAGGTGTTGTTGGGAATGCTTTCCTTTTATTCTATCTCACGTGTTTCTGGATATAACATAAAAGAATCTTGATAATATTTGCTTTTCTAGATCACTGTGGTGGTATGTTTTTAAACAAAAGATGTAACACCCTCAAGTTAAATCGCCTGCTGCAAATTAAGTAAAGTTTACGAAGTCAGGGGGCATTTTATTCCAGTTTGAACTCTGTCATCACCTTCCTTGTAACCTTAGACAAACACAACATCATTAGAGCCCAAATAGCAGTTAACTATTTGGGGTATTTCACAGTAAGGCAAAGCTAATGTAAAGAGTTGGAATAGCCAATCAAATGACCAAAATGCAATTATGTTTTATGTGTCTTTCTCCACCTCCTCAACTTGCAGAGGACATTTATCCAGCAGTTATCAATGAAGAATGCCTGAATTTCTAAGCTTGCTCCACCATTCATTAGATGTGTGATGATTTCTTAGCCTTTCCCAGCCTCCATTTGCTCATCTGTAAAATAGACATACTAATAGGGCCGACTTCATAGTCTTTTTATGACAGTCCAATGAATAGAAAACAGTCCTGAAAACAATGTGTACATATGATAAGTGCTGTAATACAAAGGACTTCCTTTTTTTCAAAGAATTTGTCTCTTTGGAGTAATATCAGAAATCTGATTTTGCATCCTTTCATAGTATGAGGCCCCCACCAAATAGCCCTCCGAGCTCCCCTGGCTCTGAGATAGATCCTGATAAAATTTCTGAAATACACTCTTTAGTTGAAATCACAGAAAAGACCCAACAGTTGGAATCAGGGGAGATTAAAAAAAAAAAAAAAAGGAAAACTCCATAGAAATGACAGGGCCTGAACTGAGCCCTGAAAGATAGAATTTACAGTGGCTGGGGGGACACCTCCTGCCCTTCCCCCACCCCCCTCCATTCCCCGCCATGGGCTAGGTGGGCATCAGACTCCATGCTCCACAGTCTCTCCACATTTCTCACAACAGCACTACCATGTCACGTGGATACTATTCGCCAGATCAGGGATTCAAACTCTTCCCTTAACTCCGAAGCCCTTCTTGCTTTCATGCTGTGCTGCCCCTTTGGCAATTACAGGTTGTATTATTCTCTGTCTTGGCCAGTTAGAGGCCTCTGAATGTCCCATTCATTTTTTAGTGAAAAAATTTTTGCGTGTTTTTACAGATTCTTTCCCCCCATCATTTTCTTACCTGCACAAATGCTGAATCGTGTATTTGCTTTTTCATTTCAGTTTTGCTGACCTCTGTTCTTTCACAACTTAACTCAGGTGTGATGTCTTTGCTGAGGCCTCTTCTTCTGGACGTGGTCCCAACAATTCAACAGACGGCTGCGTTGGCTCTTGGGAGACTGGCTAATTATAATGATGACCTAGCAGAAGCAGTTGTGAAGGGCGACATTCTTCCACAGCTTNAAAAAAAAAAAAAAAAAAAGTTATACTTGTATTTTTTAGATTAAAAAAATCTACTAGTTTGGGTAGAGTGGCAAACTGTAGGCGTTAGAATTTTAGGATGTTCATACAGCCTTTATCTTTTTGAACTCCACATAAATAGTATCTTTAGGGTATTTTACTTTGGAAGTGAAAGGCAGCTTTTTACCCATTACTGTTAACATAAGAAAACAGATTACACAGTTTTTATTTTTTATTTTATTAAAAAAAGTTTTTTAAAATTTATTTGGAGATACAGAATCTGAATCAGGCTCCAGGCTCTGAGCTGTCAGCTCGAACCTATGAACGTGAGATCATGCCCTGAGCTGAAGTCAGAGGGTTAACCGACTAAGCCACCCAGGCGCCCCCGATTACACAGTTTTTAATGAATTATATATAAGGCAATATTTCTGCGTATGGGAGTCTTAAATTTGTAGGATCAGTCTTAGAGAGGTGCATGGATCCCTAGGCAAATAAAGCATTGTTTTCAGCAATCTGTACATGCAGGTCAAATCTGGTGAGTGGACACTGTAAGAGACAGCTTGGAAGCAAGAGGGGAGGGAAGCATACAAAAGGAAGGGGAATGTGTGTCATGGAAGGTTTGAGAAGGCATTTTATACAAGTGTGTAAGCATGACAGTCATTTCAGGGTCATCTACGAGTGCCACAATTTTTTTCTCTCCTATGTTCTGTACTCTGTTTCTGTACACTGCCACCTAATAATGGTTAAGGACCTTTCTATAGGTAGGGCCTTGGTCTATTTATTCCATTTTGTTGATTTAATATAACCTAAGGACATATACTTTTTTAAGTTTGTTTATTTTGAGAGAGAGAGAAAGAACATGGGGGGAGAGAGAGAGGGAGAGAGGGAGAGAGAGAGAGAGAGAGAGAGAGAAGAGAGAAGAGAGAATCCCAAGCAGGCTCCGTGCTGTCAGTGTAGAGCCCAATGCAGGGCTCGAACTCATGAATTGTGAGATCATGACCTGAGCCAAAATCCAGAGTCAGACACTTAATGGACTGAGCCACCCAGTTGCCCCAGGATATGTATTCCTTGACACATTTTTAAAATTAAATTCCTTTTTGTGTAACCAGAAGACAAACTATCCAATTTGAAGATGGGCAAAAGACTTTAACAGACATCTATCCAAAGAAGATATACACGTAGCCAACCAACGTGAAAGGATGCTCAATGGCTTGAGTCATTAGGAAATGCAAATCAGAACCACGGCAAGAGATCACTTTACCTATGAGGATGGCCATAATAAAAAACAAGAGAAAAGAACAAGCGTTAGTGAAGATTTGGAGAAATTGGAACCCTCGCACTTCCTGATAGGAGTATAAACCGGTGCAGCTGCTGTAGAGAACAGGCTGGCAGTCCAGTTAAACCTAATTACCACATGACCCAGCGATTCTACTCCTAGTTAGGGTTCCAAAAAAATTGAAAACAGGTGTTCAAACAAAACTTGTACAAAAATGTTTATAGCAGCATTGTTCACTAGAACAAAAGAATGGATAAACAAAATGTTGTACATCCACATAATGGAATATTATCAGTCATAAAAAGGGATGAGATACTGATACAGGCTACAACATGGATAAACTTTGAAAAACACCACTGTAAGAGACGGAAGCCAGACAAAAAAGGCTACATAGTGCATGACTCCATTTATAGGAAGTATCCAGAATATGCAAATCCATAGAGACAGAAGCAGATTAGCAGGTTGCCAGGGGGCTGGGGGGAGGGGGGAATGAGGAGTGGCTCCCTAACATGTATGAGCTTTCCTGTTGCGCTGAGGAAAACATTCTGGAACTAGACGGTGACGTTTGCACAACACTGTGACTGTGCTAAATGCCACTGAGTTGGACACTTTAAAATGGTTCAAATGGTAAATATTATGTGTATCTTACCACAGCAAAAAATAAATCCCAATTCTTCAAAGTTTTGCCTGATTTTCAGAGATTGGAGAGTCATTTCCTGCCTGTCTTATCTCTACAAGGAGCCTCAGAAATTTTATTTTTCTTGCAGGTGTTCCTTCTGTCATCAAACACTGTTAGTTAGACTTTGTTCTTCCTGGACTCTTAACTCCTTCTTGTGAGGGCAGGGTCTGTGGTTCGGACTCCCACAAAGAAGGTCCTCAGTAGAAGTTTTCTAGATGTGGATGAGTGTGCGCTGGTTGTAAAGAGACAAAAAAAGTGCCAGGGCAGAAGTGAGGAGAAAGTGAGAATGTGAAGCAGTATTCACTTCACTCAACAGCCCTTCAGCTCATTTCTCACAGGATTTAATCTCTTCTTTATGAGGTACAAAGTCCTCTGGTGTGGCTTTTTCTTTTCTTTCTTTTTTTCTCTCTCTTTTTTTTTAAGGCAATTCTTTTGGTGAGGAATGGGAGAGAAGAGAGAGGAATTTCGAGAAGCGGAAATTAGGAGAAAGGGGGAAATGAGATCAGAAGGTGTGAATTATAGGCACTGTAGTTAGCAGTGACTATCAATGCTCCCTGCAAATTGCGAATCTGAAAATTCCACCATATAAAACATCACATTAGCTTAAGCCGATGACAGGAAATGTATCACCCTTATTTTTCACAATTATAAGTAAGTAGCTACTTTGAAACTCTATTCTAAGCTTTGTGATCAGTTACTGACATAAAGTTGGACTTTATAACATATTTTAATATCTATATATGTTAATATTTAAGAAACTAAAGAAATATATAAAATCAAAACATCATTAAAAGCANCTCAGCACTCAAGAGGCTCTCATGGTTTGTCTCCCTCCCTCTCCCCCACTATTTTTCCCCTCCCCCCCAGTCCTCTGTTAAGTTTCTCTTGATCCACCTATACATGCAAACATATAACATAGCATATTATATCATCAACATAGGCCAATTTTTGAAATATAATATGTTAAAATATACTTGATATATTTTCTCTCCTATAATTTTTTGTTTTATCTTCATCTTTTAGCCTAAGTAAATAGCATGCTTTCAAAACAGGTGCTGTAGTCACCTAGTCACTTTCAGTAGTCACCGTAAGGAAATAGAAACTTGGAATCTAAAATAGGGGATTACCTGGGTTCTATTAATAAAAGAAAGAGACCGTCAATGTGTCGTTATGCTAACCATGAAACAACAGTGAGTGTTATAGCCAAATACTTCCCATACATTTCATTTTTTATGCTATGTGAAGAAAAACATGTCAGCCTTGTGTTTCAGTTTTACTTTATTATTTCTTAACCTGGTAAAATTTTATGCAGAAAGTCTTACAAATATGAAGCATAACTTAAAATTCACATAATACTAAGTCATTTGTATTTATCATTACATTCTTTTTTTTTCTCAGAGGAGATAAGTCACATATCCCCTTGTTTGGCTAGTTTATTTACCAGGGTAAGTTTTAAAAATGTATCATGCATGTTTCACCTTCATGTTTATCCGATGTTTGGTACGTGCATCTCGGAATGCGGTTGTTATTTCAGGATAACTTGGGACACCAGAAAGATTAGCAGAGGTCATGAAAGGCCTACCTTGCTTACAGACTGAGGGCAAGTAGAGGAAATGAATTTGTCAGTGGATGGTTTCGTTGCACATGCTAACAATCTCAGAGTTCCCCTGGGTCAAACAAGTACTTTTCAGTGTAATGCAGATACAGAAAATCCCGTGATTTTAGGCATTTGTAGGAAATACAACATTTACGTTTTCTTTTACATAATTTCCAAACGCACGCTTCAGAAGAAAACATTTGAAATGCAATTGACGACTGAATGCTGTTTCAGTTTAGCACTGAACAAAAAGCCATAGGGGGACGCCGAAACTTGACTTTGCAGGGTGTTTTCCATCTGTTGTCTTTAAGAGCTGGTGAGCTTTATTTAATGTCATTTCTCTGTTGGCTTTGGTCTGTTTTAACTTTTGGTTTGATGAGCGCTTCATTCACTTTGAGTTTTATCTGTTCCATCATTGTAGCGGTTTTACAAGAAAGCAGCGGCCTTTGTGTTACGAGCAGTGGGTAAGCACTCCCCTCAGCTGGCTCAGGCGATCGTGGATTGTGGAGCCCTGGATACACTGGTGATATGCCTGGAAGATTTTGACCCCGGAGTCAAGGAGGCCGCAGCGTGGGCACTGGGATACATTGCAAGACATAATGCAGGTAACGGAGCATATTTGCAAACAGGATAATTAACATTTCGATTTGTTACGGAAATCTGGTTTTGCGGTCTTCATGATGTTTCCATGCATTATGGGAGAGAAGTTTTGAACGATGGCCAAGCTGTTTGGATCATAAATTCCCCAAAAACCTACCCACTTCGGTCTTTACATTAGTCAGCAGAAATTTGAAGACAGAAAGCGGGAGTGGGGAATGAGGAGAGTGAGAGATAGATAGATTCTCAAAGACCTTGGTAAATCGGTTCAGTGAAAAAATTTTGGTTTGTCACTGTTCAGGGCATTTTGGATCTTGGATCTTATCTCTGTGAAGATAGGGGTGTTTCAAACCAGGCAGGAGAACAGTGTATGAATGATTAATGTTGAAAGGATATGGGCATGATAACTTTCTAGAATATATGTGTATTGAGCCCATATTGGGCAGGAAGGAGGGGAAAGAGAAGTACTTTCTCTTATAAACTGAGAGCTTAATGACATCATCAAGAAGGGGCCTGGTCCTCTTGTGTTAATTTTACGCTGACAGACCCGATGGGTAAAGATTCTATGGGGAGTAAAGTTGCCCCGCCACTTTATAGAAGATGCTAAATAATATGAACAAATAATACAACAAAAAAATACAGTCTTAAACATATATAAAAATGATCAGCTTCGCTAGTATTCAAAGAACTGCATATTAAAACATCAGTGAAAATGTCTTTTCTCAGTTATTATTTAGGGAGGGAAAAAGAGTAAATCAGAAATACAACTAAATGGTTAAGAGCACTGTGGCATTTGAGAGATCTGTGTTTGAGTCCAACTTCTACCATTTAGTTTCTGCATGACCTTGGACATGGCTTTTAAATTTTCTGAACCTTAACTTCCTCATCTGCAAAAGAAGGTACCTAAAAGTAGGCACTTCAGAGATCTGTTGTGAGCACAATGAGAAAATATATGCAAAGTCCTTGGGCTAGTACTTGGCACATGGTAATTATTCAATAAACATAAAATATTAATATTAATACTGAAGGTTGGAGAGGATATGATGTTTATGCCCATTGGTGGAAGCACCACAAACTGTATAAACCTGTGCAAAGCAGTTTGGCAAAATTCATGTAAGTCATGAAAGAGTTTGTGGTTACTCTAAAAAGCCTGCTTTGGGAATCCATCCTAAGGAAAGAATTCCACAGGATGAAAAAGTCATATTCCTGTTAATGTTATTGTAGTATTATTGGTAATATCAAAAAACCTCAAATATCTGGCAGGACTTTAGTAGTTAAATTATGGAAGTTTACTTAATGGAATTTCATTTGGCAAATTAAAAAGGTAATTATGAATCCTACATGGTATCAGGGAAACATGATTGTAATGTAAAAAAAATACAAAATTACATATTACAGTTATAATAATGTAAAAATAAGTTTTTATGTCGACATAAATTCCAGAGAAATACACGTTTGGGTTACTAGGGTGATAGAATTAAGGATATATTTTCTTTGTTTTCCAGATTTTTCAATGTGTATGTATGCATAAAATAATAGTTGCCACTTATTGAGTAATTACTGTGTGCTGTTCACTTCAGATATATTATCTCCTTCTGATTATAGTGACCCGTAGGGTAGGTATTACTTTCCCTGTTAAACAGAGGAAGAAAGAATGACTTAGAGAGGATACCTACCTGAAGTGTGTTAGTTGTGGAACCAGAATCTGAGTCTAACTCTGTCTGATTACAAAGCCCATATTAACCACCGCACATAACCGCATCACTAAATATTTCTTAAAAAAGTGCTGAGAGAAGAAATTCACAACAGAAACAGGAAGAGGCTCTCCCATGGTTATGTGTAGTTTGGTTCTTAAAATGGTCACACCATTCGAGACAAAAAGGAAAGAAAATTATACAAAAATAGATCGAGAAAGAAAACAAGCTATTGTCATGCTTAAAATGGTTCTAAAGTAATATATTAAAATTCTTTCCTTCACACATGGATTTTGGTTTTCCAAATAGATTCACCTTAGGACTATTCTTTCATGTAGGTTGATTTTTTTATTTTTTATTTTTATTTATTTTTAATTTTTAAAAATTTTTTAATTTTTAAAATTTTTAATTTTTTAAATTTCTTTTTTTTTCTTTTTTGATATTTTTTACAAACAGTTTATTGTCATGTTGGTTTCCATATAGCACCCAGTGCTCATCCCCACAAGTGCCCTCCTCCGTCCCCATCTCTTCCCACCCCCAGCAGTCCTCAGTTTGTTCTCAGCATTCAAGAGTCTCTCATGGTTTGCCTCTCTCCCCCTCCCCCACTATTTCCCCCCTTCTTCTCCCCCACGGTCCTCCATTAAGTTCTTCCTAATCCTCCTATACGTGCAAACATATGATATTTGTCCTTCTCTGCCTGACTTATTTCGCTCCTCATAACACTCTCAAGGTCCATCCATGTTGCTACACATGGCCAGATTTCTTTCTTTCTCATACTAAGGCAGTGTTTTAAATCAGAAGCTGGTTATCATGGGAAAAGTATATGAATATATTTAGTTTTAGGTTTTTGTTTTGTTATGTTGTGTTTTTTTTGGTTTTGGGGTTTGGGGGTTTTTTTGTTTTTTGTTTTGTTTTGTTTTGGTCAGAGCAACTTAGGGCAAACAGATTGTAACAAGGGTATTTGAAAAGGTGATACAACGGAGCTTTGAGGGACAGCCGGACAGATACACTGTCAGGAAGGTGCCTAGAGACAACCTTTTCATATCTCCCTTTTGTTGAGTCTGAGGCTAAATGATTATAGTTCATAAATAGGATCTGTCTTAGGGATTCCATTCCAATTTCTTGCTCTAATCTGGCTCCCACATGGAATTCCCACTATAATTTCAGTATTTCACAGTAGTTAGGGGCCTGGGACCCAGAAGCTCCCAGAAGAGATTATTGGGTAGATTTCTCAGAAGGAAGGGGAGTTGTTACCCAGTAGGCAATACAATAAGTCATGATTCACATCCTGAATCAGTGAAAATAGACGGTTTACCTCTAAATAACCTGATTTCTTTTTCAATGATTTCCTAAAAATAGAATATGTTAGATTGATTGGAGGACATTCATTCAGTGTTTTCATCTTAGAATTAGCAGTAAAATGTTTTATTAGACAGTTCAGGAAATATAAACCTTAAATGGTGATGCAAAATAAATAAAGGGTAACTTTAAGGGCAATAGAAGGAAAACACTTTGTGTCTAGGAAACAAAAATAAAGTAAGCACACAATTAGTCGAAGAGAGAAACCAGTAGGCATCATCTGACTTTTTCCTATGGAAAAATACAATTTCTGAAAGCAACTTCTATATGTAGATTTTAAAGCATTTTACAGATAGTTCAAAGGAGCTGGGGACAAACAACCTGAAATGGTGTGGGTTGTTTTTTTTTTTAATTCTGTATAAATCCTGTCATTAAATTTCTGTGGTTGAATCACCAGTTATTGAAAACACTTGATACATGTACCTCTCACTTTGAAGATAAATGAGTTATTTCTTTATATTCTTTCCTGCTTTCTAGTAAGAGCTGAGGTAACTTCTTCTCAGATTTGTTCTTTCTTCTTCCTCCTGCTAGATTCTCCCCGCCTGCAGCATTATCCCATTAGCATATTTACCTCATCAGTGTCCACCTCTCACTGTTCCCAAGGAGTGAGGCACAAAGCCTGTGTGGACGGGGGTGTGAGGGGTGAGGAAGGAGGAGCCACAGGCCTCTGCAGGCACAGGACTTCAACACGGAAGGGCCCAGAAGGGCACTTAGCCATGCTCCAGGCAGGCCCCCAGGCAGGCCCCGCTCCCCTGCCCTGCCCTGGCCGCCTCCCTCTGGCCTCCTTACTGCCCAGCAGCTCTGTGGTCGAGCGCTTCCGGGGGACCTTGTGCCAAGGGCGTGGCAGCAGGGAGGGCGGCACGTGGGACTGAGGTGACAGCAATAGCCAGGCTGCCAGTGTGAGGGGGGAGGAGCCATGCAAGCATTTTATAGGGATGATTTCCCTCACTTGGGCTCGAAAACAAGTTTTAAGTGTTTATTTTGGGAGCTTTAGATACATATGCTGTCTCCTGACAGCTGTTGCTGTCTCAGAGTAACCTCTCTTCTCAAGCCTGGCCAAGAGGAATACAACACATCGGATTCGGTGTTCTAAAGCACCTGACTTATTCATAGGGTTCCTAACGATATAGATGAGGAAACTGAAGTAGAGAGGTGAAGGACTTATCCTGGCCAGACCGCAACTGATGATGGGACTGCTTGGCAATTCCTCAAAACCTTTCAGAGATTCTTCCTTTTTATTGTGTGAGGAAGCGTATGAGAGCTCATCATTCTTCATTTTAAGCTCCTTGTTGTATCTGAAAGTCTTGCCAGATACCTCTGTTTTTAATCGTCGATGGCTGGTTTCCACATGTGTGACTCTTCTTTCTCCTATAGACTTGATTGATGTCTGTAGGGCTAAATCAGATGGGAGACTTCCATTCCAGCTCAGCGTGGCCCTTAGGGGAGGGGACTGCGGCAGCCACGATGAGCGGTGCTGTCAGGAACTGGCTGGTTTGGACACTGCAGAAACATTCGGCAGATTCTACCCTATTTGCTAAGCAGATAATGTGAAGAAGGAATCCAGACCAAGCTGGCCAGCCTGATTCTTTTCTATCTTGTAGAGAATGACCAAATGCTCAAGAGAGAAAAGAATTTTAAAAATTCACAACTTTGACAAATATTCTTCTCATGCCCCTCGTATCACCGTCTATAAATACTGACAGGCTCAATCCTGTGGAACAGGCTTAGGAAGCAGTGATTTACTTTTGGAACATCCACGTCAGTGACAAATCTCTGAGATAACAAGGGACTTTGTGCTATGAGGGCGGTGGGGCGAAGGGGACGAAAGCCTGGTAACTGAAAATTATTTTATGTTCATCTGTCCAGTTTCTTAAATTCCACATATGAATGAATCATGTGATATTTGTCTTTCTCTGACTGACTTATTAAGAAACACAACAGATGACCATAGATAAAGGAAGAAAAAAATAAGATAAAAACAGAGGGAGGCAAACCATAAGAGACTCTTAAATACAGAGAACACACTGAGGGCTGATGGCAGGGTATTGGGTGGGGGGATGGGCTTCTTGCATGATGGACATTAAGGAGGGCCCTTGTTGGGATGAGCGCTGGGGGTTACATTTAAGTGATGGATCACTAAATTCTCCTGAAACCATTATTACACTGTATAAAGTAACTTGGATTTAAATTTTTAGAAATTAGGGGCACCTGTGTGGCTCAGTGGGTTAAACATCCGACTTAGGCTCAGGTCATGATCTCACAGTTCGTGGGTTCAAGCCCCACGTCAGGCTCTGTGCTGACAGCTAGCTCAGAGCCTGGAGCCTGTTTCAGATTCTGTATCTCTTTCTCTTTCTGCCCCTCCCCTGCTCACGCTGTCTCTCTCTTAGAAATAAAAAAAATTTTTTAAATAAATTTTAAGAAATTATTTTAAAAGCCCTAAAGACAGCTGTCTTTGCTGATGCCTGTAGATAATAATGTTGATTTCTGTACTTTTTTTACAACGTATTTTGTCTTTGAGGCATTGAGGAACACATAAGCATGGAAGCAAGTGACATATATGGGATTATCTGTATTACTTGTTAAACTATTTTGATCTTAACACTGATTTCCCTTTTTTTTTTTAAATATATGTTTTATTTATTTCTGGGAGAGAGAGAGAGACAGCGTGAGCAGGGGAGGGTCAGAGAGAGAGGGAGACACAGAATCTGAAACAGGCTCCAGGCTCTGAGCTAGCTGTCAGCACAGAGCCCAACGTGGACCGTGAGATCATGACCCGAGCCAAAGTCAGATGCTTAACCTACTGAGCCACCCAGGCGCCCCTACACTGATTTCCACAAATAACTTTTCCATTTATTTAAGCGTCGGTAAAAAAAAGATAAAGCAAAAGTAATGTCTTGAGCAGGTTCTTTTGGTTTGGAGGCCAAATGTGTTAAAGTAACACTTCAGTTATAACTTTACTCAGTAGTTACCTAATTTGTTAGTCATTTTTAGGGTTAGTGTGTGTGCTAGTAAAGGAAAAAATAGGTTGTGAATTCTTCTGCACTTTTATTTATTGTAATGTTTAAAGTTATATACACTCTTGGTTGATAAAACCTGAGATTTTTTTTGTGCATTTTTTAAAAAGAATTCAGGGTATAGAACAATACCATATAATTCTGTAATCTCAGATTCCTAGGTCACTGAGACCTATAACTTCATATATATGAGGCTAGCAAACACTTCTTCATCACTAGCCTCATCAAAAAGTATCTGAGTCACTTATATGGAAGGTTAGCACATCTTCTTTACAAAGTAAAGTAAGTCAGCTAATATCTTACCTCTAGGAGTTTACAATCTAATATAGAAATATTGAAACAGATGATCATAAAGGTCATCCAGACAGCTGGGTACATGGACAGAAATGTACAATACTGCCTTAAGAGTACATATAATACAGTGGGTGATTCTAAGTTGGACCAAGTAAAAGAATTATGAGTTGTGCTTTATGTGCCGTTGCAGAAAGGGCAATGTTTATATTCTTCTTAAGAACATTGAATATCCAGATAACCACTGGACAGACTTTGGACATAGAAATAAAAAAAGGTGATATTGATAGTGCAGTTCCAGGAGAAAGGAAAGCCCTCTACCCACCAAAATACTTCCTTTACCTGATGCCACCTAATATCCTTTTGGTCTGAGGCTCTGTTTTCTACTGGTTGCAAATATCTGCACCAGAAATGTCATGAAAGTATGTGCTAAGCAGATAAAGAGAGGGGTATTTGTATCCTACCATTTTGAACAGTATATCATAACTTATATTTTGGGTTTGAAGAAAATTGTTTTTTGAACTTGATTTATTTTCCAATCACTAGTGTATAAAACCTTCTAACAATTTTTAGATACTGAGGGTAGAAACCTCTTATTTACATTTGAATTTCTAGAGGTACATTAGTCATAGTGTATTTGATATTTGAAAGTACTGCAATTAAGCATTTCACAAACATCTATAAGAGTTTACTTATTAAAAGCTTAGGACTTTGTTAGTATATAGTATATAGTATATAGTTAGTAATAAGAATTGTTAGTATAAGATGTACTTTGAGGGGCATCTGGGTGGCTCATCAGTTAAGCATCCAATCCTTGATCTCAGGGTGGTGAGTTCAAGCCCCACATTCAGCTCTGTATTAGATGTGAAACCTACTTAAAAAAATTGTACTTTGAAATAAGTCATGTTCATCATCTTACTTTACCATAACTTTTAAATCTGTTGTCTACAGGGAAAATAGTTACTGTAGAATTACCACATTGTCTGGCTGATTTTGCACAGTTAACTTTTTGGCCCACTTTGTTCTCATCTGTAGCTTTAGATAAATGAAACAGTTTACTCTAAAAATGTAGTATAAGTTAATTGCATCAAAGCATTTTGCTCAAGATAGGACCTCTGGCCTCAGAAAGGTTTTAACTGTAGTTGTTTAGCTATTTGTGTGATAATTCTATTACTGGTCATTTCTCTATAGCTCCTTTGATTTTATTTGATTTTATTTTTAAGTTTATTTGAGAGAGAGTGAGAAAGAGGGAGGGTGGGGGGGGAGAGAGAGAGAGAGAGAGTGTGTGTGTGTGTGTGTGTGTGTGAGAGAGAGAGAGGGAGAGAGAGAGAGAGAGAGTGGGGGCGAGGAGCAGAGAGAGAGGGAGAGAGAATTCCAAGTAGGCTCCATGCTGTCAGCACAGAGCCCAATGCAGGGCTCGAACTCCCAAACCAGGAGATCATGACCTGAGCCAAAGTCAGATGCTTAATTGACTGAGCCAGCCAGGTGCCCCATCCTTTGATTTTAAACTAACAGTTTTACCAATATGGTAGTGCACTAGTCACATGCTACTACTGCGTACTTGAATTGTGGTTAGGGCATCTGAGGAACTAAATTTTTATCTACTTCTAATTAATATAAATTTAAAAGTTGATAACCAGTTCTATTACTGGAAATAGTTTAGGCATGACTGAAACAACTTGGATATGTGAATCTACTTCTTCAGCTATAAACTTTTTGAAGTCTAAATACAGATCGAGTATTTTTATTGAAAATTTAGTAGTTGAACTGAGATGTATCATAAATGCAAAATACATACTAGGTTTCCAAGACTTGATATTAAAAAAAAGAACGTGAAATATCTCATTAAAATTTTAAAATACGTATCACATGTTCAAGTTATAATATTTTGTATATATTGGGTTAAATAATCCATTTCATTAAAATTAATGTCACCTATTTCTTTTTGCTTTTTAAATGTGGCTACTAGGAAATTTTATTTTATTTTTAAAAATGTTTATTTATTTTTGAGACAGAGAGAGACAGAGCTGGAGGCTGGGAGGGGCAGAGAGAGAGGGAGACACAGAATCTGAAGCAGGCCCCAGGCTCAGAACTGTCAGCACAGAGCCCGACGCGAGGCTCGAACCCACAAACTGTGAGATCATGACCTGAGCCGAAGTCGGATGCTTAACCGACTCAGCCACTCAGGCGCCCCTACTAGGAAATTGTAAATTATATACATGGCTCTCATTCCTATTGGACAGTGCTGGCTTAGAATTAGCGTACCTCTGCTTTGTGCTCGTTACAAGGCAATATAGCGGTAATGCTGCAGTCTTAAAAAGTAATATGTCATATTCATGTTTTTTAAATCAGTGTAACTAAACTGTAGTATGCAGTAAGTTAGGAATTTGGATCTAAAAGTACCAGTTGGGGATAAGTAAATGATGATTTAACTTTGAGCACCATATACTCGATGTAACGACCACAATGTACTTCACAAAATGAGTGGCCAGACTGCCAATCTCCCACATGGCGAGACATGGTAGTGGAGACATATACCTGTAAGCCACACAAGATTGCAGTGCATTCGAGGTCGGCATGTATTAGGTTGACCTGTATGAAATTGCCTATATTCGATTGGTTTTGACTTAACAAAAACAGCAGTTTCGTGTGGTTTAACCCCAAAATATCAAGAACCTGAAAAAAATGTCCACACTCCTCCCCTCAGTAATGGTGCCCCTGGGCCACTACCGTACGTAAATACGCACATGAATGCATATACCTACACATGCATGTTGTTTGTGTTGCCTGTGGAGTTCTGGATGTATGTGTGACCGGCGGCAGCCAGCCTCCTACATGCCCCTCAGAGGTCCCGTGTCCTGGTGTTCACACCCGTGTACAGTTCTCTCCCACATCATACTGGAATTGGTCTGTGTGGCCACTGGAGTATGGCGGAAGTGACGGTAGATTCCTTCTGAGAACAGGTGACCAGCTAGAAAAGATTGAGGCTTCTGTCGTGGGGGTCTCTCGCTTTCTGTGTCCCATCCCTTGTCCTGGGGAAAGCCAGCTGCTATGACACAGAGACACTCGGACAGCCTAGGGAAAGGCCCACGTGGGGAGGAGCTGAGGTCTCCAAAAACCGGCCAGAAGCTGGAGCTCCCCAACAGCCACACTCAGCAGAGTGAGCTTCGAAGTGGATCCTCCCCGAGCTGTGCCCTCAAATGACTGCGACCCCAGCTGACAGAGTGGCAGCAGCTTCCTGAGTAACTCGGAGCCCTGACCGCTCAGTGAGGCTGCTTCTGGACTCCTGACCCACAGAGCATGGACATAATAGATGATGATGTTTGAAGCTGTTGAGTTTGGGTCATTTGTTACGTAGCAGAATAGGGGTTAATGTTAGTGCACAGAGGGGCTCAGCACAGCGTACTGTATATAATGGCCCAAACCCAAACCAAAATCAAGCAAAACAAATGTCCTAAGGTGGGGGGATGGCTAAGTAAATTGTGGCATGTGTTTCCTCAGTGGGCTATTACGCAATTATTAAAAATGCTGGGCCGCATCGATCCTCAGGAATAAAAGTGGGCAGTGGGCGCCCACGGGCAGCTTCTAGAAGCCACTCAGGGAACCGCACCAAGAGCTGCAGACCAGGGACCACTTTTGCAAAAGCACCCAGGAAACCTTCTTAATCAGCCTGAGCTCCTTGAAGGCAGGCGCGCTTACCAAAAACGGGGCTGGAGCACAGAAAGGAGGCCAGTGAAGTCTGGAAAAGAAGATGCATGCGTTTCATGTCAATTGTCTTTCTGTGCAGCGGAACGCAAAATTGCAGGCAGGGTGAAACTCCAACCAGGGCTGCAATATTCGGTACCCATCTAGCAGTTGGGAAACAAATGAATCCATTTCTAGATACAAAAAGTATATTTTGTAAAAGATCGAAGTAATTTATTATCAGGCTCTTCATGGACAGAGCACTACAAACCCTCTCTGTGGTTTCTGCCTTCTTCCACTCAGCTTAGTCTTAGCTGTGAAGTAGTTATAAGTCAAACACTAAAAATTGCCAGAATGGGGGTTTTAGAAATCGCTTTAGATCTTATGTTACCTATTAACTTCCAAGGCCATTCCCAAGTCTTTCTTTTTTCTCACGTTCTCTTTCTCTTGTCTCCAGTCCTTTTCCTTACGGAATTTTGAAGCTGCTGGTTATACTTGAGCCCTGTAAGTGTGCCGTCTGTCCCAGCTGATTGTAATTTCTTACCCCGGCACCATTAACTCTAGATCAATGGCTTATTTGACTCACTTGACTTTTTAAAGGAGCCAGAATTATTTAACCTTCAAAGCATATGTATGTATGTTAACCCTTCATCTCTCAAACACTCAACTCATGTGTACAGCGTAGACCAGTGGCTCTGAAGATTGGAGAGAAGTGGCGTGGGAATAATGAGAGAAGGAAAAGTATCATTGGGGCGGTGGGGCAGATAAATAAAAATCACATATTAGACTCTTTCATAATAATATGCAAAATCCCTCTGCAATTGGAGATGTCTGTCTCTCAGCTCAGAATCATAGTTATCACAGGGCGCCTGGGTGGCTCAGTGGGTTAAGCGCCCACCTTCGGCTCAGGTCACGATCTCATGGTTCACAAGCTCAAGCCCTGCCTCGGGCTCCGTGCTGGCAGCTCAGAGCCTGGACCCTGCTTCAGATTCTGTGTCTCCCTCTCTCTCTGTCCCTTCCCTGCTCGCGCTCTGTCTTTCTCTGTCTTTCAAAAGTGAATAAACATTAAAAAATGTTTTCTTAGAATCATAGTTATCATGAGCCTTGTTACTTATGGACGGTTGTCATCTCTCCCGGATGCATTGATGAAAAATAAAGCCAGCCTCCGTGATGCTGCCTCCCCCAGCCCCAGTGATGCCCACCCCTTCCTGCTCACGTCCCTGTCTACTCTCCTCCCACATTTTGCCGGTGAGTGATAGCAGAAGTGATGGTTGGATCATGAGAAGCTCCAGTCTTTGTCTTGGCTTCTCTCTTTTGGACCATTTACTCCGGGAGAGGCCTCCTCATAAGCAGCCTATGGAAAGTCCCCAGAAATGGGGAGGAACTGATGAAGGCTTCTTCCACCCTTCCCATGAGTGTGCTTAGAAACAGGTCCGCTGGCCCCAGTCAAGCCCGGGACAACAGCCCTCACTGACATCTTGACTGCAGCCTGGGAGGGGCCCCAGCCTGAACCGCCCAGCTAGGCCGCTCCCAGATTCCTGACCTACAGAAACGATGACACAGTAAATGCTTCCTGCTTTAAGCGGCTAAGCTGGTGTGATTTGCTACATAGCAGTAGATAAGAACATAAGCAGTGGATTCGCTGCTTAGACCAAAAACAGGACACATTTCTTCTGCTTTGGAAGTGACATTCCTAAAATCACACTGGAGCATAGTCACAGTGGATAGCCCGCTTTGGCAATCATTACATCGTATTTGCTTTTACTATAATTTTACCAAATCATGAAAAACTTGGTCGAATGGGGTGACTGATTATTATAACAGAAGATTAACATGAGTGGTAGCCACATTTTAAATGCCTTTTTAACCTGCTGCATTTCAAAAAAGGTTCTGAAGTGATAGTGATATATTTTAGAGCCAGATGCAAAACCCATCCTGTCTTTAAATGGATAAACAGGGCCATCTAAGTGCAAAGAAATGACGGTTCATGACTTTCTTTTGTTTTTTAATGAAACAAAATATAACTTTTTGTAGGGCTTAGAAACAGGGAGTGAAAAGTGGTGTTTGAAAAGTAATTTAAAAAGCAACAAAGTTAAAAGAAATGAGAGTTCCTGAGGTGTTTGATTTGCCTAATTATTTCTGAATTAGTGTGTTGAATAAATACATGTATTTTTTCCTTCTGGAGTGTCTCTACATTTTGAGTCATTTATATGAGTTCGTATGGTAGAACACTTAATATTGCTCAAAGTCTTCCCTCCTACATCTCCATTAAGAGCAGAAAATTAGTTAAGTATCATATTATATATTTAGATTAATTCTTTTTTTGCAGGCCAATATTTAGGTTTTCATCAATTTCTTGGAAATGGCATCTAAAATTTTCATTTCATTTTATTTCATTTTGTTTCATTTCTAGTGGTTCTTTTATGACTCCAAGATATGAATTTAAGAAGCAAAGGGAGAAAGAACATTATCTTTTCATACCCAGAAAGCCCCCCACAGGTTGTTTTAGAAGGTGTAAAGTTGAGGGGCGCCTGGGCGGCTCAGTCGGTTAAACGTCCGACTTGGGCTCAGGTCATGATCTCACAGTTCGCGGGTTCGAGCCCCGTGTTGGGCTCTGTGCTGACAGCTAGCTCAGAGCCTGGAGCCTGTTTCAGATTCTGTGTCTCCCTCTCTCTCTGACCCTCCCCTGCTCACACTGTCTTTCTCTCTCTCAGAAACAAAACAAAACAAAACAAAACAAAACATTTGAAGGTGTAAAGTTGAAGCTCAGGGTTGTGAAATGATGCTTGTAGGCTGTGGCTGGCCCACGGATGCATGTGTTTTATTTGGCCTGCACCGTACTGTCTCACAGAGTGTTCTTTAAATTAAAAAAAAAGTTGCCAACACTTAAAAGCCAGGCGGTTTCACATTAACAATCAGATTTCTGGCTTCTCTTGGAAACTCCTAAGATCTGGAGGCCTCTCAGGAGGCCTGTTCTCTGCGTGGCGTCCCTGAGCGGAGGCTGAGGAACCACCGCTGCTTGCAGTCGGTGCAGACTCCCTCAGCTTTCCTCCTGCTTCCCCACACGGTGTTCCTCTTATCCCTCTGACTTCATTTACTTTAGTTACCTGCGTGGGCCCTGTGGCCATCGGAGTTTACCACTCCAGATCTAAACAGACCTCCAGCCACCACAATTGAGAGAAAAGGTTGAGGCCACTGTGAGCTCTTCTCCCCGATTTCCCTATTTGACCGGTTACAGCCACGCCTGTTACATACACTGACGGGCGTGCCCATCCTTCTCTGGCCGACATCAGATATTTCTTTTCTTTTCTTTTTTTTGTTTTAAATATTTTATTTATTTTTGAGAGAGAGATAGAGACAGCATGAGCAGGGGAGGATCAGAGAGAGAGGGATACACAGAATCTGAAATAGGCTCCCGGCTCTGAGCTAGCTGTCAGCACAGAGCCCGATGCGGGGCTCGAACCCACGAACCGTGAGATCGTGACCTGAGCCGAAGTCGGACGCTCAACCGACTGAGCCACCCAGGCACCCCTAACATCAGCCATTTCTAGTATTCCATGCAGCCAGCTCCAGATAGTACTAATTTTATGAATGCTGGCAGCCTTAAAAGCCCTCCCTTTATGCTGTGCCTTTTTGTTTTAAAATTAAAGTGTACTAAGCTTTTTTGATTAAAGATTAAAGATATTGATCCAGGGGCACCTGGGTGGCTCAGTCGGTGAAGCATCCAACTTCAGCTCAGGTCATGATCTCGCAGTTTATGAGTTCAAGCCCCACATTGGGCTCTGTGCTGGAGACTGGAGCCTGCTTCGGATGATGTGTCTCTTTCACTCTCTGCTGCTCCCCTGCTTATGCTCTCTCTTAGAAACAATAAATGAATAAATTTAAGAAAATAAAAGATTTTGATCCATTTGTAACACTTCACGCTTGTCAGTGAGAGAGGACTTCAAGTTCAGCCTTTATTTTGTTAGGAAAAAGAAAAACAAAACAAAACCCCAGAAAAAAAGCCAGATCCAAAGAACAGCCCCAAATAAAATTCTTAAGAAAAAGTAACTGTGTGAGAAGCAAGGCATTCTCACCCAAAATTTTCACGTTATTCATATTCAAAGAATTGTATGCACATAAGCCATATAGATGTTACTAGAAATGATCACAAGGGGTGCCTAGGCAGCTCAGTCGGTTAAGCGTCTGACTCTTGTTTCAGTTCTGGTCATGATCTCATGGGATCAAGCTTGGCTTAAGGCCCCACACTGCCGGTGTGGCTCACTCTTCACACTCTGCCTTTCTCAAGTTTTCCATGATCTTTTTTTTTTTTTTAAGTTTATCTTTTGAGAGAGAGAATATTTATAAGTTGAGGAGGGGCAGTGAGGGGGGTAGAGAGAGAAGAGAGAGAGAGATAGAATTCCAAGCAGGCTTCACTCTAGCAATGCAGAGCCTGACACAGGGCTCAATTCCACAAACTGTGAGATCATGATCTGAGCCAAAACCGAGAGTCAGATGCTTAACCAACTGAGCAACCCAGACACCCCTCTGCATTTTTCTTTGTATAACTACCTCTAATCTTGCTTGTTACCTAACATTAATGATTATGGCGAATGCTATTGCCTAATAGACAATTTCTCTTTTAAAAACTAATTTTTGAAGATTTAGTTAAAATTTAAAATGAGGCTACTCTCAGGCACCAAGATAAATTTCTTGGCTCACTGCTTTTCTCTGGTCAAAATTTAATGAGCACCTGAGTCTATCTGTATCGATCTTTGATTTTGTAAGTAGGATAATTAATTGAACCAAAACTCATTTTCAAATTAAAGTTAAAAATGAACTCCGTGACATTACTCCTATGGGAAGTAATTTTTAAATGTTCCAGAATTCACTGTGCTTTGGTTACAAAGGCTTTTTTTCAGAGCAGAAAAGCAGAGGACAAAAGAAACGGGGAGAAGGAAGTAATGAGGGACGTGCCTGGGACCCCGCCGTGTACATTTTCCCCAGCCACTCCACAGACTTGACTCTCAGCTCTATACTTGCAGTGGTCTGTTTGCGCCTTCACCCTGCGCTCACTCGGCTAGAACAGAACAGTGGTTTTACTCTATTCTGCTTCACCAAGATCCAGCCAAGTTCCTCTCACTCACTGAGCACTTAATGAACACCTGATGACTAGGGGAAGAGAAGAAAATATGTACATATACCGAGCAGGAGAGAGGACAGGATTATGCCAGGATGTTTTTGGCTCTGAGCTACAGAATATCAGTACAAATGGCTTAACCAATATGAACATTTTTTATTTTACGTGACACCCAAGTTCAGAGTCAGGGCAGTTCCAAGGTCGGTTATGCAGCTGAACAGTGTCATGGAGGACCCAGATGTTTTTCATTTTTATACTCAGCCATCCTCAGATTATTGGTGATTTCTTCCATTATAGTTGCAAGGTGGATGGAGGAGTCCCAGATGTCACTTGACCATGTCCAGCAAAGCGTCGGTGTTTCCTCCTTGTGTGTATCTATTTATGACAGAGAAAAAACTTTCACCGGTGCTTCTCGTTCACTTCTACTCATGCGCTGGCTGACAAAGGCTACTGGGTAGACACCAACAGTGACTGGCACAAAAGTGCCAGAGAGCAAAAGTAGGGAAAGAGAAAGATATGCCTTAGGAAAAAGACTAGTGACAGGCAAGATGAAACAGTCGGTACTATGTAGAATATAGTAGAGTGTGCATTCTCCAAGCCTACTGGATTTTTAAAAATATTTGTTTGAGACAGAGAGTGAACAGGGAAGGGACAGAGAGACAGAGGTAGAGAGAGTCCCAAGCCAGCTCTGTGCCGCCAGCGCAAAGCCTGAAGCGGGGCTCGAACTCACGAACTGACTGAGCCACCCAGGCGCCCTTCGGCCTACTGCATTCTTACCTGTATATACACTGCCTTATCCCTTGTATATGTATGAAGGTAGTAGAATGATATCATTCACAAATAACAATGTGTTTCTGATCCCAACTTTTACAGAAACTATACATTTGGAGATATGACATATCTGAAGTCTCAAGTATAAAATTGGTCGGCCCCATCCATGTGCTGGGAAGCTTATTACCTTCACAGGGAATCTTTCTCCAGTGCCATCCCTAGCCTTCCTCACATTTAACATCACTACTCTGCACAGAATAGAGAATAGCTTCAGGGGCACCTGGGTGGCTCAGTTGGTTAATCATCTGACTTTGGCTCAGGTCATGATCTCACAGTTGGTGAGTTTGAGCCCCGCGTCGGGCTCTCAGGTGTCAGCGCAGAGCCCACTTCAGATCCTCTGTCCCCCATCATCTCTCTCGTCCCCTCTCCAATTCATGCCCTCTCTCTCTCTTTCTCAGAAATAAAAAAAATAAACTTAAAAAAAAAAGGAAATGGCTTTGGATGGAATTGGGTAACAATTCAGAAGAACAGAGTTTTATTTTTAACATTGTGGAGTTTTATTTATCATTATTATTAACATTTATTATTAACATTATAGAGTTCAGGAAAAGGAGGATATGGCACTCAAGAAAAGGATAAATGAATGAGAATTACAAAGATAATTGATTTTTTTAAAAAAAGAACCTTAGTTTTTATTAATAGTTTACCACATATTCTTACTCTTAGAAAATATAAATAAAAGTGAACATACAGAGATGAACTAATCTTTATATTCTCTCAAAATAAAACGTGCAGCCCATTACAGATCTTCTTCAACTTATGACAAGGTTATGTCCTGGTAAATCCACTGTAAACTGAAAATGTTCTAGGTTGAAAATGCGTTTGAGGGGCGCCTGGGTGGCTCAGTCGGTAAAGCGTCCGACTTCAGCTCAGGTCATTATCTCACATTTCGTGGGTTTGAGCCCCTCGTCGGGCTCTGTGCTGACAGCCAGCTCAGAGCCTGGAGCCTGTTTCAGATTCTGTGTTTCCCTCTCTCTCTGCCCCTCCCCCACTCATGCTCTCTCTCTCTCTCTCTCTCTCTCTCTCAAAAATAAACTTAAAAAAAAACTCCATTAATACTTTAAAAAAAACCCAACGTGCTCAGAACACTTTCATTAGCTTACAGTTGGGCAAAATCATCAAACACAGAGACTCTAAATCATCAAACACAGAGGCTCTTTTATTACGAAGTGCCATCTCCTGTAATTAATTGAATACATCACTGAAAGTGAACAACAGAATGGTCGTGTGGGTGCAGATGGGCCTCGTGATGGGGCGGCTGCGGGGGAGCTGAGGTTCGTGGCCCCTGCCCAGCATCACAGGAGGGGCTTGCCCCTGTGCATGTACCGAGGACCTGGAAAAAGATCCAAACTCAGAATTCAAAGTACAGTTTCTGCTGAATGTATATTGCTTTTGCACCGTCATCAAGTTGAAAAACCTTAAGCCAAATTGTCCTAAGTCAGGACTGTGTATATATTCCAGGTGCTCTTAGATGTGTACACATACAGTTGATATTACCATACAGCACCTGGATAATTTGGACTGAATTGAATTAAGTAACATGTTACTAATTAGCAAAATATGAAAATTCTATACATAAATTACATATAGTATCACATTTTATGGTTTCTTTCAATTTCCCTTGGGTGCTACAGATAACAGTAAATCACCTATTTCACTGACTACCTTATTGGTCTTCAGGAAATTGTAGTAGAATCCCAGAGAAGATTCTGAGGAATCCTTTATATTGGGAGGTTGATATTCCAATCGGTTGCTGTGGTCTTTTTCTTTTTTTTTTTTTTTTTTAAACCATTTTCCTCTTATCTGCCTCTTGTTCTTGAGATTACATATTACCTTCCCATTGTATTTCATATTTCATGTTAGATTTTTTAAACTGAAACATATTTGCTAATCAGTGTAGTGTTAATTTGTAGAAGTGTGTCAAGCACACCAGAGTTGAATGAATCTGGCACATAATAACCTTCCATTGGTACTTGTTTAATGAAAGAATGAATGAATCATTCATATAATATTGGAACTTCTAGGATAATTATAATAATTGAAGGGAAACAAATATTGGACACTATAACCTGTATTTTCTAACATGATTTCTTTTTAGAAAATGTGATATTACCAATCTTCTGAAAAATTAAACACTGTGTTGTTTTTTTAATTAAAGACTTTAAGTGATATGCTAAATAGATATCTTAGCTTGGCTATTAAGACAAAAATTGCCGAGGCACTATAAATCGGGGAAAATGAGAACATAATTTGAAAGGAAGAGATTATAGAAATGGGCATATGTGATTCAGTAAGAGAGGCCACGAATACAATGAGAGGAGAATTCGTAACTACTTACGGTGTTTTATGTTTCTCAAAAGAAATTTTTTTTACATACATATTATATATTATATGAGTCTGCCTGCTTGTTTCCCACACTCTATACTTTAAAAGGGCTGTTTTTATAGCTGCTTTTCTTGGACACACAAGTAAATCAGCACGTATATTCAAAAGGTTTTATTCCTGACATGCAAAATGGTTAAGAGAAATGTATTCCTTTACGCAAACATTAACATTTCTCTATTAAAGTAGGTTGTACCGTTGTAAATCTCATTTTATACGTACAATGAAAATTCCTCTTTTAATTTTCAATAAGCTAAAAAAATCTTTTAAAAGTACTATAAGATGAAAGGAATTTAAAAATTGACATTATTGGCACAAGATTCATGTTAATGTTTACTCATGTAAATAGCACAAAATACTGCCTAATTAGTGTGGTTGGTAAATTTTTGGTACTTTAATTTTCTCTGTTATTGTAAACCATGCATAAAATGCTTGCCTATTGAGAAGTGCAGAATTGTCAGAGCTTAAACAGCTGACATCTGCTTACTCTCTTAAAAAAAAAAAAAAAAGAATAACAAGCCATTTCAGCCTAATCTACCTCAAATGTGTTCATGTAAATGGAGGTCCATCTATTGACCTGTATTCTTTTCAGCTCGGGATTGGTCCACATGGTTTATGAAACCGGGAAGGCTGATTTGAAATGCAGATGTCGACACAGTGAAGTACACCCTCCCCTTTTTTCTTTGCTGTATCTGTCAGGGTGAAAAATGGCTTGCACAAGGGTCAGTCACCCATCCTCACTTAATTACTTTTCTCGGACCCACAGAACTGTCACAAGCTGTGGTGGACGCGGGAGCAGTTCCTCTGTTAGTACTCTGTATCCAGGAGCCAGAAATTGCTTTGAAAAGGATTGCTGCTTCAGCCCTCAGTGATATTTCAAAGCATTCTCCAGAGTTAGCCCAGACCGTGGTGGACGCGGGGGCTATTGCTCACTTAGCCCAGATGATCCTGAACCCCGATTCCAAATTAAAGGTATTTAAAAAGAAAGTCAACAAGCAAACAAACAAATCAGGCTCTGATTACCTAAGAAAATGGAAGTGGGTGTAGCTTCATGTTATACGTGTAAAAATAACTAGAAAATTATCATTGAAACAGATATGGACTTGTCGTGTATTTGGTCTTTTAATATGTGGAACTTATGCTGTAAGGATTAGACGACAGACATATCTGGTTAAAATATGTGCAATGCCGAAGACTGCAAATCGCATCAGTATGAGCATTAATCCTTAAATAAGGAATTACAGAGTGCCTGAATCTCAGGGTGGGCCTGAGATGGTGGCCCTGAGAACCCACCCAAAGGTTCTCTAGCCCACCACTATTTTATTTAACTTTCTTAGGACAGTAGCCGNTGCGTTTTTTTTTTTTTTTTTTTTTAGTTTCCTTCACTGTATCAAGATTGATTTACGGTTTTTTTTAGCTTTCTAAAATCTGATTTTCAGTTAATAGTCACTAGCTATACTTTCAGATTCTAGTAGTTATATTCTATAAGATTTTAAAATCTTAGCTAACGTTAACTAAGTCATGGAAAGTTCTTTGAAACATTATCAGCATGGCGCCAAAAATAAGATGTTACTTCTGCTTGATGGTTTTTGTACTATACTACCGCCTCCGTCATAAATTAGCAATGTGAGTATTAATTAAGAAATATCCAAAGGTCATATTCTTCGATCATCTGCATAGATGAAGAGACTTAAATAGCCCACAGAAGAACGAAGACATTTAATCTGGAGATTAGGGGATTTAAGAAATGGAGTGTTTAGGGATAAGACTAGGAATTGATTGTCCCAAGACTCCTAAATCTGAGGTTATGTTAGAAATGTAGTTGTTTTTTTCCTTTCTGTCAAGGAGTTTGAATGTAAATTAGACCGGGACTCGGCAGCATGCCCTGTGTCACGTTTCGTTTTATTTTGGGTTTCGCTCAACAGCGTCAGATCCTTTCAGCGCTCAGTCAGATCGCGAAGCACTCCGTGGACCTGGCGGAGATGGTGGTCGAGGCAGAGATTTTCCCAGTTGTTCTCACCTGCCTGAAGGACAAAGACGACTACGTGAAGAAGAATGCTTCTACTTTAATTAGGGAGATTGCAAAACATACACCTGAGGTAAAAAGAAAAACAACTTCTTTAGGGTTTGAAGCTACAGGAATACGGAGCTGGTTTTTATGTAAAACCTGAGTGTGTTTACAGGCTGAAGGCGGTGCCACAGGACCTGGTTAGGTGAGGGATTCTGTCCTCGGCGCTCTGGACCCTTTGGACTGGGTGACTGTTGTGGGGGCCTGGCCTGCACACCGTACGATGGGTGTTTAGCAGCTGTCCCGGCCTCTTCTTACTAGATGCCGGTAGTACCCCGACCCCCATCATGGCAAAAAAGTCTCCAGAGATTGCCAGCTGTTTCCTAGGGGACAAAAAAGTGCCCCTAGGTGAGAGCCACCGGGCTCTAGCAATGGGGTTTGAATCTGAAATCTCAGTTTGTAGTGATTTCCTGCTTCCCATTTCTAAGTTGTGGGGGCCGCGGGCTTTTGTCCTATCTGTCATTCTAGGTNTGCACAGCCTCACATCAGCCCTCCACTAACTGCTTGAGTTCTCAGGTGCGGAAGGAGTAGAGACAAGAAAGTCTGGGTGGATTCCGAACCTGTATCTTTCCCTGTGTATGTTTTGACTGATCAATTTCATTTCACTGAACTTTAAAGCCCTCATTCTTTATGTCACCTAATGTCTTCATTTGGTTGAGATTTTTCAAGATTGAAGACTGGCAGTCAGCCAGTCATCATTGCTAGCAAAGAGGGGGATCATTAGGCTGGAAGATTTCAAGTCTGACATTGCCTTTTAGCATTCAGTGATTAATGTGCCCCATGCTCACGCATTGTGATTGGGAGTTTCAGTAGTCAGCTAGTTATGAACTAGCCCTAGGCTTAGTGTCTAGGTGAGGAATTTTGACATCCATTAAAATAAGGATGAAAGTTGTGCTATCGATGCATGAAAAATGGAAACCACAGGGCGGCTCCTCACAGCGAGTCGATCTGCACATTCGAAACTGCGGGATTCTTATATTTGTACGCTTCCTTAACGAATACAATAATCCCACCGAACGTTTCAAATTTCATGAGCTGTTTTTAGGTCCTACATAAAAAAATTTGGCCAGACCAAAGTCATATTTAAAGATCACCTCGCGCGTCACAGTCACGATGATCTGGCTCTCCTTCTCTCCTAGCTTTCCCAGCTGATAGTGAACGCGGGAGGAGTGGCGGCCGTGACCGACTGCATCGGGTCCTGCAAAGGAAACATAAGGCTGCCTGGCATCATGATGCTGGGCTATGTGGCGGCTCATTCCGAGAACCTGGCGATGGCAGTGATCATTTCCAAGGTCTGCGCTTGTTCCATTCCCTTAGTTGCCGCAGTGACGTGTTCTAACAGGGAACCAGACACACATACTCCCCCACACACTATAAAGTATAACTGACTGGAGTGAGAGAATTACCTGAAATGTTTTCAAGGCTTATGAGTCAGTTTCCCAAAGCAATGCTGGAAATAAGGTTTACCTTGCACAAGTTTAAAATTGTAGCCTGTGTTTAGTATCAACAAGCCATCGACGCCTCTGAGTATTAGTATTATGTGCGTTTAAATATTACGTGTAGTGGGGCGCCTGGGTGGCTCAGTCGGTTAAGCGTTTGACTCTTGGTTTTGGCTCAGGTCATGATCTCATGGTCTGTGAGTTCGAGCCCCTGAGCTGACAGTGCGGCGCCTGCCAGGGATTCTCTCTCTCTCTGCCCCTCCCCTGCTCTCTCTTTCTCTCTCAAAAATAAATAAGCTTAAAAAAAAATTAAGTGTATTTATATCTTGAAGGATCGACTACATATTTACAGACACATACAGCACACTTTGATTTACGTAGGAAACAACTGTTATAAATGACATATCTGGTGGTAGTCTTCATTATTCTCTGAGGTCTGTACATTGTCCTCTCCCCTGTCATTTGGGTAGGAGATGACAAGACTAGGTCTTCCCTTCTTTATCCACCTTCTCTTCGTCAGCTTTCATGAACTAATTTCTCTTCTCAGAGGTAGGCAAATCAGAGCACACATCAGACGTTTTTGTTTCCTTGCTCTAGGGACTTGGCCCTATCTCAACTTGGTCTTAACCCATCATGGAGTGAAGTCTCGGCACGTAGTAGGTGCTCAAAAAGTATTTCTTGAACGAATAAATATTGATCTCCCAAAGAATGCTGCAAAAGCCGTGCGCTCACAGTGTCTTTGGCAACTCCCTGGGGTGTGGGCTTCTTATCAGCATAGAAAACCTGCAGCTCTATGGTCAACAGAAGTGTGCATTTTTTTTCTTATCCCTTGCTAATCCTCTGAATAAAGAGGAACCTCAGATCTTTATTTTCTACCTATTCCTTGGTAATTCTTTGCTCCACTCCCTTTTTATCCTGCGCCTTTCCTTTTGTTCTTCTATTACCAAAGACTGTGGTAGCGACTAGAGGGGCAGTGCAGCTTTCCGCAGGGTCACCACGGGGACAGTATTGGGAGTTTTGATTTGCAGTTCTTTGCGCACAGGCAGAAAGCCCACACGTAGGAAGAAGGATGAAAGAAGCGATTACTTTTGCTCCCTGTGTTTCTTCCCCAAAAGGACCAGGAGGCCCTCCCCTCCTTTGGTCTAGGGCTGCTGCTGGCCTCTCCCACCCAGTTTGCCCTTCAGTCAGTGAAGCTGAGGTGGAGGCAGCAGCAGTTTGAGGCAGACCTCACAGGGCCGATTTGTTCTTCCTTCTTCCTACGCAGCACCACAAGGACCAGTAAGAACCTGCGTTCAAATAGCACTTTATAATTTTCAAAGCATGTTCGAAACAACTGAGGCCAGTAAGTCAGAATCTGGGGGGATGGGCAGAAGGTGTCTTCTCTCCCTCTTGCTTCTTCATTCTTGATGTATCCCAGAAGTAGGGGGTCTCTGGAAAGTTTCCTCCTTCTGCAGACCGATCTGACCTTTATCGTATTGGCGGACGCCCATGTTTCATTGTAAGAAAGAAGCCAGTGAAGAGACATGGCAGGTTTCTTCAGGAAATTGGTCTTACTTACAGCGAAATTTAAAGGCAGACGAGGGGCGCCTGGATGGCTCAGTTGTGTAGGCATCTGGTTCTTGGTTTCAGCTCAGATCGTGATTTGTGAGTTCAAGCCCTGCATCGGGCTCTGTGCTGATAGTGCAGAGCCTGCTTGGGATTCTCTGTCCTTTCCCTGCTCGTATGCTCATTCTCTCTCTCTCAAAATACATAAAGAAACTTAAAAAAATAAAGGCAGACAAAAAGAAAGTATACATGATCATTTGGCCTTTGCCTTGGTAGCCTGACCATGTGATGATATTGGCTTTTATGATACTGAATTTAAGGTGATAATCACTCTTTTTTTATTATTAAAATTTTTTCAAGTTTTATTTATTTATTTTGAGAGAGAGAGAGAGAGAGCACACATCAGCAGGAGAGGGGCAGAGAGAGGGAGACAGAATCCCAAGCAGGATCCACACTTGTCAGTGCAGGCCCCATGTGTGGCTCGAACCCATGAACTGTGAGATCATGACCTGAGCCAACATCAAGATTTCAGATACTTAGCCGACTGAACCACCCAGGCGCCCTGAGGTGGTAATTATTATAGTCTCAAATTCGTTAGGAAACTATGCCTATACAGAATTTGGAATTATAAATTGATTTGGGTTTATACACTATGGTGCATTTGAGACCCTTTAGTTAATTCTGTTTTGAGTACTAAGATAAAACTGAAGCCTGTGTGAAGTATAAGCACATGCTATCTGTGTAACAAAAATAATCATTTCTATTTTGCCATTTAATCATATTAAAATGGGAAAAACTACCATTTAAAAGTTGGCCAAAATAAATGAAAATCATTTAGTGATCAGGAAAGTTGTTAGTGAATGTATTTCATCGAAATGTTACTTAAATAGAATTCTGGTTGGCTCGTAGAATTTTGGTTATTTTGCTGTCAGATCTATTATACTTGGTGAAAGGCGATTTTTTTTAAAGCATTCTAAATTAACTTTTAAAACAAAGGCCAATAAAAGGTTTTAAAACCCTAAGCACTTTTTTGTCACAGCAGAATCTGGTTTTGCCTGTAATGTCCGAGTCTGGCACATCTGCTGTTTGGTTAAATGCCTCTCTAGCTGGGGGAGGAAACGCTAGCGGAGACATTCTTAGTTTAGCTGGATTGTTACAGATAATTAAGGTAAATTAGTTCTAGTCATTTTATCGACTTGAAAAATGACAGCCCCTGTGATGTGCTCATTTATCGAACCGTTGAGGAAAAAAAGGATCAAGGCCAAAATGCTGCCTTCTAATGTTTGAGAGCCACGGAAGACTCTTTAATCCCGCCCTGGATTCCTAACACTTGCTCTTTTGATGAATGCCGCAGGGCGTGCCCCAGTTGTCGCTCTGCCTGTCCGAGGAGCCGGAAGACCATATTAAGGCCGCCGCCGCCTGGGCCTTGGGACAGATTGGGAGACACACCCCCGAGCACGCGCGGGCCGTCGCTGTCACAAACACGCTGCCTGTTCTACTCTCGCTGTACATGTCCACGGAGAGCTCGGAGGACCTTCAGATAAAAGTAAGCGCTTCCTTTTTAACAGCCGGATGGACGTTCGTTAGATTTGGCTCATTCTTAAAAATAATGTCCTTTTAAACGTGTTTTAGCTATCATCGTGGATCATACTGATTTCATTAGTCGAGAAATACAAACTTACCAGAAGAACTGAGGTGGCTTTTCTCTGAAAATGAGTTACCCTTATCCCCAAACGTCAGCGATACATTTTAAAGAAAGGTCTTTATAGGTTGCAACATGGTTTGTAAAACGAATGACTGGGTTTTGCACTCTGCATTCATGTTGACTTCTCTTATGGAATAGGAATTGAATAATAGGATTCTGGAGGTGGAATTAGTTAGAACTTTGGTCCAGTCAACATTAAAAAATTGAATCTAAAAGAATTTAAGACTTGCTTTCCAAAGGTATCATACAGAAAGTATTCCAGAAGCCAAGATCTACCTCTTCTAACTCTAAGTCTGCTTGATCTTTTAATAATACTTTATATTTGTTCCTTAAAAGAAAACTGTCCGTAAGATTCACTAAGTTAAAAATTTTTATATCATGCGTTTAAAAATTACTTTAATTTTTTTTAGTTTTAGTTTTGAGAGAGAGACAGAGACAGAGTGTGAGTGGGGGAGGGGCAGAGTGAGGGGGAGACACAGAATCCGAGGCATGCTCCAGGCTCTGAGCTGTCAGCACAGAGCGTGAAGATCATGACCTTGGCCAAAGTCGGCCACTTAACCAACTGAGCCACCCAGGCGCCCTACCTCATGCATTTTTTTAAAAAAAGCAAGCTTTCTGAAATAAAAATATTACCAGCTACCAGAATGAGTCACAAAGCATGGATTTAATTAGGAGGGGTTGTTTAATAAGAATTTCAAAGAAAGAAAAAAATGTTTCCCAGCATAGTCCCCATACTTTTTTGAAAGCAGTTTTCAGAACTGACTTGGACTGAGGAAAATGCACAGGAAAGAAAATAATTCAAAAGAAACCAACGACAGTAAGTTAAATTACATTTAAATTTTAGTTACAACAATAAATTAACAAATAGGAAAGTATGTTTGCTGAAGCAACTTTAGATGGTATAACAAGGCAGGAGGTTTACTTGAACTAGACAGCTGAGGGATTCTGAAAGTTACAGAATCATTTATTGGATTTATAAATTCATAAAAGTGAATTTATGTGTATTTGGTTATGTTTACATGCTATTTCTCTACAGATTCACTGAGGGATGTTTACTTCTAAGACTAACCATTTTTTCAATTTTTTAAAGACTTTCTAGATCAAAGCAATGATTGAATAGATTCAGGGCTTCCCTCACATTTCTCCAGTGTTGAGCAGATGGTGCTTGGCGATGCTTGGTAGAGAGGAAGATTGACAATATGCTAAGGCCTCTCCCTGTTTAACAATTCTGTGATTCTTTGGCTTTCGGGTGAGAAGCCACAATTACATTTCCAGTTTTGAGTTGTCCAAGTACAGCTGATTTACACGTGTATCATTTTAACTTACGTATGTAGTTCTCTTTTTGCCTCACAGGTTTTGAACCCATCAACACACATGCCTTTTTTTCCACCCTCTTTTCTCTCAGTCTACCTCCACTTCCCCCACCTCCCTCCTCCTCTCTTCTCCTTCCCACCCTGGCCTGGTCCAAAGACCTATGGCCTCCCGCGCAGGGTCTCCACAGGGGTGAGCTGTGCCCAATATGTAATAGTAATCATGTTCAACTTCCGGGTTATCAAGACGTAAATTATTAGTCATATCTATCACTTTCAGATTCCCGCATTGAACAACTTTTATTTTCCTTTAAGTTTTAGAAATAAAGGAATATATCAGCTACAGCATGAATGATTAATTGTGGAATCAATGGTAATTATAGTTTAAGAAACCCTGATAAATAGTGTCATAGCACTGTATACTTTTTATATACTACTAAGTTTATTTAACTTGGTTTTTAATGAATTATTATGATGTTGTGTTGTATAAATATCACCAGAGTAAAATCAGTTTGAGAACTTCACCTTTGGAAATAAGACCGTTTTTGTTGTGTATAAGTTTAACAAAGTTAGTTTTATTAAAACATTCAGGTTTACTATAGAAGTTAAGGTTCCTTCTGCTTATGTTTGATACAATATTTATTTTCAGGAAATACAGTGGGTATTAAATTAAAAAGTGGGATCGTTATCAATCATTATCACGTCAGCAATCTTTCCAAGGCTTTTTAAGTTCATCCAAATATTTTCTTATTGTAGGGACTTGATTATTATTTTTTGCTTCCTCAAGGTTTCTTGGATTCTATCATTTGTTGTTTTAAAGGCCTTAGAACAAAAGTCCAAGGCTGTTTGATTTGACATTATCTCAGTAGGGAAAAACGTATCCAAGAGCTTTAGGAACCGTCTAATGGTATTCCTTATTTGTTACTCTGTGGCAGCTTTCAAATTAAAGGCCATGTTGAAGTTCATTTTGTCCCAAAGGCATGTCAGCTTCTGTAAGCATTCTCTAATTGGTTCTGATCCAGGAGAGCCAATGAGCAGTCCCTTGGAATTGCTTGCATGTTTTCACAGAGCCTTCTATCTGCTGGCACCTAAGTTCTTTCCAAAGCCTTATTAAAAGCTGAAAAAAAATCTAACTTTTATTTAACGAGCTCACCTACATATATTTTGAAAACAGTCACGCAATTGCCTTTTCGTTTGCTTTGATTTAGAGGCATCCTATTGAAATGGTCCATCTTAGTCTGGGATCTGAGTAGGTTCATTTGATTACCTTAGTTATGAAAGCATTTCGAAGATGACTTCATGATTGTGTTCTTGTCTCCCTTCATTTTCTAGCAGTTTTGTTGACATGTAGCTCATATGCCATATAAGTCACCCATTTAAAGTATATAATTCAGTGGTTTGGTACATTCACAGATGCAACTGTCACTACAATTTAATTTTAGAAACTTTTCATTCCCCCTTAGCAGTCACTCCATACCCTCCCAGCTGAGCTCCAGGCAGCCACTAATTTACTTTCTGTCTGTGGGGATTTGCTTCTTCTGGACACGTCATTTATTTGTTTTTTACTAAGAAAATTTTTTTAAACATTTGTTTTTGAGAGAGAGAGAAGGAGTGTGAGCGGGGGAGGGCAGAGAGAGAGGGAGACACAGGATCCGAAGCAGGCTCCAGGCTCTGAGCTGTCAGCACAGAGCCCGATGCGGGGCTCAAACCCACAAGCGGTTGAGATCATGACCTGAGCTGAAGTCGGACACTAACCAACCAAGCCACCCAGCTGCCCCTTCATTAAATGGAACCATACATCATATGCAGTCTTTGGTGCCTGGCTTCTTTTCACTTAGCGAAAGTTTCCAGGTTCATGCATATTGTAGCACATACCAATATTTCTTCCTTTTCATTGCCAGATACTATTCCATTGTATTACCATACTGTGTTGTTTACCCATTCACCAGTTGATGGACATTTGGGCTGTTTCTGCTCTTTTATTATTATGAATAATGCTGCTGTGAACATACTGTACAAGTCTGTGTGTGGATGTATGTTTTCACGTCTCTTGGGTGTAAACCTAGGAGTGGAATTGCTAGGTCATATAATAACTCTTTTTAACATTTTGAGGAACTGCCAAACTGTTTTCCAATGTGCCTGCACCATTTCATATTCCCAGCAGCAATGCATGAGTGTTCCAATTCTTCCACATTCTTGTCGACGCTTGTTATTGCCTTTGTTTTTTCACTATAGTTATCCTGGTAGGTGTGAATCGGTATCTCACTGTGGTTTTGATTTACATTTCCCTGATGGCTAATGATGCTGAAAAATCTTTTGATGTGCTTATTGGCCATTTGTATAGCTTCTTTGGAGACATGTCTAATCAGACCCTTTGTTCATTTTTAATTTGGGCTACTATCTTTTTATTATTTTGTAATAATAAAGGGTTGTAAGGGTTCTTTATATTACAAAAATACAAATTATTTTTTTAAATGTTTTATTTATTTCTGAGAGAGAGAGAGAGAGAGAGAGACAGCGTGAGCAGGGGAGGGTCAGAGAGAGAGGGAGACACAGAATCTGAAGCAGGCTCCAGGCTCTGAGCTAGCTGTCAGCACAGAGCCCGATGCGGGGGTTGAACCCACGAACTGTTAGATCATGACCTGAGCCGAAGTCAGATGCTCAACCGACTGAGCCACCCAGGCACCCCTTGAATACAAATTCTTATCCTTTATATGATTAACAAGTATTTCCTTCCATTCTATGGGTGGTCATCAGTTTATTGACAGTGTTTTAATGGAGTTCAATTTATTTACTTTTTCTTTGCTGCTTGCCCTCTTGGAGCCCTGTCTAAAAGGACTTTGCCCAACACGAGGTCATGAGGATTTACTCTTATATTCCCCCTTCCTTTTAATAACGATAACTCTTTGGGCTACAATGCTTTCAGAACAAAATTAATTTTTTGAGTAAAAAACATTATTCATTTAAGGCAGTTTTCATTAACGATCATCCATTAAGGAGGGTAACAATGAATAATTTTTGTTATTTCTTTTATTTTCTGTGGAAAATAATTGAAATGGTATCAAGTATTTTCATAGTATTGACAATTTCATTTTGTTAATTATGATTCTTACGTGTGTCGTTAAGAGATTAAAAAATAATGTTGCTAGTCACTTAGTGTGGGTTTTACAATAGCTTTTATTAATGTGGACAGTGTCAGCTTTTAGAAATGACAGAAAAATGAATGAATGTAGAACTGTATATGCTATGCTACTTTATGGGAAAACCAGGCTCAAATTCAAGTTGCCCTAAATAGACAGCTCATGACTCCTTCTCTGATAGCATCATATATTTTGTATATTTAAGGATAAACACTAGCTACTAAATGCTGTGACAATTAGAAAAATTCATAATCTGTTATTTCAAAGTAATAAATTACTTGATTTACTGAAAAAAAAGGGTTTGTTTACACCATATAAATTCTAAATAATTCACAGTATGAAGTTGTAAGGACTATTTTATTTTGCTCACTGCCATAAATAACCAAACAGAAGGCATATTTTATAAAGGCTAAGAAATTTTAAACCCAACATATGATCTTGTGTGTCGAAAGTACTAAAGAACACACACACACACACACACACACACACACACAGACACACAAATACTAGAACTAATAAGACTTCAAGATCACCAGATATAAAATCAATATATAAAAATATATCATAGTTTCATATGCTGGTAATGAACAATTCAAATATGAGGGATTCCTAGCTGGCTCAGTCGGTAGAGCATGTGACTGTTGATCTCAGGGTCATGAGTTCAAGGTCCATGATGGGCATAGAGATTATAAATAAACTTAAAAAAATATGAAATTAAGACCATAGTTTCATTTACAGTAGTATCAAAAAGAATAAAATACTTAGGAATAAATTTAACAAGAGAAGTATAGATTTCTACACTGAAAACTACCAAATACTGCTGAAAAAAGTTAAAGAAGTTCAGAATAAGTGGAGAGACATTCCATGCTCATGGACTGGAAGATTTAATATTGTTAAGATGGCAATACTGCCCAAATTGATCTGTATATTCAGTACAATTTCTATCATAATCCCAACTGGCTTCCCTCCTCCCCTGAGCTTAAGAAACTGATCCTAAAATTCATATGGAAATGCAAAAGACCAGACTAGCTGAAACAATCTTGTAAAAAGACTTATACTGCCCAATTTGAAAACTTACTACAAAGCTACAGCAATTAAGATTGTGTGGTACTTGCTTACAGAAAGACACATATATCAATGTAACTGAATTCTGAAAATCTGAAATAGACCCTTTTATGGTCAATTGATTTTTCACAAAGTTTCCAAGGCAATTTAATGTGAAAAGGATAGTCTTTTCAGCAAATGACGCTAAGACAATTAATATATCCTCAAACATAAAATATTAATTTGGATCCTTATACCATATATCAGAATTAACTACAAACGGATCATAGATCTCAAAATAAGAGGAGTACAAAACTCTTAGAAGAAACCTTGGATTAGGCATTCATTTCTTAGAAACGACACCTAAACACAGGTGATAAAGGAAAACATTCACAAGGTGGGTTTCATCAAAACTGAAAGCTTGTGTGCTTTAAAAGACGCCATTAAGAAAATTAAAAAAAAAAAAAAGCCACAGACTTGAAAAAAATAATTTGCAAATAATATATTCGAGAAAAGACCTGTATTCAAAATACATAAAGGGCTCCTACAACTCAAAAATAAGACAAATAACCCAATTAACAAAGGGCAAAAGATTTGAATAAACATTTCACCAACAAATGATCTATCAATATGTAAAAAAGTTCAACATCATTAGTCATTACAGAAGTGCAAATCAAACTGTAAAGAGCTACTACTTCACACCCACAAGAATGGCTACAATTAATAAGACAGATAATAACAAGTGTTGATCATTACTTGGAGAATCTCGAACCTTCTTAGATTACTGGTGGAAATGGAAAATGTTGCAGTCACACTGAAAACCAGTCTGGCAGTTTCTCAAAATAGTAAATATAAATTTACTATTGTCACCCAACAACTTGACTGCCAGGTATCTTCCCAAGAGAAATGAAAACACTTGTCTACACAAAGACTTGTATGTGAAGCTTGAGAGCAGCATTATTCATAATCACCAGAAGTGGAAACAACCCAAATGTCCATCAACTGGCGAACAGACAAATGAAATGTGACAAACCTGTATAATGGCATCCTATCTGACAATGAAAGAACAGAGCACGTATCAGTGCCATTGCATGGATGAACCCCGAAAACGTTATACTTCGTGAAAGAAGCCAGACTCCCAGGTTCACATACTGTATGATTCTACTTATATGAATTGTCCAGAAAAGTAAAATTTACAGACAGAAAGTAGGTTAGCAGTTGCCCAGGGATGGTGGAGGCGTGACTACAAACGGAACGAAGTTCCTTGCTGGGATGATGAAGATGTTCTAAAATTAGGTTGTTAGGATAGTTGCATAACTCTGGAAATTTACTAAAAATCCACTGAATTGTATACTTAAAATGAGTGGATTTATGGTGTATAAATTATATCTCAATAAGGTTGTTAAAAAATCTTGAGCCCAGAAATTGACAAGCAAATAAAAAATTAATTAATATACTTTCATGTGGGGAATGTACATTCCCATCTAGAAGTATGTAGTCATAAATCAAGTATATTTCTTGACAAAGGATAGTAAAGTTCAGTGAATTTCTAGGATCATTAGGCTCTTTTTTAGAATTTTCATTTAATAACTTGATAGTGCATGTGATCTGTGTTATACAATTAGTAGACCTTATCACCGGTAGCAGGTAGGTTAAATTCGTTGGCCTGCTGAAGTCACCACGATCCTCAGATGGCACATAAAGCCGTATGAGGTGTGTCGGGGATTGAGAGTTTAATTCCAGCTTAGGTTATGCTTACTTGTGGGAGAAAGTTGGGCTGCGTTTCTTACCTTCCTTGTTGTATTTCATCTAGTTTACGAAACAATGTTTGAGGACAAATGTGTCAAGAGATAAGAGGTGATGCAGGAATGCTCAGCCCCGGGCTCTGGGAAAACACAAAATTAACAGAGCCTTTACTGATAGCACACTGTGATCAAAGTTTTTCCTGAATCCATTTGCTGATTGTACAATTCATGATGTGAGAGTCAAAATGCTCCTTGACATTTCAAAAGCACCGCTAAACACTCCGTAGTAGGATCCCAGAAGACGGGGTTGGCTCAGGCCTGAGAGAGAAGGGGTGACCGGAGGAATGAAGCACAAAACCACATACGAGTAGGTGTGGAATTCCAGGGGAAAACAGCTGTAGGCAAACCAGACTGGGAAGCCTTCCAAAGTGAAGGGGGCAGGAAACAGAATCACAACCAGCCGTGGCCCCAGAGCTGGCCTCAGGGATGTGCCGCAGTCACATCAGGACCCTTCTTCAGCCACGCTTGGTGTCACTGTGAAACACAAAGTGCTGGGGAGAGGCGGAGGGACCTGTTCTGCCTGTGGCTAATACACTCCCTGCTGCTCAGGGTGCCTTTCCTGCACAGCCAGGTGCTTCTTCCCTGTGCATGGGGCACTTTCATGTCTGCAAATATTCACTGAGTGATGCACATGGCATCTTTCTGCCTACATCCCGATAAGTCATGAGACCTTTTAGACAACACAGAAGGTTTGACAATGACTTTCTACAATAAACTGAATGTTTTCCATATGTTGCTGGGAAGGAACAAGACATGCTGGTTATCTCATAGTTTAACATATACAGATGTTTACACTGACCAAATATAATACATACTCACTTAGAGTGGACAGCTCTATGCTTTTTAATTTTACTTTGCTCATAGGCTATTTTAAGAGATCAATAATATACCATACATTCTAAAATGTAGGTACATTTTAAATGTACATTTATTATTATACAGTATTAAAATGTACATTATTAATATACATTATTAAATGTACATTGAAATACACCGTACATTCTAAAATGGGCAGGTGAAACCAATGCCAGATAGGAGTTCTTCTGACAACTCTCTTAAATAGTGAAGCACCTGCAGGTTTGACCTGGAAATTCATCTTGTTTTCAAATTCTAGAAACGTGAGCCATGAATTTTGGTCAGGCTTTGATCATTACTTTGGTCTGTGTTTTGCTTTGCATTTCAAATAGAGTAAAAAAGCCATAAAGAATATCCTACAAAAATGCACCTATTTACCAGCCCTCGAGCCATTTCTGTACGACGCACCTCCCAACATACTGAAGCACGTGGTTGGACAATTCAGTAAGGTAAGAAATGCTCTTTTCTGGATGGAGGGAAGAACATTTAAATGACTTGCTAATTTTTTTTCCCCTTGTTGGGTCAACGTCTTCTTCTGAAAGACGGGGGCAGGGCTTTACTCCTTAGTTCTCACTGATTGTAGCGACAGGGAAGGGAACACAGGTTAATAAAATTCATGTAAGTTAATAAAATTCACACGTATGTAATTCATACTTCTTTCTTCACATTTTCCTCACAGCCCCTGTACTGTCTCTGTTAGCGTTCTTGGGGCGAAAACAGTATGTCAACATATAAAAACCTCACAATACAGGTAGTTTATATTGAAAAGTAACTTAGTAATTATCTGGGTGTCTATTACCCTCACTCATCTGGGAACACTGCAAAGATCTTATAAAGAAAAATAAAAAGGTCTCCGAGCCATTTATGACAAAGTCGGTGCACTTTACCGGACGTGCTTTCCGAGAGTCATTTAGAGTTTATTGACTTATTTTATGAACAGTTTTAACAAATATAGCCATCATCTTTCTTAGATCATTGCAGATTAAAAGCAGCAAGGTAGAAAGATTGGGCTGCTGGATGTGGGCTTAGCCAGCAGGACTGACTGACTGACTGCAAGCAAAGGCTGAGAGAGAGCGACAATATTCCCACAGCCACTGATGGCCAGGACGCTAACCCTAGGCTGTAAAGAACTGGCTAAATGGTGCTCAGATTTGATTTAAGAAAATGGGGTCTTTGGAAGTAGCATCCCATAGTGGTTATGAGCTCAGGCTCTGGAGTTAGGGTGCTTGGATTTCCCATTTACCAGCTGTAATATCTTTAGCAAAGCCTTGACCTCTCTAAGCCTTGGTATGATTACCCATAAAACAGGGGTAATAGGAGTTCCTATTTTATAAGGTCATTGTGAAGATTAAATGAGATGTTATATATGTAAAGAGTTTAGCTTAATCTCAGGCACATATTAAGCACTCAACCCCCTCCCCCCACTGAAAAACCCAAAATGTTTTTAAGAAATAAAACACAGAAGTGCTTAAGGTCGATGTTAACAAATTAATAAACATAGATGGGGGTCAAATGTACTTGAATAGTTAGGAAGCTATGTAATGGAGGTACTACTCTGTGTATACTCTATTTCTCCAAACAATGATGAACGAAAACTATTTTTGGTTGCAACCTTTTAAAAAATGTTTTATTTTTGAGAGACAGAGAGAGAAAGCGAGAGCATGGGCCGGGGAGGGACAGACACAGAATCTGAAGCAGGCTCCAGGCTCTGAGTTGTCAGCACAGAGTTTGACACGGGGCTCGAACCCACACCAGTGAGATCATGACCTGAGCTGAAGGTGGACACCCAACCGACTGAGCCACCCAGGGGTCCCTATATTGTTACAACTTTTAAACTAGGCCCTGCACCTGCTTAGGTCTAGTTTCAGGCACTCATCTGAAAGAGAAAACTGTTTTCTAACAGCCTTCAGTTGTCCATCCTCCATGGTCTCCAGGAGCTCGACGGAGCCTCAAGGACCGGAGTCACTGGACAGCCAGCTTCCTTTTGGCGAGGCTGCCTTGGGATATGGTTCTGTGTGTCACCTATGTTCTGTTTCCCCTTCTAGAAAAATAAGCAACCTTTTTTTTCCTGGGTACCAGTTAAGAAGCTGAGCGGTGAATTTGATCAACTGAAAGGGGGAGGGAGTTGGCTGGCGAGTGGCTCCTCTACCGAGTCCTCAGCTCTTAAAAATGAACAGCTGACATTATTTCTGGAAGTTTTATTTTATGGTCTAATCTTTCAGGTGACTGAGTGAGGTATTCTAGTTTTATTGAATTGGCTAAGGAAATGAAGACTGACCCGAACTGAGTTCAAAATTAAGTCACTAAACCAGTGGGATTTGCGGAAGTTAAAGTAAAGACAAGTACCACACAGCGTTCGCTCTTACAGATGTGCCTTTGGGAGTATGCTTCAGGCAGAATTTTGTGTTTTATACTTTGAGTTTATTTATTTTTGAGAGAGAGGGAGAGAGAGAGAGAGAGAGAGGGAGAGAGAGAGAGAGAGAGAGAGAGAACCCCAAGCAGGCCCTGTGCTGTGGGTGCAGAGCCCCCATGGGACTTGAACTCACAAACCGTGAGATCTTGACCTGAACTGAAATCAAGAGTCAGACGTGTAACTGACTGAGCCACCCAGGGTCCCCTGTGATTTCTCAATCTAAGGGTACCAGAGCACTAGAAAGAGATGAGAAAGCAAGACAGAAGGTAAAAAGACATTGGTTTAATGAGGGTGGGGACAGAGAAAGGAGGGAATGAAAACTTTCTGAGCCAAACAAAATATTTAAAACGGATATATCTGTAGGCTGTTTCATTTTTTAGAAATACAGAGTACTGTCATCTCTTACTGTCCTGTCGGTGTGTAGCAAGATCCTTTTGTAATTTTAAAATGCCTACATGTACCCAACACTCTGTTAAACACTGAGGAACAGACAAAAAAGAATACGACCAAGTTCTTCTTCAAGGAACTTTATCATCTAGCTGGGGGGACCAGACNGTTTTTTTTTTTTTGTTTTAATTTAAGAAGGAATTAGTGAATGCAGGCTGAGGTATTCTGAGAGGCCTTCGATGGAGGAAGTAGAGGGGAACAAAGCTGGTCTTTGAAGAAAGAGTAAGAGAAGAGCGGGAAAAGAAGGGTGTTTCTGAAGCCGGCAGTTGAAATATGACGTGGCAGGTGCACGGCACGGCGAGTGCTTTAACGGAATGCTAGACAGAGAAGAGACGATCTCATCCCGGGATAAAGGGGAGGAGGCTCCTAGAGAAACTTTCTGACACCTGAGCTGAATCTTAAACGATGAATGAGAGCCAAGCCAACTCACGGAGATGTGTGGAGGGTGGAAGGGCATTCTGGAAAGAGGAAACAGCACAGGTAAAGGCAAGAAATGGCCCAGCGTGCACCCGTGGAGCTTAGTGAAACAAAATTTAGGATGCAGGTTGGTAGGGAAGGAAGCTGTAGAGGTGTTTAGGACCTGAGTCACAGACGGCCCTCAAGGCCTCATTAAGAAACTTGCCTTTAATTCTGTGGGTAGTGGAGGGACTCGAATGGGTGTGAGCAAAGCAGGGACACTGCTTTACTTTTACGTACATGAGGGGATCCCAGCACCTTGCCTTTATTCCATCTCCTCAACGTAAAACGCTAATACATTTCTAAAAAGACTACATTTTACTTCGAATTGTCAGCAACTTTAGGTTCATTATGTTACAGATATATTGCACATAAATTCTCTCCCACATTTCCTCAGATATATTAGTTCTTTTCACTAGTAATAATCCCACTTGGAAAAGGAAAGCTGACCGTCTTATGTGCTTGACTTCTCAAGGTACTGCCGCATGACAGCAAAGCTCGACGGCTTTTTGTAACCAGCGGTGGGCTGAAAAAGGTTCAGGAGATAAAGGCAGAACCCGGCTCTCTCCTTCAAGAATACATCAACAGTATTAACAACTGTTACCCAGAGGAGATAGTAAGGTGGGAAAAATGGACAATGTTATAATGTAGTTTTTCTGTTTTTAAATCTAGATTTTATGTCCACCGTGTCAACTCGTGGTCTTTGAAATACTACATAAGACCAGTGTATACCCTTACTTGTCTCTTGATCTCTCCCCTCCCTCAATTTAATAATGGTCTGATTGAGACACACACATCTCCAAATCAAAGTGGAATGTCATTTGAGACACCTCGGTACTAACACATGCTTTACTAAACAGTACCCAAATGCAGAGTCCAAGTTAAATTAACAGTTTTCAATGTGAAACTGATTTAGAAAGGGCCTATAGCTTCTGATTTTCATAGTTCCCTGCGTATTATTTTTCTGCCTTAAGCTCACATTTATATTAATAGGAGTATTACAAATAGAAAAGAGATGTCAAGTGGCAAAAAGAAAGTTACTATCTGTATTTGAAAAACAATCACGTTTGTGGTATGCAGGTGCCTTATAGTAATGTAGCAGTTAGTTCTCTTCAAGATTAATTTTTTAATAAGGTTGCTTCGTAGAGCATTACACCTAAGCCTCGGGCCTTGTAAGTCTAAAGAACTATACCACTGATACCAAAGTAAATACAAGCAAAGTTACCAAGAAAAGATAGAATGATTTAAACAAGTGAGTTTTGAAAAAATGCCCATAAAACATTCAAGAATTAAAGGCCATATTTATCTGTATTTGTCAAATCCTACATTCACTTCTTATTTTCTCTACTTAACCTTAAAGAATATAAATTGCAATGTTTAAACCTTATGTTATTAAAAAAACCCCAAAAAACCTTATGTTATAATTTATATAAGTTATATAAATATACCTCTTCCTATTTAATATTAGTGGTTTTAATATATGTGGTAACACTCATTGTAGAAGCACAAAATAATTTTCTGTAAGAGTAAAATTTGTCTTCTTTTCATATATATTCTTCCAGTAAACACTTTCCAGAGGTATAAGTCATGCACTTTTGTGAGGTTTATGAGAACTGCTTGACCAAAAGAGTTCCAATAAGTTAGCTTTAAAAATATTAATATATAAAAAATAATATCAAAGGAGTAGCATATCATAAGTATATATCTATGTATATAACATACAAATAAAATAACATACAAAAAGCTTACATAACATATAAAATATGTGTGAAACCATTAAATGAAGGAAATATGAAAATCTTTAATCAGGAAAAGAAAACAAAATTAATTTGCATATCTTCTTCGCTTCAGGAAGAATGCTATTTTATGTAAATTTTGGATAAAGAAGATGTGGTGTGTGTGTGTGTGTGTATATATATATATATAGGAATATTAGTCATCAAAAAGAATGAGCTCTTGACATTTGCAATGATGTGGATGGAGCTAGAATGCATTATGCTAAGCGAAATAAGTGAATCAGAGAAAGACAAATACCATATGACTTCACTCATATATGGAATTTAAGAAACAAAACAGATAAACATATGGGAAGGTGGGGGGAGAGAAGAGAGGGAAACAAACCACAAGAGACTCTTAACAACAGAAAAAACTGAGGGTTGATGGGGAGAGGTGGGTGGGACATGGGCTAGATGGGTGATGGGTACTAAGGAGGGCACTTGTGATGAGCACTGGGTGCTGTGCTGAATTCTACTCCTGAGACCAATATTGCATGGCACGCTAACTAACTGAAATTTAAATAAAAAATAGAATAACTTTCAATGTACTTTTCTAACAAACAAAATTATAGAAAAATGAAGGAAAAAAAACCCCCAAAGGGCCCAAAATGGAATAACCTATTAGAATTAACCAACAGTAAGGTACTTTCTTGAATAGTAGTCTTCTTTCTATTCCTTTCCAGAATTACTTTACAGAGCTCTAGGGGAAAATGAAACTGTCAAAAACATTACATTAGAATGTAATCTGGTGCTTTGTCAAAAAGCACTGTGAAATTTTAACCTCCCATTCTATTTAACATACAATACTGTTGGAAAATTTTAATCTCACATTTAACCTTACAATATTAACCTCAAATCTATGATCTGGGATTTATTTATTTACTTATTTATTTATCTATTTATTTCTGAGAAAGAGAGACAGCGTGAGCAGGAGAGGGTCAGAGAGAGAGGGAGACACAGAATCCAAAGCAGGCTCCAGGCTCTGAGCTGGCAGTCAGCACAGAGCCTGACATGGGGCTCGAACCCATGAACCGGGAGATCATGACCTGAGCCGAAGTCAGACACACGACCGACTGAGCCACCCACTCGCCCCTGGGATTTCATTTTAAAAATTGGCTAACTATTAGGGCACCTGGGTGGCTCTAGGTTAAGCATCCAACTCTTGGTTTTGGCTCTGGATGTGATCTTGTGATTGTGGGATCTAGCCCTGCAACAGGCTCTGTCCATACTGAGCGTGGAGCTCACTTGGGATTCTCTCACGATCCCTCTCTCTCTGCCCCTCCCCAGTCTGCACTTTATCTCTCAAAATAAATAAACATTTAAGAAGTTGACTCATTATCATGAAGAATTCTAATTAGCTTTTTCATGTTTGTCATATTTTTTAAAGCATCAGGTTCTATAGAACTACAAAGGTGTTTTGTAGATATCTTATAAACATTATCTATGAAAATGGACAAATGTAAGCTTGGGATGGTTTTATTTTTGTGATCATATAATTCTCAGGAATCATTGAGTGACTATTTTAGGACTGTTATTCTTTACAAGACAGATTATCAATGGATACATTCTTTCAGCTGTTATTAGCCTAAATATTTATTTCATATTGCCATATTTAAAAATCTCTAATAAAGATGGCTGGTGTGATGAGAAGGAGCTCAGAACTAGATGTTGGAAGGCCTGGGTTCTAATCCTGGCCCATTCCACAGCGGGAAGGGATTTTTGGAACTCTACCGTCTTCTGGATCTTTGCCTAGACTAGACTATGTGATAATCAATATAAAAAATTATTAATGAGCCATTTCACTTTTTATACTAAGTTTTTGAAATCTGGTAGGTATTTTATCACTTATAGTACATTTCAATTCAGATGCTAAATTTTATTAGAAATACTTTTCTGTATTTAGATAACATAAAGTTCATAGTTGAAAAAGTAGATTCATAAGTTGTTCTAAAGACACCTAAAAGTTTCACCTAAAATAATGGACTGGAGTATCAGCTTTTACAATTAAATATAAAAATTCAATTCCTCAGTCTTGACACCCATTATTTTTAAAAAGTTTATTTATTTATTTTGAGATAGAGTAAGAGAAAGAGCATGGGTACACGTGAACAAGGTGGGGAGGGACAGAGAGACAGGGAGAGAGAGAGAATCCCAAGCAGGCTCCATGCTCAGTGCAGAGTGAATGTAGGGCTCGATCTCACGAACCATGAGATCTTGCATCATGAGATCATGACCTGAGCCAAAGACCAGAGTCAGACACTTAACCACCTGAGCCCTCCAGCTCCCTACAGTAGCCGTATTTCTAACGCTCAATAGCCACGTGAGGTGAGTGGCTACCATAGGAAACAGCACCAGTTTTTAAGGTTTGGTTTTTCTAAATCTACTTCTTACCATTTATATAAAAAGCACCTATCTTGTGTCTGACCATTTATGGGGCCTCGGAAGGTGAGGCCTGTTTTAAAATTTGTGACTAACTCAGAGAAAGAGCTGCAACTTCCTCAGTGTAAGAGTACCTCAAAGAGACCCCCCTGTTGAAGGACAGTTTTCTCAAGGGTCGGATGCCTTTAGAGGAGAAATATTTTTTAGGGTAACTGTTTATGTATGCATGTATCTGTGTAGCTATGACTGCCCCTAGGTACACTATCAAGAAAATACTGTTCTTTATTGTCTACCTTAACTTGAGAACTTGTAGAAGAAATTTAGAGTTTTCAAGTCACACATGTGAAGATAGGTAAAGAACAAGGACAAAGCGAATCTTGAACATAAGATTTTATCTGGAGAGAAGACCTTAGGAGGTTTAATTATTTTGAGGGTTTTGGAAAATTTCAAATTACACTTACTTAGATTTTTTATCTGTTTATTATATTCTAGAATGCCTGCCAAATGTTATTTGACATACTTCTAGTTGTATGGAAATTCTTTGCACAGATACGTGGCATGCCATAATGCATTAATCAATATATTTAATACCTTCATAGTATATATTTTACAAAATCTTCAATTTGTAAATATAGATTTTAGTACTATAGATGCCCCAAATTAATGAAAATGACTAATTTCCTAAGTTTGTATGATAGGATATCTGTAAGCCATTTAATAAATAGTTCTTTAATGTGACTTATTTTTTTAACTTTTTAAAATGTTTTATTATTTATTTTTAAGAGAGAGAGAGGCAGAGCATGAGTGGGGGAGGGACAGAGAGAGAGGGAGACACAGAATCCGAAGCAGCTCCAGGCTCTGAGCTGTCAGCACAGAGCCCAATGCAGGGCTTAAACTCACAAATTGCAAGATCATGACCTGAGCTGAAGTCGCATGCCTAACTGACTGAGCCACCCAGATGCCCCTTAATGTGACTTATCATCCCAGAAATTTTTGTTTTTATGGGTGGCCAGATCTGATGAAAACATACAGTGAGAATAATCTGTAAGGCAATCAGAATGCAGACATTGATTAGTAATGATAGACTGTATTGTCTAACTTATGAAAACTATTAGCTATGGTCACTAAAGCAATATAAATCATTTAACATAATAAAAACAGTCTCTATAATAAGATACTATCCAAATATCTTGCTTTGAAAATACTTCTGTGCATTAATTAATAACCCTCAAAGTTTTTGCTATTTATCTAGCACGGACTTCTGAGTTGGTGTTTTCTTCCTTGATAGCCCCAAAACTTATGCACAGAGCATTACTGGAGCTTAATTATTCAGGGTATCGTTGAAGTTGCACTGATAGAATTAATTTAGATAAATGCCTTATATTGAATCTTTTGTGCCTACTGTGATGAATCATTTCACAAGTATTTAATAGAAAAATTTCTTTTCCAGGTATTATTCCCCTGGATATTCAGAAACACTTCTGCAGAGAGTGGACAGCTATCAACCACTTACTAACTAAGCCAAGTTCTAATTCACAGCAGAGTATTTTGAATGATAGTTGTTAAAGTTCTTTCCAAATACTTGAACGAAGTACATTCTAGACTTATTCAGTGTGAAATAGCTTTGGATAATATTTTCTAAATTTCTGTAAAAAGATTAGCGGCCTGAATAAATGAGGAACTGTTGTTCGTTTGCATAGGATTTGTTCTAGGGGTGAATTGTAAAAAGACATTCAAAGGGGTTAAGGCTTTTGTTATTGTTCTATTAACCATCCCCGGCTCACAAACACACACCCCCCCAACTAGACGTAGACGAACAATGATGTTGAAAACTCTTAGTTATTTTGGCCAGTTCCTCCTAGACACAGGCAAGGAAAACTGACCTTGCAAATTCCCCAGGAGGACGCTGAAGGGAAATGTCACAAGAGGAAACTGACGACAGAAGTATAAGGCACTTGAGACTCTGATGCTCTTTACATAAATGCATTAACCCAACATTTGGAATCTATGGATGACCCATCAGGCTTTCCTAATAACTGAGGAAGCTCTCCTCCTCTTGATGCCAAATTTTCTAAGCTCTTTTCTCACCTCACCAAAAATGGCTCCTTACCTTTCATGGAGCTGGAGAGGGAGGAAGTCACTGTTAAGCATTATTCCACCGCAGACATGCTTCCCATTTCATTGAAAGGCTCCTGAGTCCAGCCCTGCTCGCGAATAAACAAGCAAGCAGGCAAGTAAAGTGGGTCCTTTGTGTACCCTGTCCTGGCTTCACTTCCCCAAGTTCTAAAATCACATTTCCAGGGATTTAAAAAATAATGTACAAAGAAGACCACCAGGCTTAGACTTTGCATGCATCTTCACTTAGGGTGCTGAAAGGGGGTGAGAGGGAGTTTCAATTAAATTTTAAATAAAAACAAGAGAATTGTCGTCTGCATGTTTCCTGGAGTGTTAATTCTGAACTTGGGGAATACATAAGTAGGTTTAAGAGTCTTGGTTAGTTGGCGTGTGTGTGTGTGTGTGTGTGTGTGTGTGTGTGTGTGTGTGTGAGAGAGAGAGAGTTAGTCTGTCTGTCTGTTGATCTAAAAGGGGTGTCCTTACAGTGATCTTCCCTGGAGGCCTGGAGAGGAGGTGGGTTATAACCAGAGAGCCCTTAGGCCACAGTGTTCCCAACCTGGCCAACCTTCAAGTTTCCTTCTTGGATTCTTTTTCTCCTCCCCTCCCCCCGCCCCCAAAGAACCTACCCATTTAATTTTGGTATTTTCCAGATTCATCTGTCATCATTTCCTAACAGGGTATAACTTTGTTGCATTTTTAAAAATTGTTTTTCTTTTTGAAAGAGCACAAGCAGGGGAGGGGCAGAGAGAAGGGGATAGAGGATCTGACGTAGGCTCTGCACTGACAGCAGAGAGACCGACGTGGGGCTCGAACTCACAAACTGCGAGATCATAACCTGAGCTGAAGTCGGACGCTGAGCCGACCGAGCCCCCCAGGTGCCCCTGTTGCATCTTTATAAACACCATCATACCCAAGATGGTCCCATTTCTTTTTACCTTATATCAGGCTAGGATTGCTTGCAATTTGACTTGTTAATACTTTCCAGGGCCTAACCAGCTTCTCCTGTGAACCGGTCAGCAGCCTGAGAAAATAAAGGTAGTTTTCATCTTTCTTCATTAATACCATTTTTCTTTGATGGCCACGTCGGTAATGACAAAAACCAGCGTGTCTGGGATGAACCTCCCGCTCCTCCGCCCAAGCTGTTATGGGAACACTGAATTTCTGATCATGTATTTCTTGCCACTGTATATTGAGGTAGCTTTTCACTTCATACAGTATTTCATACATATCAAAGAAATAAAACTTTTAATAGTGTTTGGATACATGCTATAATTTTATCATATGCAATTTGGAAAATACATGCTGTGAAATGTTTCTTACTATAAAACACTGAAGGCATAATTAAGCTTGCTTTATTTTTAGAAAAGTCTATTATGAGACTTTTTTTTTTTTGAGAGAGAGAGAGAGAGCACATGTGGGAGCTGGGGAGGGGCAGACAGAGAGCGAAAGAGAATCTCCAGGACCCTCCATGCCCAGCACATAGGCCAACACAGGGCTGTATCACATGACTGTGGGATCATGACCTGAGACAATTTCAAGAGTCAGAAGCTTAANGGATTCTCCTTGATACTTTAACCCCTGGTTTGAATTTGGTAAATTCCTATTCTCTGGGCAGAACAACCCTGTCTCACTGCTCTCTCTCCCTGTTCCAGTTTATTTAAAATTCAACTATCATTAGGATATTTCACTTAGCTTATATTTAATACTTCAGTTCAGGAATGGAATGCTTGAACCTTATTATGGGTTGAAATTTATTATTCGTACAGTTTAGCTGTTGTGAAAAGAGATGCATTTTCAGTGGTGCTGAAGAGAGATGTGGGAAGTCTGGGTTCTAGCCATAGCTGTTAAACAGGAAGGGCACATAGTACTTGTTCAGCTTGCTCACAGGACGCTTATGAATTAACCTGCAGTGAGGCATGTAACAACTGTGTAAACTCTTCATTCTGTGCAAACTGACATGTGACTTAAGGGGCCCCTGACAGTCCATGACAGAGGACACATTTGGGCTGGCGGTTGGGCACGCCATGTCCCATACTTTTTGGTAAGTGGAGTTGATGCCAGATGATTTATGATCGAAAAAAATGACACTGCCTGCCCTCGTAGAGTTTACTGGTATAAACACATTTGCCCAGATGCAGGGAGTAAACTAGGCGTGAGACACAGGCATGTTTCGTGTAAATGCAAATGACAGCCTCATCTTTACAGGAGGTTAGCCTGTTTCTGTTTTTTTTTTTTTCAAGTTTTTATTTTAATTCCAGTTGGTTTTGACCCTTCTTTCTAACCCTTTCCTCTGAAACTACCCCCTGAAAGAAAGGGTTAAAGATTTGCTCATTTCTAATCTCGATTTGAGGTCCTACACACTATAAACCCTGACCGTAAATTCCTTGGTGAGGTCCTCTCCATTCCAAGATGTCAAGGTCAGAAACTGACCTTGAAAGAATGAAGGATTCATCTGTTTTCAAATCGCCAACACTTTGGTTAAGTTAGGTGCAAGTGAATGTTGAGCCTTGTGTATACTGTGGCTTATTTTACCACAAAATTCACTGTCTAGAAAATATTGATTTGTGGCTATTCTGTTTCAGAGATTAAAAGGATTAAATGACAGTACTATAACTACTGCACTTACCAGCTGGTTAAGGGACTTAGGACTTTTAAAATCCAATTTGTCTACGCAATTATTTTTCTAGTAATATGAATAGTTTTAAAGAAGACTTCATAGGGTATAAAATTAGACAATATTCAGTGATATTGCTTTAAAGAATGGTAAGTTTCATTGTATTTTAGTAAGTGGTGTTTTAAAAAATTAAGCCATATAGGAAAGGAAAAAGAAAAAAGCAAAAATATCACTCCAAATATCACAACCCAGAAAATGAGTGCCATTAACAAGTGGGCACAATTCCACATACCTCTCTGACCCTTTGTACAGATTAAAAAAAAAAAAACTTAGAAAAGTGTATTCATGCTATTCATGTTTTTTTTTAAACAAAAAAACAAAAGCTGTAATAGCTTGTTTCACAGAAGATGGAATTTTTCAATTTTTTCTTATTTCAGTGGGTGTAGGGAAAATGTCTCCTCAGTCCTAAATTAAGGATCAATATAAAGTATTTATAAATGGGCTTCTTTTATTAATGATTTTATTAATGATTAATTGACTAGTATTTGCTACAGAGATTTTATCCTTTATATATTTTGGTTTTCTTAGGAGACTTTTTTTTCAGAAGTGATTCTATGAAACATACCAGGAAGTTTAATGTATGTTTTGTTCCTTTCTCTTCACACCTGAAGCTATGATTTTGTGACTGGTGTAGAGATTTTAAACTGAATGCTTATCGGTTTTTACAACACTGGGTCAAGAATTTTACACTAAAAATACATCAGTTTGCAAGGTGGGTTGGTGTGGATACTTACACAGTAAGCAACGCCTGTAATTTCCCCCCATATATAGAATTTGTGATAACGCACTCCTGCTAAACTTTATACTAACATATAGAATGTATACTGATGATAAGTATTTACTCAAAGTAGTTTTGGGCATAAACAAGTCCAATCCTTCGAGAACTGCTGTAATAACCTATATTAAGTTCTCTGCCATCTGTAGCACGTACAGTTTAGAACATACAGATGTAGGGGCGCCTGGGTGGCTCAGTCAGATAAGCTTCCGAATTCGGCTCAGGTCATGATCTCGCAGTTCGTGGGTTCGAGCCCTGCATCGGGCTCTGTGCTGACTGCCAGCTCAGAGCCTGGAGCCTGCTTCAGATTCTGTGTCTCCCTCTCTCTCTGACCCTCCCCTGCTCATGCTCTCTCTCCCTCTCAGAAATAAATAAAAAACATTAAAAAAAATAAAAAATAAAAAACATTTAAAAAAAACATCAAAATAAAACATACAGATGTAATTAAAATTCCAAGAGAGTGTCATCCTCCCACGTTTTCCATCACTAACTCAGGTAGGTCCCTTCTCTTGGACGAAATGCGCCCTGCTCTGTGACAGCCACAGTGGCACGCACCCACATCAGGACCTCACAACCGCTACACCCCAACTCAGTGGCCGTCAGCGCGTTCCCAATAGCACCCATTTTACAGGGTCCTGAGCACGAAACAGGGTGAATGGGCACAGGGCCTGGCATGCGGTAAGCGGTGACACCAGCAACTATATGGTGTAATTACAAAAAGGTGCACAGTCCTCAAGATACTTTACTTTCATCGAGCGGAAATTGTTGTAATATTCTCATTTTTAGACCAAGACCCTTTACTGCCATCTGCTGGAAAATTCTCTTAATAAATATGCAAATCCGTTTCTTTCTTTTTTTTTAATTTTTTTTTAAATGTTTTCTTTATTTCTAGGAGAGAGAGAGACAGCGTGAGCAGGGGAGGGTCAGAGAGAGAGGGAGTCACAGACCGAAACAGGCTCCAGGCTCTGAGCTGGCTGTCAGCACAGAGCCCGACGCGGGGCTCGAACCCACGAACCGTGAGATCATGACCTAAGCGAAAGTCGGACGCTTAACCGACTAAGCCACCCAGGTGCCCCGCAAATCCGTTTCTATGATGTGAACCCTGTCCCCTTAGGTGTGCCAGTGCCTTTGTGTAGTACACAACCTGAACAACTGTGCACATCAGTGCTTAGAGAATCATATTTGCTAATGTTCCTTTCACTTTTGTAAATGGGGTTTGGAAGACCAGCTGAGATAAACAATGCTATTGTATGAAGCAATTCATTTTTTTAAAAAAATCAAGGAGTCAAAGTTAATCTCTATAAATGTAAATCTACTTTGTTACAAAGCCTGGAAACATTTGGGCTTACTACTTCTCTCACTTTCCACACAGAACAGTACGTTCTACAGTAAAACCCACAATTTAAGTTAGCAGAGATACTGATTAAGCCACTATTCTGGCATTTACAAAAACCGAAAGAACAAATACGGGACATGCATATACAAAATAAAGGTATGTTTTGGAATAATCCATACAGCATTTTAATCTTTTTTTTTAATGTTTTTTTAAAATTTATTTCTAGGAGAGAGAGAGAGAGAGAGAGACAGCGTGAGCAGGGGAGGGTCAGAGAGAGAGGGAGTCACAGACTGAAACAGGCTCCAGGCTCTGAGCTGGCAGTCAGCACAGAGCCCGACGCGGGGCCCAAACCCACGAACCACGAGATCATGACCTAAGTGAAAGTCGGACGCTTAACCGACTAAGCCACCCAGGCGCCCCAGCATTTTAATCTTGATTTTAAAAGCTGGGTCCGGAATATCATGTCATCCCTGCAATGTGGCAGACCTCAGGAAAGCAGCCCTGCAGGGGCTCTGCTTGCCTTGTTCATCCCGGAACCTGGGCTGGGATACGATGGGTGACTCCTAACCAAATAGCCTTTATTGAAGGGATCATTGTAGGACCTTTTTGTTCACCAAAGGCAAAAACGTGGCTCATCCTTATACCGGGCAGTACAATCACGAAGAAGACTGAGTATAGCTGGCTGGGGCGGGGGGGGAGAAGGTTGCTGATAATGAGAACACTCTCCCAGAATACGGGATTCATCTCCCCGGCAAGGTGCCAGGTGTGAGCAGGGCTCCTGGAAGTTTGGAAAAGCAACATCTTATCCTAAGTGAAGTGGAAGTGTTGCACCTGCGAAGGTAGNGGCGGAGTGCGTGCCTACACAGGGCTGGAAAAGCCAGAAGCCCACTCTGGTCTAAGAGAAGCCCAGAGGACGCGCCTTTTACCCAAGTGGTAAGAAATGTGTTGTTAAGAGGGTAACGACCAGCGAGATCGCAGTGGTGATGCTCTTCCATACGCCAGGGTGGACTGGTGGAGACCGTTATAAAACTGAGCTCCTGAACAGGGATGATGGGACCCCAGAATAACCGAGGCCAGGTGAACACCTAACTGTCAGAAGCAAGATGTGTGCAGTTAGTGCGAGGAGCTGCGAAAGTGGAATGGGGGCCAGGGATCCAATCCATAGACAGCCATGGGCACAGATAACAGGACTCAGTGCTTCCAGAGGCAGTCAACCAAAGTATCAATTTGTAAAATAAAGATAGTTTTTTGTTTTTTTTTTTTTTAAAAATGATGGTCAGTAGGCTAAGGGCAGCTTGGTCACAGTCACTTCCCCAGTTTCTCAGATCGGGAACCAACCATCAGAAGGACAGGCTGGTCACCATGAGGACGGAGCCTGAAATGCCTCACTAAGTGTACTCAGTAGCTGTTTCCCCTGCGTTTCAAAACCCTGCCCCATCCCTTTCACTGGGTGATGGAGCCCTGCGGCAGGCCGAGGCCCCGGGGCAAGGAGCCTGGCCAGGCCACTCAGCGGGCCCTGAGGTAGTAGAGGGACCTGCGGAGGAAAGTGTGCACGGTCACTGGGAATCCCAGAAGACGCACAGCGTGGGCTCCCGGGACTTTGGAGCAAGGACATACCCTCTGTGGTAAAGAACTTTACACCATTTGAAAAGAAGTTCTTCTAGACGAATGGCCTTGATCGAGACAGACCAAATGACCAAGGGACATTTGCATGCAGAGGTAATCATGAGCTGGGTTCTGCCAGACCCGGGAGGTCAGAAACTGGGTGAGCCCAGCAGCGACAGCCCATCATAAAGTGGGAGTGCAAGATGCTCACATGCACGAGCAGGAGGGTCAGAGGTCACATGTAAGTGGTGGTCCAGATCTCCGTGTCATCCACCACTATTGCTCCGGCATTCATAGGCAGCTCCCACCCGTGGCTGCACGGGGGTGTCTGCTATGGCCAGCTGACAGGAGACGAAAGAGACTTACCTTCGTTCATGGGTGAGCTGGCCCAGCATGAGCACGCGAGCCAGAAAGAGGCGCTATTGCACTGCAACCCTACTTGGGGTGACCCTGAGTGCCGTGAGGGGAAATTTCTGGCGATGCACTTGGCGGTCTGCTTTACTGGGGACAAGAACAGCTCAAGGTAAGAATACGCATGGGCTCATGGACAGCGGTAGATGGGGTGGCAATTCAGTCAGAGGCTTGGCAGGAGAAATATTAGGATATCACGGATAACGTGTGGACACAAGTGTAAAGAATTTTGTGTCCCATGGTCACGCATAGCAAAGTGCCACTATCAGAAAGACATTAAACAACATTCATGACTCAGCCATGGACATGAGCCGGTCTCTCTCATCAGCTGCTGTAGGGCTGGCAGAACGGATACTGAAGTAGAGTAGCCGTGGTGGTGGGGATGGTGGCTACGAATACGGTTTCGGCTCACCAGGGTCAGTTCAGCCACTGCCACTGCCAAATGTCCAACCTGGCAATCACAGAAACCAGTGCTGACTCCCCAACACAGCACCGTCCCTCAAGGTGACCAACCAACCGTTTGGAGATCAACTGACTACAATGGACCTCTTCCACCCTGGAGGAAGCAGGAATTCATCTTGATTAGGGTTGTTCTAAGTCTGGCTTTTCCTTTCCTATCCACAGGACCCAGTCAACATCACCAACTGAGCATTAAGAATGTTTGATCTACTGACACAAGATCCCATACAATACTGCCTTGGGCCAAAGAGTACACTAGTCCAGTCCCATCCTGCATCACTCTTAAGCCACTGGCATGACACAATGGTGGAATGGCCTCTTAAAGACACAGCCGAGGCTCCAGCTTGGAGATGTTACATCTTGAGGTTGAGATGCCACCCTAAATCAGTAACCATTTTATGGTTCCCAATAGGTAGACTGGGTCCACGAACTATGAGGGTAAAGTAGGTGGCATTCCCAGGGGTACACTTGGAAAGTCTGTGTTTTCTGTCCCCAAATTTTAGACTCTGTGGGTCAAGAGGTCTTGTTCACCAAAGCGTAATACTTCATCAGTGGGCCCAGAGTCCCACTGTACTTTATGATATAGCTACTACTCAAATCACTTCAGTCTCCTTACACCAAGAAACTGGCAGGAAAAGAGTCACTGTACTAGCAGAGACCATTGGTCTCGATCATCAGGAGGAGCGGAGCTCTGTTACAGAACGCAGGGAGGGAAGAGTGTTTGGCACGCAGGTGCTCCCGCGGAGTCCCCTGAGGCTCCCATGCCCAGTTTTTTTTTTTTTTTAATGTTTTATTTATTTTTGAGATAGAGATAGAGACAGCCTGAGCAGGGGAGGGTCAGAGAGAGAGGGAGACACAGAATCTGAAACAGGCTCCAGGCTCTGAGCTATTCCTCAGCACAGAGCCCGACGCGGGGCTTGAACCCACAAACCGTGAGACCATGACTGAGCCGAAGTCGGACGCTTAACCGACTGAGCCACTCAGGTGTCCCTCCCATGCCCAGTTTTAACAATAAACAGACCAAGAATAGAAGCCATGATCTAAGATGGGCACAGTGACCAGGTCCTAAGCCACTTGGAGATGAGGGTCTAGGTCACCCTACCAGGCAATATGCCTGGACCAGCATGGGCTCTGGCTGAGGCAAATTGAGAATGGGCGGTGGAGAAGGAGATAAAGTATCAATTAGTGAAGGCTTGAGACCCGCTGCAGCGGTAGCAATTGTACTTTCCCCACAATCCTTTTTATAAGCTTCCCCAGCAATAAAGGCCAACCGGAAGCCTGGACGTGGGCCATAATCCTGGGTATTAGGTGGGTGGACTTGCTCTAAGAAGCAGTTGGTGGCACATGAAAAGATGCTCAACATCAGCTCATCGTTAGGGAAATACAAATCAAAACCACAACAAGCTGTCACCTGACGTCTGTCAGAATGACTAGAAACAAAAAGACCAAAAAATCACAAATGTTGGTGAGGCTGTGGAGAAAAAGTAACCTTTGTGCACTGTGGGTGGGAATGTAAACTGGTGCAGCCACTGTGGAAAAGTGTACAGAGTGTATCAAAACAGTAAAAATAGAATTACCATATGACCCAGTAATTGCACTAGGTATTTACTCAAAGAAAATGAAAACGCTAATTTGAAAAGATATATGCATCCCATGCTATCTCATTATTTACAACAGCCAAGACATGGGATCAGCCCGTGTCCATCAATGTAGGAATGGATAAAGATGTGTGTGTGTGTGTGTGTGTGTGTGTGTGTGTGTGTGTACAGAGGAATATTACTTGGTCATGAAAAAGTGTGTCGTGGGGCACTTGACTGGCTCAGTTGGTTAAGCGTCCAACTTTGGCTCAGGTCATAATCTCACGGTTCATGAGTTCAAGTCCCACATCCGGCTCTCTGCTGTCAGTGGAGAGCATGCCTGGGATTCTCTTTCCCTCCCTCTCTCTCTGCCTCTTCCCCCTTCTCTCTCTTCTATAAATAAACCTAAAAATTATTTTAATCTTAAAAAAAGAATGAAGTCTTGCCAATTACAACAACATGGATGGACCCAGAGAGTATTATGCTTTTTTTTTTTTTTTAAAGTGGTCTCTATGCCCAGTATAGAGCCCAACGCAGAGTTTGAACTCACGACCCTGAGATCAAGACCTGAGCTGAATTAAGACTTGGATGCTTAACTGACTGAACCACCCAGGTGCCCCTGTAGAGTATTATGCTAAATGAAGTCAGAGGAAGACAAATACCATACAATTTCACTTATGTTGGAATCTAAGAAAACAAAACAAATGAACAAAGCCACATACAAAAAGCAGAAACAGACCTATAAATACAGAGAGCAAATTGACAGTTGCCAAAAGGGATAAGGGCGAGGGGATGGGCAAAATGGATGAAGGGGAGTGGGAGATACAGGCGTCAAGTCATGGAATGAAGAAGTCACAGAGATGAAAGACCGAGCATACGGAATGTAGCCAATGGCATTGCAATAGTGTGGCATGGTGACCAACAGTAACTACACTTATGAGCACCGCATAATATATACTGGGGGCGGATCACTATGTTGTACACCTGAAACTCATGTAATGCTGTGTGTCGACTACAATAAAAAAAGAAAAGAGAAGCAGTTGGATCTGAACAGCACAAGGGATGAAGTAGAGTGGGCTCTAGAACTCCACCATATATCTCTCCTCTTCAAGGCCAAAGGCCCCCCTTTCCAGCTGCAGCCGTTTCCTAGTCAGACCTTTCATATCCCTACCACAAACAGGACTGAGTTAAATCCTCAACCCACAACCAGAATGAGCCTTAATAATTTGCTAAATCTTAAAATTAACACCTTACGTTGCCCCCCCCCCAAATTTAAGAACACTTAGGCAGCCAGTTTAAATTGGAACCACACCAAGCCAGAACATCAAATTTTCTCAGATCTACACCCAAACCAAGGTTTCAGACACTTTGCACATACAACGATGGTGAGGTTAGCCTCTCTCCGGCCTTAGCAGCTCTTGCTAATCAGAAGCTTCTACTCAGATGGGGAAGAAAACATCAGTCCTATTTCCAAAAGTAATTCCACACCCATCCGACACCATACCCTCCAAATCACATCATACGAATACGTGACATGTGGCTGTGCTTAACTGTAAAGTCATCTCGTGCTCATCGGATTCAGCCCAATGAAGGCTCTGAACATGAGCAGTGAAATCTTAACCTCATTTACGGTGCAATTGCCTCATCGCCCAGGCGAAATCTTTAGGTTTCTCGTCCACTGTCGGGGTTGGCCGCTGGGAGAATTACGGCGTCACCGAAGGAAATGGTGGGGTGTGAGGACAGGTGGGTGGAGGGTTGGGGTGACGGCTCTAAAAATAATCCCCTTTCTTCAGCTACAGGCAAGGCGGCTGCTGGGCAGAGGTATGCAAGGGGCGGTGCCGGTGCCGAGTAACGGGAGGTTTTAAAAATAAAACGGGAGGTTTTTTTTAATAAAAATAAAAAAATAAAAAGCTTATTTTATTTTATTAAATAAAAATAAAAAATAAATAAGTAAGCTTATTTATTTTGAGAGAGAGCAAGAGCTGGGGAGGGGGCAGAGAGAGAGGATGGGAGAGCCCGATACGGGGCTCAGTCTCTTGAATCTGAGACCTGGACCTGAGCTGAAGTCAAGAGTCATATGCTTAACTGACTGAGCCACCCAGGCGCCCTGAAATATTCATTTTAAAAGCTGAATGCCTCCTCTCTTCTCTGCTTGCTTCAACCACTCGTTTTGAGTCTCCCTCCCTCAGCTTCTTTTCTTTCCGAGGTGCTAACTGCCAACGAGAGGGCCATGGAGTCTTTTGATTCCAGGATATTTCTCTGAAGTATCAGCCATGTTCATGGAGCCCAAGGAAGGAACGCAAATGTTGACTCAATCCCCGTCCCCTCTCTCCATTTCCCCAAGTGGCTCATCATGAAAATGTTGGAAGTCGAATCCTGTCTCCGGCCCAAGCCACCTACTTAGAGTTTACCGGTGGCAACCGGGAAGGAAGGGCTCAATTAGGAAAGGGAAGAGAATTGTGAATTTAAGAAGCTACACCAAATCTAACGAGGGAGGAGGGAAGGAAGAGGGGAGGAATTTGGACCATTTATTTGCAGCATGTCTTACTGACAGTTAAATACAGTGGTTTGTTCTGTTTTCTGCCACTCGAGGGTTATTTAATTAAATTCATGACCTAGGATGCTAACCAGCCCCACATCTAAAATAATTGCTTCTCTGTTGGTGAGATGTAAAGCCGGGATTGATTTTCCCCTGGCCGATAGCTCTCCTTTCTGAGTCATGAATGTCATCTCCACTCTCCTCCCCACGTAATTTGATCTCTGTATTTGATCCCTATTTAGTAGTACACTTCGCTAAACAGATGTCTGAGTAATTAAAATCCCACATGGGCACACTCGCCTGTGAGTTACATCTATTTAATAGTCAGCTCAGAAACTTTTCACCCTCGGCCTTTCCCTGTCTTGTTGGAGTCCTATGTCCCTGGTCTTTACCAGGCTTCAAATATTAGAGTCCAAACTGGCTACGTCTGTTTCCTGCATTCACAGAGCCTGTCTTCATTTTCCAACAGAATTTCCCTCTCAGATCCCTGATCTCTTTCTCCTTCAACTCACCTGGGTTTCCTGTACAATTTTCCACCAGCATTCAAATTCTCATTAGATGACTCAGCCTACATTTCATTCATGCCAGCACCAGCAATAAAAAAAAAAATCAGAACAATGTTGTTGGAACCATGGATTAAGAGTGCCTTTTATTTTTTCCCCCTGAGGCATAGCCAAATATTTCAGTCTGAACAATCCCCCATTTTTAAATTTTAACTATTTGAGATCAAATACTGAAAACCTGTTTGGTTGCTACAGGTCACTGGAAGATTTTGATGGCTAAAAATTACAGAAGAATGTGTGTTTGGAGTAGGAAAGAGAAGTAAGAAGGACTTATTACATGGAGTTTACTCATTTTTGAGAGACGATTTAGATGCAAATTGATTTATGAAAATGTAACGACAATGTTCTTATGATAAATCTTATGATACTGATATAACATTAGATTAAATTTGAGGTTAATGTGGTAATTTACAGAAGGTAAAAGAATTTCCCTTGTAGGTGATGGTGCATATTGCCTTTAAGAACATTGTGAAATGAGTCTATATTTATCTTCTTTGATACTTATCAATTCAGACTTGAACGCAAGCAGATAAATTTTTTTTAATGTTTACTTTTTTAAGAGAGAGACAGAGACAGAGAGCACAGGAGGGACAGAGAGAGACGAAGACACAGAATCGGAAGCAGGATCCAGGCTCTGAGCTGTTAGCACAGAGCCCGACACGGGTCTCAAACTCATGAACCGTGAGATCATGACCTGAGCTGAAGTCAGATGCTTAACCGACTGAGCCACCCAGGTGCTCAAGCAGTTAAGTAAGTAGGTGAGAGTCATATAGCAAAATAATTATTTATTTTTCTGCTTTTAAATAGACTTCCAGTGCATTTAACTGGATCATTAAAGTTTCTCAGAACATGCATGCTTCTTACGAAGTTCCTTAGTATTCACAACATTGCAAAAAAAAAAAAAAAAGTAATCCAAAGGCCAGCAACAAGTTCAGAAGTTAACTAAACTATTTTGTTTATATGTAAGGGAATTCTAAAAGTATTTGTCTAAGTTTCGTCATCATGATTGTATTTAAAAACTAGATGAAAATCCTATCGTGCAAAGGACGCTGTTTTGGTCGTTTCCACAACTCCTAGCCTTGTTATCTGAACTGGCAAAGGCTGGGTCCCTAACAGAGACATAAATTAACAACAGGATTCTTGGACCAACAGTGACATGGAGTAGGAGCTAGTATTTTAGGAGGGTAGACGAATTCCATGTGATGGATAGGATTTCTTTCCCTGTTTCTCATCTAGCATCGTTATAAACCTGATGGCTCCTGAGCTAGCTTGGTTCAGGATAACCCCCCCTTGCCTGTCCCAGCTGCCTTCCCATCCGTGCAGCTCGTGCTTCATCTAGAAGTTCAGGCCACTTCCTTCTCTGATCCAAGCCTTCTAAGGCTTGTTTTCCCTGCAGTCATTTCTTATCACATGTCCATCCAAGCTCTGCTGTCAGCTTTTTTAAGGTCATTAAAAAAAAAAAAAAAAGTACTAATTCCAATAATCCATTTCTGGCTTCCCACTGCCTTAGGGTAAACAGGGGAGAATTTTTCCCGACCTCACAAAGTTGTGAGGGTCAAATGAGCTCCTGTGGATGAAAGGGCTTTATACTTGGTTACACCGGCCACGGAGGCTGGGCTCCAGCTTCAGCTGCCCGGCTCAAATACTATTTCCTAGCTGTGAGAACTGTAGCGAGCTACTTAACTTTCCTGTCCTCCGGCTTCCTAATGTGGACACTGGACATCATAAAAGTACCTAAAGCCTGGGGTTGTTTGGTGATGGTGACGGGGGACAATTCCTGCATCTTACGAGGTCAGAACATGCTCGGAACAGCCCCCGTTGTAGCCCCAGTAAGTGTTAGCACAAATGCAGGCATCAGCCTATTCCCCACAGCTTCGCCTCGCTCCAGCCCTGGGCCTTCAGGGACCTGTCCTCATGTAGGCACTGCGGAAAGCCAGGCTATGTCCCTTGGGCGTGGTCTGACACAGCTAAGGATGGGGCAGCGTGTAAGATGCCTGGCTGAGCACACGTGTACCTGGCAGATACTTTTTAACTTTTGCCCCTTCCTTAAATCCTGTTCACTCGCCTTGGCTTCTCCTCCTCCGACGTTATTTTGAATGATTTGTTTATCTTGCTATTTCAGTTTGCTGCCTATTTGTACTTAAAGCCACAAAGACAAACTCTTCCTAATCTAGAAAATGGGGACAGTAAGAGTATCTACGAGAGGAGGCAGGGATGCTTTTGAAAAAGAAACAGGAGTGAAAAGCATCTGTAATCCAACTATCATCACATGAAATGATGTGGAAACAAACAAAGCGTACAAACAACAAAAACCTAGCATTCTGAAAAATGGGATGATTCTTCCAAAGTGCTTCTATCGGAACCTGTAATACAAAACACATAACTCCTAATACAATGATGCTGCTGCCGCCTAAAAAGCGTTGGGATTTTCTTCTCCGAAAGGCTTTTAAGTGCAAATACTAACTCTGCCACTTTATGATATTTATGACAAACACCTTCCTACTTCTCAACTTATTTAATACCGTTTATAATTTTTGAGATATAGATGTTCTAAATGCTTAAGCAAATATATCTATATGATGTCTTCCATCGTTTTGTGGTTAGCTTTTTCCATCAAAAAATCACTTAAATATCCACTTAGATTTTTAGTTCATTTACGGCTTCATTTCACGTTTGTCTCTTTAATCCATCTAGGATGTATTTCAGTAAAGTATGAAGTGAGCATCTAATCGATTTTTTTTTCTCCCAAAGGACTGGCCAGGTTTGCTCGTACCAGTTATTGAATAATCTACATTCTCCACATCTCTGATGTGTCATTTATTGGTATGTTGAATTTCCTCTCATGGCTGTCTTTTCTGAAATATTAATCTATTTGTCAATCTCTTCTCAGTAGTTCAAAATCACTGTAATTATTGTGGTTCTGTAATATGTATTAACAGCTGGTACAGTGAATCTCCTGTTATTACTCTTCCTTTTCAAAAGTAGTCTGGCTACTCCTAGTTTTTCCTCTGCAAGGAAATTATTTTTTTTCAACTTCAGAAGAACTCCTACTGGAATTTAGGTTAAAGTCACAAAGGAATAGATACATTTATCTAGAGGCATAATAGATTTCTCAATCGACTCAAATCTTTTGATTTTTGTTTTTTTCTTTTTTGGTATAGATCCCTCCTAATTCTTGCTAATACTATTTATATGTAAATAGGATCTTTAAAAAATGTACATATATCCCAACAGGTTATTGCTGGATCACTGGAAAAGTTACTGATTTGTAACCATTATTTTTTTTAAATGCTTAATGTTTATTTTTGAGAGACAGAGCATGAGTAGGAGAGGGGCTGAGAGAGAGGGAGACATAGAATCTGAAGCAGGCAGGCTCTAGGCTCTGAGCTGTCAACACACAGCCTGATGCAGGGCTCGAACCCACGAACCCCAAGATCATGACCTGAGCCAAAGTCTGATGCTTAACCCACTGAGCCACCCAGGTACTCCTGTAATAGTTATTTTTAATAAGAACTTTTCAATCAAGTCTCAAGTTTTCTAGGCAAAAGTTTATCTGCAAATAAAAGTAAATTCTCTTCTGCTTTTCAATATTATACCTATTATTTCTGTTTTGTGTCTTATTACAGAATTATTTTAGCATAGTTTTAAAGAGCAGTATTAATAGCAGGCATCTTTATCATGAGAGGCATTTTCATTAAAATCAGGTATAAAGATGCCTGCTATTAATACTGTTCTTTAAAATTATGCTAAAATAATTCTACTACCGAATTCTAGTATTCTAGAATTATTCTAAAATAATTCTAGTACCAAAATTTTAAAATACACATAAAAGTAGACTGAATAGTAAAATGAACTCTCATGTGCCCATTGCCTAGCTTCAACAATTATCAACATTTTTGCGCACACTTTTAGTGCAACTTGATGAATCTAGTCGGTCTAGCCCTGGATGCTAATTTGGAGAGATCTACCCAAAAATGGGTCCAGCAATTCCACTGCTAGGCATTAATCCTACATCAGCACCAACAGGCGTAGATATTCAAAACTGCTCACTGTAACTGTGTGAATTGTGGAAAACTAGAATATAGACAAAATGTGTCCCAATAGGTGAATGGAAAATTATGGCATATTCACATAATAGTGCACAGCTTTATGACAAATTTTGGTAGACCTATGTGCTGATGTGGGAAAATATCCAAGGTACTTTATACGGTGAAAATAGCAAGTGCAGAACAATATGTAGAGTATGATTGCGTGTGTGTGTTTTCCCAAAGGGTATGGTCAGATGCTTTTATGTGCCCGGAGAGTTTCTGGAAGGATATGCAAGAAACTATTAAAAGAGGTCACCTCTGGGAGCGAGAACAAAGAGTGGTAAGTGGGAGGTTGAGGAATTAACGTTACATTTCCCCCATTCCTTACAATCTGGATGTCTTACCATTAGCTTTATTATTTTTATAAAACTTTATTAAAGGATATGATGTTGGCTATTTGGTTAAGTATTTACTGAGAAGTTTTTAAAAATTTTGTTGTTGTTTTAATCAGGAGTGTTAGGATTTATCATCTATTAAGATGATAGGTTTTTTTTTTCATATGTGACCTAAATGAATGATATTATTTCTATTATTTTCCTTTTATTAAAATTCCTGGCATTGCTAGAATAAAATCTACCTGATCATGTTAAAAATTATGTAACTTCATTGAATTTGTTTAGCTTTTTTTTTCCTAAGATTTTATTTATTTAAAGTAATCTCTGCACCCAAGCCTGGGGCTCGAGCTAAATATCCCGAGATCAAGAGTTTCAAGCTCCACCAATGGAATGAGCCAGGTAGGTGCCCCTAATTTGCTCATATGTTCAAGGGGAATTTGGTATTGTATTTCTTATGAGTTTGTATTTTCTTGTTTTTTTGGTAATATTTTGATAGGCTTTATAATAATATTTGCTTCATAAAATGGGTTAAAGTTGTATATCTGTATGCATTTAGGAAGTCCTTCGAAATTTGCAAGGATTTGCCTACAGGGCTGTGCCTTTTTTGATTTCTTCTCTGATTCTGAGCTACTTATTTTCTTCTATTTCATGATTCAGTTTGGGTGATTTATGTTTTTCCAGACAAAAATGTATTAGCACATAACTAACTATACACAGCATTCTCATATAATTAAAAAAAAAAAAAACTTTTCCATAGCTATTATCTTTCTCCTTTTTAAAATTTATATTTTCTTTCTTTATAAAATAGGTTTGCCAGATCTTCCTATTTTTTCTAAGAAATTACTTTCAGAATCAATCAATAATTGTGGTTTTTGTTGTTTTCTAATTCAGTGATTTCTCCTTCAATCCTTCCTTAATTCTCCTTTTCTCAAAGTTTAATTTTTTATAAGTATTACTAAGTGCACTTATTTTTATTCTTTCGTGTTGGGTTTCCCCCTGCTAAGCAGTGTTACTAAGGTTGGTATGGTTTCAAACGACTTTTGGGTATTTCTGAAAATTAAATCTACTCTCAGTGGAGGAAGTTTTCTATCACTGATGTGATGCTGTCATTTAAAAAAAATGTGACTCAGTCTCTTGCGGCAAAGTTCTAAAGTTTTTTTTTAAATGCCTGACTAATGGAAATGCAACTGCAGCATGCTTGTGGCCTATCCTGAAGGGCCCAACACTTATTTGTACATATAAAACTTGTACATTTGCTAGAAGGTTATCTACCCTCATATATTTTAAAAGAATCAAGTGATAGGACTTAAAGAGCAGCTGTCACATTTGCTTAATGGGATGCCCTCTCACACAGCAATCTGTAACCAAAGATATTTTTAAATATTTTTCTTTTGTGAAAATGTGTTTAAATACCTTCTGTGTCGGCCTGGTTTCCTAGTTGCTTGTAATTGAAATTAATCTCAAGTAAAAATGTACATTTTTCAAATGCAAAGGTTAAAAATTGTTCACACGATAATGACAAAGTTTTCTCTGCAAAAATCAATTCACTATGATGATGTCGATGAAGGCAGAACATTTTTTAAACATAATTCTTAACGCTCTGAAGGCCAGATGAGAAGCAATAAAACGAAGTAATCAAAAATAAAGTGCCTAGGGGCGCCTGGGTGGCTCAGTCGGTTAAGCGTCCGACTTCGGCTCAGATCATGATCTCACGGTTCATGGGTTCGAGCCCCGTGTCGGGCTCTGTGCTGACAGCTAGCTCAGAGCCTGCAGCCTGCTTCGGATTCTGTGTCTCCCTTTCTCTCCGACTTTCCCTGCTCATGCTGTCTCTTTCTCACAAATAAATAAAAACATTAAAAAAAAAAGTGCCTAGAGAAAGGTAGATTTCCAAGTGTGACCTTGGCCAACATACATAGATCATAAGATCCACATGTTGTAGATTATGTAACAGTACTTAAGTAGCCAGGAAAGGAAGCATTTTGTGGTCCAGAGAGTAGAAATGTCCTTTTAAAAGGATGACCCTGGCCAGTCCCATCTCAAATAACTGTTGACCAAGTTACAGATGGCTGGTAAGGCAGGTTGGAGGGAATAAGAAAGGTCTGACAAAGTCGCAATAAACAGGCAAAAGCAAGTGGCTGTTATCATTAAAAATGCAAACGTACTGAAGCTTTCAATATTTAAAATAATGCAAAGAACAATTGTTTTGCAAAGCATTCCAGAAAAAGTTGCTTTAAAGGGCTTGTACATAAATTTTAGGAAAGACAGAACGTGGCTTTATGAATAAACCAAAAACATATAACTAGACACCCCCCCATGAACAACTTTATGATCATGATGGAAAAACATGTTTCCAATATATTTATATATATATATATTTCTTTTGAACCTACTTGCATTTCGAGTTTTTTAAGCTTCCAAGTGTTTAAATCATGTAAGTGACTGTACTCTAGGAATTTATTCTTGAGACATTAGGAACTACTAAATGGAAAAGCAACTTTTATCTCTACTAACTTCAAGAAAGAGGCATGTATACATAAATTTCGGTATTCAGTATTGGTCTTAACTGGTTGCCTTTTAAAACAGTTTAGGGTTAACAGCACAGTAAGGCAGAGCCAAAAATAACCTTCATTTTGTTTGTTACTGTGGCTGTGAAATTTTCAGTGAAGCGCAGACCTAAAGCCCAAATGCTGCTGAAGGATTACCTAGAAAGCAGAGCCTGAGGCCAAGTTTAAGTGCTAAGATTTTATTAGGAGGTACAATCCCAGAGCATTAAGGGTTAGGGGAAATGCAAAGAAAGCAAATAGGCAGTACATCACTGGGCTGAAAACACCTTCACAAGAAAGTATAGCTGACTGCTCAGTCCCAAAGTTGAACTTGCAGACAAACCCTACAAACCATCTTATCTGGAGATCTTCTATGGAGAAACAAGAGGAGAAGTTTGCATGCTGCCTATTTCTTGCTTTCTGTCCTTTTTGGTGCAAGTCTGTCTCCTGGGGCTCTAACGACCCCACTCTTCTGGGTATGCCACATGCCCTCTCCCGCTCTTGCCTGGGAAGCGTGAACAGGCTGAACCTCAAGGTTTTCCACCCGAGTCCAGGACTGATGGATGGGAGGAGCCAGAGCCCCCGACCATCAGCGCTGAAGCCTGACTCTCAACCAGAGGGAGGCCGTCCCAGGAAGCCACAGAAGCAGAAAGAAGCCAGGCGTCTGCACTGGAGCAAGAGACTAAGCAGGGGGGAGGAGGGGCGGTCTGGGAGGATGGGACGGAGCAAATCTGAGGAGTTGCTTCAACTGGGTCTGGTATCCTTCTACGATCAGAGCTATTCCTAAGTGGTGGTGTTCACTGACTCTTAGGGGAGGGGAAGGAGCCCCTCAATTCAGAAAGAGCCCACATTTAGGTCTCGGATTTTGCAAGCCAACGTGTCCCTTATTCTTCCACTACCCCCTAGACACCACTTTAACTCTTTTCTCCCCCTTTCTTGAGGAGTGATTTGAATATAAGGCAATTCACCCATTTGGAGACGATGGTGCGATGCACGAGGTCAACTACGGGTCTTACGGCCACCATTCCTATGAGGATACGGGATTGTTCCATCACCCCCCCAAAGCTCCCATCTGCTCCTTTGTTCGATCTCTGGCAACTGCTTTCCGTCACCACTGCTCTGCCTGTTCTAGAAGGTCATAGAAATAGAATCATACAGACTACGGCCTTTCGTGTTTACCTCCCCCCGCCCCCCCCAAGCACAAGGTTTTCCAGCTCCATCCATGTGGCTGCACGTATTCACAGTACGTCCCCCTTTAATCCCATTTCGGAGAGCTTACTGTGTCTGCTCAACGTCGGGCATGTTTACCTGCGTTATCTCACCTGGAATCCTCACAACCAGCCTGCTGCACTGCGGAGGGACCCAAGGCTCAGGGGGCCCCCGCGGCGGAGTTTNCGCCGCGGGCCTCCGCTGCCAGCGGTGGCCGCCGCGTCCCTGCCCCCGGAAAGGAACCGGTGAGGACGGTAGTTTGCGGTCGTTTTCTTCTCCTCCTCCGCGGCCGCGTCGCTGCGAGAGTGTCTGGAGACTTCATCTTAGGGACGCAGTGGAAACAAAGATGATGGCGTTTTGCCCTGTGGCCTGGAGCGGCCCGCCCGCCGCTATTGTCTGGCTGCCTGACGGGAGCAGCAGCTCTATTTTTCTTACTCCGAACGTGGTTATTCGGGGGCAGCAGAGGGACTCACAAGGAGGCTTTGTCTGCAGTAAAAGAGCTGTTGCGAAACGGCCTCCCCTGAATGGCCGCCCGGCCGCCTTCCGCGGGGACCGCGCGGGGGACCGCTGGCAATTTTTTTCCCATATCAATTAAAGAAAGGAAAAATCTGCATTTTCCTCCCCACAGTTTTCATTTCCAGTTGGAGCCCGAGTGTCGGCCGCAGCAAAGAGCTGCCATCCGCCGTAACTTACTTGATCTCCTTTCATATTTTATTCTTTAGCTACACTCATTTATTCTTATTATTTTATGCAATCGAATGCTTTTTGAATCCTTAAACATCCTCTGCTCTTTCAGAAATAATTGAATTCGAAAGCTGTGGAGGTGGGCGATGCTCTCGCAGACGGGGAGTTTGTTTTGTTGTTTTGTTGATTCCACCCGGGTGCCTCCGACCAGAAAGAGCCCAGGGTGAGGGCGTGGAGGGAGGGCAGGGGAAGGAGGGGCAGGGCTGTGGGTGGTTAAATTTTTTGGGGTATCCCATAATTGTGTGATTTTGACGAACGTCCAGTGAAAATGCCAGGTGGGAGAAGATGAGAGGCAACTGGACCCAAGAAAGGGGCTTCCAGTCAGCAACGTGCAACGACAAAAGAGGGGAAGTAGAATATTTTTTGATAGCACCAAAAAATTTATATTTACAACTTCTGCTTATCTCCCATATTCCCCTTTTCGTTCTCTTCAGAAAATTTATAACCACCTGATAATGTCGTTTCATGTATTTATTGGGTTCTCGCCCCACCTGACACAAACGCAGGAGAGCTGTGAGTTGCTGTGTACTGTTGTTCCCTGGAGCCTAATACAGTACCTGGCAAAGTACTGGAGGCTTTGTAAATATTTACTGAAATCAGTGATTGAGAAACAGACGCGACACAGTATTTAAAGACATAGTGAAAGAAACACAAAACCAGAAGCCACATGACACGAGGAAGATGGATCTTTTCTCTTTTCGATGTGGAACAGTAATTGGTAACAATGGCCAAACGACAGTCACACCACCGTTCCATTTTCCGAAGAATAAGAAGATAAATGAGATTGCACTTCCAGGATGCTTTCCCTTCATTCTAGGGATTGGTTGCGTGAGGTGAGCCTACCAAAAATCTGTGAGGAAAATGGAAGTTCTTTCTTACTATTCCTATGTAACCCTCGGCACATGCTCACCCGTCTGATGAGGAAGACACGGGGCTTTGGGACATTCACAACACGAGATCTAGGTCAACATTCCATAAATATTTTTCTGTTCTGGAGTCTCTGTGTCATGTACAACACACATCTGGGGAGTGTGTTTCACATGAAAAATCCTTTTTTTTATACCTGAACATCCTTTTTATACTTGAACATCCTCTCAAAAATGGCCCCACAGACTGCAGATTCATAAATGATGGATTATTTTGGAAGGAAATGAAAATGGGGTGCTTGCGAGTGAAGAGTCAGAATAGGCTGTTCTTTTAAGGAAATATACTGTCTCAGCCTCCTTTCTTTGAAATTTTGGTGAGGAAAGGACCACACCTTGGCTAGGAAGTTTATAACACCCGTCAGAGTATAGCCGAGAGGTTGGAAAGTTCTTTGTAAAAAATAATTTTAAGATCTTATATATCGGTGCCTCAGTCATCAAGTAATCATGGCATCCTGGTATGCAAGACAGGAGGTATACTGGGAGATCATTCATACTTTCATTCAATAAGTCTATTTATTGAATATTATGTATCAGGCATTGTTCCAGATGTTCCAGATACAGCAGTGGGGGGAAAAACAGACAAAATTCTCTCTCCTATTGTATATTATTCCACTTCCAAGCCCATTTACATATTTTACTACATCTTTTAAAAATCATGTCCTTTTATTTATTTTTTAAATGTTTATTTAGTTTTGAGAGAGAGAGACACAGAGTGTGAGCCGGGGGGGTCAGAGAGAGAGGGAGACACAGAATCCGAAGCAGGCTCCAGGCTCTGAGCTGTCAGTACAGAGCCTGACGTGAGGCTCGAACCCACGAACTGTGAGATCATGACCTGAGCTGAAGTCGGCTGCTTAACCTACGGAGCCACCCAGGCGCCCCAAAAATCAAATCCTTTTAAAAACCTAACTTTTGGCCCCCAAAAAAATCCATGTCATCCATTTCTCAAATTTTCTTTTTATGGCTATAAGTTTTTTAAAGTTTAAAAATGACTTTCCTGGATTCCTCCAATTGTTTATTATATGAGTGAAGATAATTACTGTCCAATCAGCTTTCACCCTTCTGTGAGAATGTTCCCTTCACCTAGCCTTCACCTGACCATAGCAGTCTTAGGGTAGCATATAATAAAACATGATATGGAGAATAGCAATATTAAAATTTTAAAAACACAGCTGTTCCTTTCCCAGGTTTTATTTTTTAAGGAGTAAACTGAATGTTGATACAGAGACTCAGAATGTAAGTGCACAACAAAGTTCTAGTGCATAACAGAGTGCCAAGAGGAATTTCAAGCCTATATTACCAGAGTTGTACTAACTCTGCTCTTTTTCACCAGTGTTCTCTAAACGTTCTTCCTTTCATTCACACCAAAATGGTCGCTGGCCCAAATGTTTCCTGAAGACTATGGCTTAACCACTAACTGTGGCCTTCCCCATTTCACATTTAACTGTACTGTAGTTCAAATATGCTTAAATATTCTTCTGAACTGTCCTGTTGTCCTACTCATTCTCTTCAGCCTAAACTGAAGAAGCAGACCTCCTCTCAGTCCTCCCCATTTTCCTCATCTTCCTCCACTGGTTGCTCAAACCTAGGGGTTAGAACAGTATTCCCTAACATGCTAGTGACTCTCAGCCCTGGTTAGCATGGTAGAATCATCTGGGAGACTTTAAAAAATACTGGCCTCTAGGGCCTGCCCCTGACCAATGAATTAGAATCAGTGGAGGGAGAGTTCCAACACTTGCATTTTCATAAAGCTCTCGGGAAGTGTGAATGAAAGCCAGTCTGAGAGGGGCGCCTGGGTGGCTTAGTCGGTTAAGCGTCCGACTTTCCGACTTTCGCTTAGGTCATGATCTCGCGGTTTGTGGGTTCGAGCCCCGCGTCGGGCTCTGTGCTGACTGCCAGCTCGGAGCCTGGAGCCTGTTTCAGTCTGTGACTCCCTCTCTCTCTGTCCCTCCCCTGCTCACGCTGTCTCTCTCTCCTAGAAATAAATAAAACATTAAAAAAAAAATTTAAAAAAAGAAAGCCAGTCTGAGAAATAGTGCAGTGGGCAGCTCAAGTATCTAAGGCAGTGATTCTCAAACTGCAACACTTCCGAATCACCTGCAAGGGCTTGTTAAAACACAGATTGCTAGGTCCTACACCCTGAGTTTCTGATCCAGTAGGTTAGGGGGAAGGCTCAAGAATTAGCACTTCTAACAAGTTCACAGGTGATGCTATTGCTGCTGACACAGCCCCCAAAATGAGGGCGCCGTGAAAAAAGAAGAAAAATCAGAAAGACTGAATTTATTTCAAACAAAGCTACAAAGTTAACTGTCATGGTACAAATCAGAAACTGTGGGGGCTTCTTTACCTTTATTTTGTGGTTTATATGATTTTTGATTTAGAATTGTATTTGGGAAGAGAGATGGGACTCTCCTAATTTTTTTGTTGCTAGGGGTGGCTTCTAAAAGTCTTAAGCCTTACAGTTAAGTCCTCCACAAATCAATATATCTCTTCCTGTAAACCTCAGCTCTCACCTTCCCATGAGAATGTTTCCTTCACCAGGTTTTGCCTGACAAGTCATAGTGGCCCACAATAGAATATTATATGAAGAACAGCAAAGTAAAACACACACACACACACACACACTCACAAGGGCACATCTCTCATTTCTCATGACAAAAAGTTGTAAGGCAAAAAGTGTTGATCTTGTCTTCCAGGTGATGGGTAGGTGAATACATCTTGCATGTTTAATCCTATGACAGAGAATGTGGCACTTGGAGGGTGTACAAATATCATTTGCAGAGGGCCTGTCAGAGTTATGGGAATGAAAAGTACTTTTGCTTTCAAATAACTTTCCCATCTGTTTTGGCAGTTTATCTTTTCTCTACCAGCCCATGAAATATTTTACATGGAGAAAATCAGGTGCAGGGAGATTTCAAACTTGCCCTGAACCATACAGCTCATTAGGTATGAAGTGAGTGCACTCGGCTCCCAAACTCTGCATTCTTTTCTCTAGAACATGCTGTAAATCAAATGCCAGACAGTGGATCCCAAGGGAAGAAGGGAGGAATTTGGGTTTTTTTTTTTAACCCTGCAGAAGTGAAACCTAAAACAACAACAACAACAAAAACAAGAAAACACCCTACAGTTGTCCAGCTGATGGAGGTAACAGGATTATCATGCAGTTAGAATTCAGTGTAATTTATGATACTTGAGGGAAGAATAATAGGAAAAGGGAGCAAGACAACAACATGAATGGACGACGAGGACATTATGCTAAGTGAAATAGGTCATGCAGAGAAAAATACTGTATGCTCTCACTTAGATGTGGAATCTAAAAACAAAACCAAACCCAAAAAACCCAAGTTCATAATAGAGAACAAGGTGATAGTTGCTAGAGGTTGGGGGTGGGAGGCAAGCGGATGAAGGGGGTCGAAAGGTACAAACTTCCAGCTGTGAAATAAGTAAGTCCTGGGATGTAATGTACAGCATGGCAACGATAGTTAATAATACTGTATTGGATATTTGAAACTTGCTAGAGTAAATATTAGACATTTTTATCACACACACATGCACACACACACACACAAATCTGTAACTGTGTGTAGTGATGGATGTTACTACACTTATTACGGTGATCATTTTATTTCACAATATATAGCAATATCAAATCATTATGTTCTATGCTTGAAACTAATATAATGTATGTCAGTTATACCTCAGTTAAAAAACGAGAATAAAGGGGGGGTTCTGGGTGGCTCAGTCAGTTAAGCATCCGACTCCTGATTTTGGCTCAGGTCATGATTTCATGGTCTGTGGGTTTGAGTCCGGTATTGGGCACTATGCTGACAGCATGGAGCCTGCTTGGGATTCTCTGTCTCCTTCCCTCTCTACCCCTTCTCCCCTCTCACATGTGCATATGCTTTCTTTCTCATAAACAAACAAACATTTTTTAAAAAGAAGAAAAGAGAGTATGAGTAAGAGAAGTAGAAGAGACTTAAGGCAAAATATTTGTATAGCTAGCAAATAGTCCTAGAGTCTGAAAGAAATCTGATGGACCTTAAGAAAACAGGGCAGAAGACTCATCATTCCTGTTAACTATTGCTGTGCTACAAGGCAGCCCCCAAGTTTAGTGGCCGAAACAAAGACCATTTTATTTGCTTATCGTTCTTTGGGTTGAGAATTCAGTGAGGGAGGCTCTTCTCTGCTCCATGTGGTCTTGACTGGGCTACCTAAGTGGTGCTGGAGATCCCAGGTGTCCTCACCCGCATGTCCGGTTGTCCTCCACATGCCTCTGTCTGTCTCTCTCCGTGTGCTCTCACATAATCCAGTAGTCTCGCTCCAGCATTTTTACATGGTGGCTATCTTCCAAGGGGGTGAAAGGGACGACACAGCATTACTTTCACTCTATCATCAGTCAAAGCAAGTCAGAGGGCCAGCATGGATTCAAGAGACAGGGAAATAGATTCCACTCTTGATGGGAGAAGGGTACAGGCACATCGCAAAAAGGATGTGGTTATGTTGAGTGAAAGAAGCCTGACACAAAAGAGTACATTATGCATGATTCTTTGTATGTGAAATTCTAGAAAAGGCAAACTAATCCAGAGTGACAGAAAGCATGTCGTTGGTTGCCTGGGGCTGGAGGGTGGTGACTGGCAACACAAGGGCACGAGGGAACTGTTTTGGGTGAGGGAAATGTCCCGTACCTTGATTGTGGTGGTGTACACACTGGTGTAAACATTTGTCAAGATGTGTGCATTTTACTATAATTATTAGGTAAATTATTTCTTTTAAAGGGCAGGAAATAGGAAGTAGAAGAGACTGTAGTGATTATCTTCAGAAACAACCTACTGTACCTGACAACTTAGATCTGAAAGAACCTTTGAAGACCATGTGGTCCATGGCCCAGCAAGGCCCAGAAAGAGGAACTTGCTGAAGGATACTCTGCTAGTTGGTGACAAAACCAGGATTGGAACCCAGACTTCTGACCAGAGTCTTCCCATCACTTGTCCCACAGCCTCTTAGAAGTTTGGGGAAAAGGATGCCATGGGCCTCTGTTTCCCTGACATTCACTTACACGTGAGTATGTCTGGAAATGAGAGCTGAACATGAGAGCTATCAGCATCCCTTAGCACTCTAGAAGGTTCTAGGGCCAGTAGTCAGCCTCAAAAGTCAAGAGCAAGAGTTCTGTGCTCTGTTTCTAGCTCTGAGAGACTATGGACAAGTTCCTATTGACTATTCCATAAGTCACTGTCTAAAATAAAGGCAGATGAAGCAATATTTATAAATAGAACAACACTGTGGGGGAAAAAATAAAGGAGCTTTGTCACAGCATCTGTTGTCTGCATAGTATGTTTGGGTTATCTAAGGGGGTATTGGTGGGAAAGGACAAGGAGAGCTATGGAACTAATAAAACATTATTTACTTAGTTTTTTTCTAAATTAACAAACCCACCTTTCAGGCTGAGGTAAAAATTATTGCTCGCTTCCAGAAAGTACTCCATTGAGTAAGATAGACTTGAAGTAATAATATATAGTATTGCAACCTATAGTAATATGCAAATGTCAAAACATACTTAGAAAATTTGAAAAAGTGAATACAGCCCATTCTCTATCTTTAGTAGACTCTCTTTACCCAGAAAAAAAAATGACTTTGAACCTTGTCCAAAGTGTCCCAGACATTTATCAGATGTGTTCATCCGATAACACCCTGTATTATTAAGTAATACCCTGCCGATCTCAGGCATTTACCCAGAGAACTATGGACTTCCACTGTGGATGGAATTTAGACTTCTCGCTGACATAAAGTCATTTTTGAAATTAGATACCAAAACACTAAAAAAATGAAGGATACAGCAACAAAGATTTTTCAAGAGAACATCACTCTGATAGATTTCAGCTTGGGTTTTTCTTCATTTTAGTTTTGGATTGTTATTTCCCCATTTTTCTAATACCTATACCTTTTTTTTTTTAGGTGTTTCATTTTTCTGTTTTTTATTTTATTTTCATTCCAGTGTCGTTCACATACAATGTTGCATTCGCTTCAGGTGTACAATATAGTGATTCAACAGCTCCGTATATGCTCAGTGCTCATCATGATGAGCGTATTCTTCATCCTCACCTATTTCACCCATCCCCTCACCCACCTCCCCTCTGGTAACCATCTATTCTCTATAGTTAAGAATCTGGGTTTTTTGGTTTGTTTCCCTTATTTCCTCCTCTCTTCACTGCTTTGTGTCTTATATTCCACATATGATTGAAATGATATGGTATTATCTTTCTCTGACTAACTTATTTCACCTAGCATTATATTCCTCAGCTCCATCCATGTTGTTGCAAATGGCAAGATTTTTTTCTCTTTTATAGAATAAAAGAATGGCCGAATAACATTCCATTCTAGGTACACACAACATCTTTGTTCTGCATTCATCTATTGATGCGTATTTGGGCAGCTTCCATAATTTGGCTATTGTAGATAATGCTGCAATAAACAGAAGAATTCATAAATCCCTTTAAATTGGTGTTTTTGTATTTTGGGGGGGGGAATACCCAATAGTGCTATTACTGGTATTTCTATTTTTAATTTTTTGAGGAACCTCCATACTGTCTTCCACAGTGGCTGCCCCAGTTTGCATTCCCACCAGCAGTGCATGAAGTTTTCTTTTCCTCTACATCCTTGCCAACACTTGCTATTTCTTGAGATTTTGACTTTAGCCATTCTGACAGGTGTGAGGTGATATCTCGTTGTGGTTTTGATTTGCAGTTCTCTGATGATGAGTGACGTTGAGCATCTTTTCATGTGTCTGTCGACCGTCTGGATGTCTTCTGCCCATTTAAAAATTTTTTTCCTCTCCAGGTCTTTCTCCCCCAAACATCTTCTCATTTTGGCAGAATCAAACTCTGCTCTTCTATTAATGGGGCTGGTGAAGGTGGGAGCAGGAGGAGATGAGAGAGAGGAGAGGAGAGGAGAGGAGAACAGTGTGCTAAGGGGGCTGAGTTGATGACAAGAATAAGCTTCACGCACCTGACCCTCTTCCCAAAGGCTGCCTCAGAACATGTGTGTCAAATACGCCCATCACTGAATGTGCAAAGGCCCCAGCAACAGGCCAGGCTAGCTGGGCACTGCCCAGAGTTTGCTGTGAGTGCTCAGATCCCCTGACCTCTCATCCCCTCTTAGTCCCTCGCTGCTGCTCTTGGAATCTTCTCCACACACTGCTCCTGCTCCCCATGGGCAAGATCAACTCTGTAAAAGCCACAATCTTCTCCAGAGACTGAGGAGGCCGTAACTAGCAGTTGATTTTCCTGAAGTAGAAATAGGGAGAGTGAGTTAAAGATATTTTATCCAGTTCAGGAACATTGCCATCAATGTTCCTACCTTAGCCGGGTAGATCTTTGAGCTCTATTTATTCTCGTATACATCTTTCTACCTTCACCTGTGCTGATCTGTTAGATTAGAAACTGCTTCCTCTTCCTCTTTTCCTGTTTTTACCTGGAAAACTCCTACCCATCTTGCAACACCTCGTTCAAAAGTCACCTCCTCAAGAAGCCTTCCTCGGTGATCTACCTGTTACCTCTTTGAGACTTCTTGAGCAGCTATTTCATACTTTTTAAAAAACACAACACACTGATTCAGATTCTGTTTGCATGCATTTCCTTCATTCTTTCCTGAATTCCTAAGGATCTTTGTTTCCATAACAACCAGGGATGCGGACACATGGTAGGTATTCAGTAATACCTGAACTGATAAAATGGATGAAAGCCAAAGAAAACACTTAAAAATCGTACATATAGATCAAGCTTCCAACTACCAATTTACAGAAAATAGAGTGCAGAAAAAGATGTTAAATGCCACCCCCAGATGTAATCAGCAAAACTCAGAAAGAGGAAACACTTTAGGACAAACAGCCCAGTTTCTTGAAAAATAAACTGCCACAGGAGGGGCGGGGGAAGAGATGAAGGAGGACCAATAATTTATAAGAGACGTAACAGATCTATTAGTCAATTGCAAAGCATGGACTTTATTTGGATCTTGACATTTTATAAAATTATGAAAAGTATGAGGCTTTGGAAATTTGATCACTGACTGGATATTCAATGACTTCAAGGGCTGATTATTAATTGTTTTATTTAAAAAAATTTTTTTTAATGTTTATTTATTTTTGAGAGACTGAGACAGAGCATGAGCAGGGGAGGGGCAGAGAAATAGAGAGACACCGAATCTGAAGCAGGCTTCAGACTCTGGGCTGTCAGCACAGAGCCCGATGCGGGGTTGGAACCCATGAACCGTGAGATCATGACCTGAGCCAAAGTCGGATGCTCAACCAACTGAGCCACCCAGGTGCCCCGATTATTAATTGTTTTAGATGTGACAATGATACTGTGTTTCTTTGAAAAGAGAGGAAACATTATACTTTAGAGATAAGCACTGAAATGTTTATAGGTGAGATTATATAATGTCTGGAATTTGATTCAAAATGCTACAGGAGGGAGGAAGCGGATGAGAGTATGAGCAGGGCAGGGTTCGCCACGAGGTGTGTGGTTGCTGAGGCTGAACACTGGGCACAGAGTCACCATATACATAATTTTATGTGCGCTTGAATTTTATTGCATTGTTTAAAAATAAAAGAGAATTCTTTAAAACCTTGAATGTTTGGGGCGCCTGGGTGGCTTAGTCGGTTAAGCGTCTGACTTTCGCTTAGGTCATGATCTCGTGGTTCGTGGGTTCGAGCCCCGCGTCGGGCTCTGTGCTGACTGCCAGCTCAGAGCCTGGAGCCTGTTTCATTCTGTGACTCCCTCTCTCTCTGACCCTCCCCTGTTCACGCTGTCTCTCTCTCTCTCTCTCTCTCTCTCTCTCCTAGAAATACATAAAACATTAAAAAAAAATAAAACCTTGAATGTTTCACATTCACATTTTATGGTACAATAACTATGTTAATAACAGAATTAAAATGATGATTCCTCACCTGTGTAGAAAAGTTGTAAAATTTAATGCGTGCATATGTCTGGTCTAATTATTTATTTGTGGCAGAATATTGTCCAAAGAAACATCTTTATTTAAATAAAAATAGGGGCACCTGGGTGGCTCAGTTGGTTAAGTGTCCAGCTTTGGCTCAGGTCATGATCTCCTGGTTTGTGAGTTTGGGCCCCACATCGAGCTCTGTGCTGACAGCTTAGAGCTTGGAGCCTGCTTTTGGTTCTCTCTCTCTCTCTCTCTCTCTCAAAAATAAATAAACATTAACATTTTTTAAATAAATAAATAAAAATAAGTAAAACCCATTCAGAAACAGTCTTTTACATTTAGAAATTCCCTTTCTTAGCCAATTGTTAGAAACACATGATTTTTCAAAGTGAGTCTATAGTAGTAACTAGTTGAATCTATCAAGTAATAAGCCTAAGCATTTTAATATTATTGCCAGACGCAGATAGCTTTTAGGTACAAAACAAATTTGGGAAAATGTTTTCCAAGCACAGTCACCAGTAGCGTTAGCAAGGAGATTCTGAAGTTTGTTCATTTCCACAAAGTCCAAAGTTCTACGAGTTAAACAGTGAGTTTCCAGGGGTGCTTATCGGTGTGGTTAAACAAGGTGTGGTGAAGCCCATGCAAGTAGGACTTTTGGAAAAAAAACAACAACAAAAAAACCCATAAGCTTAATCAGTCTGCACAACATGGGTTACTTAGAAAGAATATTTTATTATCTGTATCTGCAACTTAACATTGCCTTGGGTATTTTTTATGATAAATATCTTCTAACTTAAAGATTATGTATCAAAACTTGTGTTTTCTTTTGTCAGACTTGCCCAGTGTAATCTCAGGATGAGGGGTTATTATCCTGCACCCCCACCCCACCCAACTCAGAACTCTCACCCTGTGATTTATGGACACTGAATCAGTTGGTCCTCAGAACTGATGGTTGACATTAAGTGTGTGCGTTTGATCGATATAGCAATGTTATATGTGAAAGCTTAAGTATTTCTCAGTTTAATTAAAACTCTGTTTTAAATGTATCTCGAGATTTTTTTTTTTTTTTTACCGTATGCATGAGTGTTGATATATAACTGGGAAGTTGGGGTGAAGGGTAAGAACCAATATTTGTTGAAAGTCTACTATGTTGGTGAACATGCTTTTCAGATGTTTCATTTAATCCTCCCAATTTACGGTCAAGAAGAGTTTTACTATTTCCATTTTGTAGATGAGGAAAATAAGACTCAGAGAAGATAAAATCTTGTCCAAGGTCACTGAGCTTATAAGCAGTAGAGCAGGGAGATGAGTATTGGCTACTCATGTGACCTGTTTAATTATTTTCTCCTCAAGATTGTGAGCCCTTCAAGAACAGTCTTTCATTAGTCTTTGGGGCCTTCATGGCTTCTCAATCCAAGTGGATGTTTAATAAATATTTGTTAGATAATCTCAGCAAGTCATTCAAGTGTCAGAGTCATAGAGTCATAACCTCCTCAGGCCAGGAGCCAAAAGTTCTTGGCCTACATTTTCCAAGCTTAACTTTGGAACTGATTGTGTATGATTATCCAATAACCACTAAAGAAAAATGTTTGCATAGGGCCCCTGGGTGGCTCAGTCAGTTAAGCGTCCAGCTTCGGCTCAGGTTATGATCTCATGGTTTGTGGGTTTGAGCCCCGAGTCGGGGTCTGTGCTGACAGCCAGCTCAGAGCCTGGAGCCTATTTCAGATTCTGTGTCTCCCTGTCTCTCTGACCCTCCCTGCTCACGCTGTCTCTCTCTCTCAGAAATAAATAAAACAATAAAAAAAATTTAAAAAAGAAAAAGAAAAATGTTTGTGAACACAGCTGAAGGCTCAAAACTACACAAAGAAGGGGCACCTGGGTGGCTTAGCTGGTTAAGTGTCCTACTCTTGATTTTGGCTCAGGTCGTGATCTCACAGTTTGTGAGGTCAAGCCCCGAGTCTGGCTCCACATTGACAGCATGGAGCCTGCTTGGGATTCTCTCTCTCCCTCCCTCCCTCTCTCTGCCTCTCTCTCTCTCTTTCAAAATAAATAAATAAATTTTAAAAACAACCATGCAAAGAAAAAGCGGGAAAGGGAATGATGCCAAAGACCAAGGTCAAGCTTGAGAAAAATGATTTACATTTGGGAAATGACAAACCAACCAGAAAGATTGATGCCATTTGGGCTTCACCGTGCAGTCTTGCTTCAGAACAAGTGGAGACAATAACAACCCCTGGAAGAAAAGTCCTAAAATGCTGAGAGTAAGTCAGAACACCTGAGGTTCCGGAAGACAGAATTTTCCGAGAAAAATACAACCAGACCACTCCTTGGACTCCCTTCCCCAGCGCACAGCTGTCTGCCTGACTTCCTGTGGCCATCAAGGCGTATTTCCCTGATGTGGATTCATGGCATCAGAGCTGCCTCATCAGAAATGAGGCACCTGATTCAAACTGCCTTATGATTTGACAACTATGTTAGTTAATCTCATGTGTCAACTTGGCTGGGCCAGGTATTTGGTTAAACATTATTTTGGGTGTGTCTGTGAGGGTGTCCATAGTTGAGATTAGCATTTGAATCTGTCCAATGAGGGGGTGCCTGGGTGGCTCAGTCAGTTAAGTGTCTGATTTCGGCTCAGGTCATGATCTCATGGTTCATGGGTTTGAGCCCCACGTCAGGCTCTGTGCTGACAACTAGCTCAGAGCCTGGAGCCTGCTTCAGATTCTGTGTCTCCCTCTCTCTCTGACCCTCCCCTGCTCACGCTGTCTCTCTTTCAGAAATAAATTAAAAAAAAAAAAAAGAATCTGTCCACTGGGTAAAGCAAATGGCCTTTCCCAGCATGAGCAGGCCTCATGCAGGCCCACATGGAACAAAAAGGCAGGTGAAGAAAGAATTCCCTCTCTGATGGACTCTCTTTGAGCTGGGATGTTGGTCTTCCCCTGCCTTCAGATTTGGAATCAGTCCGGAACTACATGATTGGGTCTCCTGCGTGCCCAGCTTGCGGGCTGTGGGTCATAGGACTTTTCATCTGACATAATTGTGTGAGCCAATTAGTTACGGTGAATCTCCCCTCCCCACCCCATCTCTCCATTTCTCTCTCTCTCTCTGTATATATCCTGTTGGTGAGATGTTAAATAATAGCTAATAACATTATCCACTATTTACTGTATGCCCAATGTCGGCCAGGGGCAGTACTAAATATTTCACACGACTTATCTGCTTTCATCCTCAGAGAACCAAATGAAGACATGAAGGAACAGAGAGCCGCGATGTTGCAGCTAGAAGTTTCAAAAATTAGTCTGCTGTGTCCTCATCGGTTGTTACACCAGGGAAGGATGGCCAGTAAGTAGTGTCAGGAAGGTAGTTTTGTGTTTAATGAGTTGCTGGGGCCAAAGTTGCTCAGCAGTCAGAGTTGCCGAGGAGCAGGACCCTAGAAAGATGTAGAGAAAACCATGAAGGTACACCCCGGGATGGAGGCCTGGCCCAAGACCCCCAAAGAAGTCTTTAGGAGACACTCAGTATTGAGCATTCCAAGTAGAAAGCCCCAAAAAGTAAATTCACTCTAAGGCGAGAGTCTGAATTTTCAGAGAAAGGAAGCTCACTTCTAGGGAGGTGGAAAGTGAGTAGGTGAAACCATTGGAAATTTTGCCTCACTGTTTCTAGCACGTGCTCCTCTATATCTAGACTTGTAGCACCTCCCCGTTTCAGTTCCTCCCTGGCCCAATCTGCTGTGCCCAGCGCGGCCGGCCGCCAGAGACCCCCTTCCAAGGCATCAACGTTACCTCCTGCCAAGTGTGTGAGGCTATGTCCTGGGCCCCTGACGAGATTCTAACATGGGAGCAACAGCTAAGCAAGTACTTGTCAACTGCTCCAGGGATCAGAGTGGGGGACGTCAAGGGGGCATCCTGAGTGAGAACTAGGGCCCTTTACATAATCTTCTCTTTTTCCTGTTGCCTAAGGAGCTCAGCCAGGAATATGTCCGGCCAGTCCCTCTCGCTTCTACTGCAGACTGACAGACCTGGCCCAGGGCGAGGGCAGGCCACGCTTTTCCCAATATCATCGTTCACAAAATCCTTTATGTTTTCTTTTATTAAAACATTCAGTGGGAGAATGACTAAAATGAGAGAGGTATATGGCACCGAAGGTCAGTGAGGTTGTGGAGCCACTGGAATGATCAGACTCTGCCGGTAGGAGTATAAAGTAGTGTGACCGCTTTGGAAAATTGGGAACATCTGCTAGAGCTAAACACATAGGAGTCCTACACCCCAAGGCTCAGCAGTTCGACTCCTGGCGTATCGCCGACAGAACGGGCTAGACATGTACTAGAAACCTCAGAGCTGCACTAATCGATTAGCCTCAAACTGGAGGGAATCAAAACGTCTACCGACAGTGGAAGGGATAAGAAAGTTCTATAAGGGGACATTCTACAGCAAGAGCAGGACACTGCAGCTGTGTGCGTGTCACATGTTGGGCAAAAGAAGCCAGGCACGAGAGAGTCCATACTGCACGACTCCGTTTCTATAAAAGTAGATGTTTATATTAAAATGCAAGAATATTGGGGCGCTTAATTCGGTTGAGTGGCTCATTCGGTTGAGCGTCTGACTCTTGGTTTTGGCTCAGGTCCCGATCTCATGCTTTGTGAGTACAGACCCCACATTGGGCTCCACGCTGACAGCGCAGAGCCTCCTTGGGATTCTCCCTTTCTCTCTCTCTGCCCCTCCTCTGCTCATGCTCTCTCTCTCTTAAATAAATAAACTTGAAAGCATAAAGAACATTTTCTAAAGGTGAACTAGTCTATGGTGTTAGAAATCAGATTGTAAGGGTGCCTGGGTGGCTCAGTCAGTTAAGCGTCTGACTCTTGGTTTTGGCTCAGGTCATGATCTCACAGTTTCATGAGTTTGAGTCCTGTGTCAGGCTCCGTGCTGACAGTGCAAAGCTTGCTTGGGATTCTGCCTACCCCTCTCTCTGCTCCTCTCCCACTTGTGCTATCTCTGTTTCTCTCAAATAGACTTTACAAAATAATTAATTTAATCAAAGAAATCAGGATCATAGTTATGTGGGGGCAATACCAGGCATGGTGGACCTCATGGTGCTGGTCACTTTCTGCTTCTTGAGAAAGCGGTTTCTTACATGGGTTTGGACACTTGGTGAAAATTCATCAAGTCATGCACTTATGATTAGTCTACTTTTCTGTGTGTATGTTACACATGAATATAACTTACCCAAAAAAATGGGCAACGAGTGACACTTCTTTATTACGGAAACATCTTTACAATCACGAATTAACTCTGACATTGCTTCTTTGCTAGGGGAAGTGAAATAAATTCTGAAATCTTGGAGCATTTATAATCTACACCTATCGTGATGCTTTTCTGTGTTATTAGAAACGATTAGTCTCAAAAATCTCCTGTAGAACAGTAGTTTTCAGTTTAGAAAGGAATGCATTTGGTAGCATTTTTGTAAGATGCCTTTAGTGAGAAGCATGTGAGTTTCATCAGCCTGAAACTGCCTTTATAGTTTTACTTCCTTAGAATGAAACTTATTACTACCCTGCTAAGGAACAGTAAACAGGTCCATTTCTGATGAAAAATAACTGAAAATTTCTAATCTCTCAGTTTGCTAATAAAACATGGGAAATCGAAAAATTCCTAGCATTGGAGTGGAATGATAACAGGCTACTTCTTTAAACCACAAGTAAACGGATACCCAAACGGTCCCCTGACACTGTAGGCCTTGGGAAGCAATCACGCATTTTGACATTCCTGCCAATACAAGGTGCATCACAGGTGCATCCAAGGGAGCTGTGGCTTTAAAGCAATAGGCTCAGCAATGCTTCAAAATCAGACTCTGACCATATACCGTTGCACGATTAAAATCAATATGCTAAGCGTGAAGTGAAAATGCCCAAATGCTGTAGTAACTTAAACATGGAGAGAGAGCACTGAAATCCAACCCGTTTCAATGCCCTTCCTTTCCTACCAGGTTGAACTGTAAATCCATTTTCAGAAATTGTTTTCTCTCTTCCGTGACTTCCATTCCCCTCCTTGGATATTTTGTGTACTAGAGAAATCAACCTCAAATTCCAGATTACAAGTCGACTTTTCACAAGGGGTTTCCTTTTAGCTCCGTGCTTCCAGAAGTGCCCTTGGCATGTTCCTTCTGTAGGGCCTCAGAAAATAGTACCCATAGGGACCGTAACCACCACCACAACTGTAATAACAGCTAACATTTACATGATGTTTTTCATGTATTAGGAACTTGTTTTAGTCAATTCGGGCTGTTCTAGACCAGGTGCCTTAAACAGCTAACATTTTTCACAGTTATGGAGTCTGTGAAGTCAAGACCCAGGTGCTGGCGGATCTGGTGTCTGGTGAAGTCCCTTCCTGGCATGCAGATAGCTGACTTCTCCTTGTGCTCTCATGACAAAGAGCAGAGAGACCACAAACTCTCTTACTCATGACTTAATCATCACCCCAAAGCGCCACCTCCAAACACTATCGTTTTGGAGGTTAGGATTTCAACACAGGAACTTTGAGGGGACACAAACATTCATCCGTAACACAACTGTTGTAGGTATTTTCTCTGGATTAAACTATTTAATCCTGCCAACAACTCGGTCAGGTAACTATTAAACTATCATCCTCATTGTCCCATTTCATAGGGGAGACTTCTGAGGCACAGACTGGTGAGAAGATTTGTCTGAGGTCCCGTAGCTAGTAGGGGAGGGAGTCAGGATCCTGGCTCTGGGCAGTGATTCTCAATCTCAACTTTGGATTCACCTGGAGAGCTTTTAAAACTCTGATGCCTGGGTTTCACACGCACTTTGCCCCAACCCCAGTTCTAGATTCCAGTTTATTTTTTTTTTTTAAATATTTTTATTTATTTCTAGGAGAGAGAGAGAGAGACAGTGTGAGCAGGGGAGGGTCAGAGAGAGAGGCACAGACTCTGAAACAGGCTCCAGGCTCTGAGCTGGCAGTCAGCACAGAGGCTCGAACCCATGAACCACGAGATCATGACCTAAGCGAAAGTAGGACGCTTAACCGACTAAGCCACCCAGGCACCCCTTCTAGATTCCAGTTTAATGGGTCGGAAATTTTTTTGAATGTTCCTTGAGCAATTCTAACAAGCTGCCAGGGTTGGGAGGCTCTGGTCTGGGGCCTGGAGTCTTAACATCATACTGTGCAGTCCATGAGAAGTTCTTATCACTTTCTCCACAGGCCCCAGTTGTACAGTTAAAGGAACAGTCAATGGAAGAACAGTCTTGTGAACAGAATAACGACAACACGTGGGCATCCGGCTAGCCCCAGGGTTTTAGGCAAATGCATCGGGACTTAGTTTTTCCCTTTGCAAAGCAAAGGGTTTGAGTTGGATGACTTCCTGGTCCCTTCCAGTGCCATGAGTCTATGAAATCAATATATTAAACCCTTGATTATCCATGAGTGGATGATCCACAGAAACTGTTTAATCCGAGGACTAGCTTCCTTCAATCAACCTTCTTATCAAGTGGTGTGTGCCTGGGGAAAGCACATCAATTTTATTTTTGGCCCACGCAGAACATAATGGGGAAGGAGAGAATCATGTGTGTCTGCATATGTGTACGCGTGAAAACCATTCAAAAGATAAATTAAATGATTTGGATGGATTATCTGCTGTTTTGGATTATGCACATCACTGCCCCCTCCAATGGCGGTGCCTGTAGCCTGCTTGCTGACCGCTGAAGGATTCCTGTTGCCAAGGAAGCTATGGCCGCACGCCAAGTAACCACCTGATTAATTATCCTTTACTTTGCGTTGCCCCAGCTCTCCATACTCTCCCCTCCCCAGAGGGGTGTCCCGTTTCAGCAGCGTGGAAGAGAACAAGTGCCCTAAATGAACAGTCCCTACGTCCCAAGGCAGACAATATACTAGAGCGACTTTTCATACCCCCTCAGGTCCTTTGCTCACGCCCCACCTGTTGCCTTTACCGAAGACAGTAATTGAACCAAGGAGGGTTTGTCGCGGTCACACCGGCTTTCCACAAGGAGGCTTTGGCAGAAACGCTTCTGCTCCTTCAATTATCCGATGCGCGTGGAGGTGGCCCAAAACCGCATGTCCGAGGCTCCAAGATAAAAACAACCTAACATGGCTAAGAGGCTAAACTTTATTCCCAATGGCTTTACGCCGACTGGGCCCAGAGGAGTCATTATCTTCAGTATGTTAGTTTGGAGTGTCATGTAGAGTTCTGACAGCGCTTCCTAAAGCCAGTTTTAGTGGGGGGAGGGGACAGTGGGGGATGGGCATGGAGGAGGGCACGTGTTGGGATGAGCACTGGGTGTTATATGGAAACCAACGTAACAATAAATTGTATTAAAAAAATAAAATAAAACCAGGTAAAAAAATTTTAAATGTTTTTATTTTATTATTGAGACAGAAACAGAGCATGAGCAGGAGAGGGGCAGAGAGAGAGGGAGACACAGAATCCGAAGCAGGCTCCAGGCTCTGAGCTGTCAGCACACAGCCCGAGGCGGGGCTTGAACTCCCGAACTGTGAGATCATGACCTGAGCCACCCAGGAGCCCCTGAATAAAACCAGTATTAAATGACTGGCTTTCATAAAGCATGAAAGGGACACGGGGCTTATGACCGCAGGGAGCACACAGGGGTGGTGGGGGCTGTAGGCCCCGCCCCCCGCCCCGCCCCACCTGAACCAGCGACAGCAAGGGGAAAGAACCCACTCAGATTTCTCCACAAACATTCCTCCATGGCCTGGGCTAAGGTCAGGGCTGAGGGCTACTTTGTGGACTCCAAAAGCTTTCCCTGCCCACGACTCAGTCGTGCTGTCACAAAGAGTCCCCCCTCCGCGCTCATCCTGAGAGGCCCTACCTGGAGTTTTATAGCGTGTGCCATCAGGGGCCAGCTCTGCCCTGGTCTATTGGGGCTTTCGGTGCTGGGGCTCCGGGGCTGGCCTCTGGGGTGGTCAGCTTAGCGGTGGGAAGCAGCTCCAGGAAGATGGTGGATCTACTCACTGCCAGAAACTTTCTCAGCCCATAGCTCTCCATGGAATAGGCAGACCTCAGGCGTCTGTGGCATCCGAGGCCTGGCTTTGGCTCAGCGGTGGTAATTATTTCATGGGGACCCAGTCCAATGTGCCATACATTTCAAACAGATCTTTTAAGAGAAGGGTCCCATCCTGGAGACAGCTGGAGGGGGAGAAATTTCCTCTTAGGACTTGAGCTTTGAAGTGGATTCGGCCTATCTTGGCGCTGAGCTTTTCACGAATACAGTTGTAAATTGATTTGGGAGTTTATCCTAATGGGCTGGGAAACTCTGCTTTCCTGTGTGGGGTGGCTCGATGCAGCCACCACTTTAAAACCTAGGGTTTTAAAACCAATGGCTTCTATGTTAATCATATCTCAAGGTCTAAAAATGGTTAAAATAGTGAAAAATAGTAATAAAATAGCAATAGTTAATAATAAATAAATAAAACCATTGGAGTGTCCCAGAGGGCCACCCTCCATGTCCGGAGGTCAATAAATAGAAGATGTTTCTATTAATAGAAAAGGCAAGTTCTTAGATGCTTGGACACTGGTTTAGGCATAGATTTGTGCCAAAACCACATAAACAGCCTCCTCTGGTATCTAAGCCATATGGATACTCGATTTCACTATCTGTATATGCCTGCAGATATAATTTAATAGCTTGTCTTAATACCTTGCTTCCAAAGAATAGTTTAGCCTTAAAAAAAAAAAAAGCACATTGCTCTTTAAACAATAATATAGCTTTAAAAAGAACGTTAGCCTAGTCTAAAATGGTTTTGCTGGTCACTGCATTCCACAGATATACTGGGGTGTAAGGTACCAAGCTGAAGTTCTCTTTATCTGCTCACTAAATTACTTTACGACTTTACCTACCATTCTAAGAATACTTGTGGGAAAATATGGAGACCTGTTAAGTTTTCCTAGTAATCAAAGGAATGTAAACTGAAATTAGAAGATAGTGATTCTCCACCCATCAAGTAAACAGGCACATTAGCAAAGAAATTAATATTGCCACATATTGCTGGTATGACATCTAGGAACCTATCCTGACACAGAATTACTTAAAAGAATTTTTAAATGCTTATTTATTTTTGAGAGAGAGAGACAGAGCACAAGCAAGAGAGGGTCTGAAAGAGGGGGAAACACAAAATCCAAAGCAGGCTCTAGGCTCTGAGCTGTCAACACAGAGCCCTACACAGGGCTCGAACCCATGAACCATGAGATCATGACCTGAGCCGAAGTTGGACGCCTCACCGACTGAGCCACCCAGGCACCCCCAGAATTACTTTTAACTGGGAGGAAAAGCTTTATGTACAAAGTTACTCAGCACTACTCCAATTTATGATAATAAAAAATGTTGAAAAAAATCTAAACATCTAATTGCAAGGGAATGGTTGAATGGCCATCTTGCATTTTAAAATGGCTCTAATGGAAAACATTGAGAATGTTTAGGAGATATAGCTAAGTGAGGAAGCAGGCTATTACCCAGGGTATGGACAACCAACTACTCCTATAGGCTTTTTTGTTTTGTTTCATTTTAAACAAAATAATCTGTGTATACAATGTGTTCCTGGAGATAATCTCTACTCCCCTCCTTAGACAAAAGCCTGAAATTTAAGGCAATTCCCAGCTAGCCACAGCCTCCCTTCCACCGGCAGTGTTTTACTCTTGTCAGATCAGCCCGCTGGCCAATGCATCCTGCCTCCAGGTCTTTGCACGTTCTGCTCTTTTGCCCAGAAAATGCTTCTCTGTTCCCCATGCCAGTGCACCCCCAAGTCCTCCTCGACAAGTGTTTTCTGCACAACATAGCTAATCGAGGAAGGCCTTGCATTCTGCTATGACTTTTCGTGTGCTTTCATTTTCTTTTCATATTCATCTGGGGCAGAAGATGAAATCTCCCAGGAAGCATATGGTTATTTAGCACGTTTACTAAGCATACCCTCAAATGTATTTCATGAGCAAACCAAAGAGTTATGGGGACACAGAGCCTTTGTCGCAGGTCTGGTCCCAGGGAATCTTGCAATCAGTGCTTCATGATCGGCCAAAAGTGGAGGAAAGTTGTATATGAAAAATCTGAACTCCTCCTGCATGACAAGCTGATGTTTGTGGCTTAGGTGTGAGGTCGTGGGCCTTGGTAGTAGCAGCGCCAGGGGTCTGGGGAGAGGAAAAACCTGGAAACGACGCAGCTGCTTCAGGATGCTGACCTGGGGATGCGGCCGTGTTCTCCCCAAGTTCTGCCCTGGGCTTGGTGGTCTGTGTTTACCCCCAAGCAGGACCCTGGCTCACCCTGGACCCACAGTTGGTGGGAAGCAAAGTATGGCTTCTTTCAGGCAGTCAAGATAACATAACGAAAATAAAAACGCTGTTGGAGTCTTCCATGATTAGAAACCTACCGGTCAGGAGGTGGGGCACGATGCACGTTAGCGACTGCAGGATGCCCCTCAATATTATTTCTCATGATATGAAATCAATTTACATTAAATACATTTTAAAATAATCAGCCCGCCCATATTAGTTGATATTACTAACGAGAGCCGAAATCAAATCGTAATGTGGGTTCCCGAGCACAGTCAGCCGAGGTTTATTATTTCTGAAAATGCTTTGTGTAATCACGGTGCTTTATCATTGAAAATGTCAGGTTTTGTGACACAAATATATTAGATCCATAATTAAAATGATGTTGTCTGTTAATGCTACCTTGGCATTTTCCCTACGCAGACACTTAAGAAAAATCTTTCAAGGTTGAGTGAGCTCCTTTTATAGGAGAGATTCTTCCCTACATATGTTTTATGTATTGATATGATCAATTCAGAGAACAATAAACTATAAGAATGAGTGTTAATGAGGCTAAGAGAACAGACTGGAGATACTCATCGCCTTGCCCGAATGGGGAACACAGTACCCCCAGGCTACCCCTCTCTCCTGCGGGTTTAAAGTGGTATGGATTCTGAAGTCTCTCATTAGGCAATGTGGTCAGAGTCATCACAGGAAAAATATAAAGATATAATAAAAGTTCTTTAAAAGTTGGTGACAATAGTTTATTCTGTGCCTTGCTGTGTGGTTTAGGCAGGGATGAGGAGTCCACTCCCCACCTGGTACCCAGGTGCAGGAAGAGACTTCTACTCATTCGCCATAACTGGCCAGTCACAGGGGTCTGCTGACAAGAAAGACGGAGGCTGGAGTGGACCTACGGGGGCAGGACAATGGAAAAGGGCCGGAATATTCCTCCAGGCATCTCTTCCCTTTACCTGCTAGTGGTCAAAACGCTAGAAAGGGTTTCAGGGTATGGTTGTCTTGAAAAGCAACAGTGCATTGCCTTCCTGAAACTAGGCAGAGCTGCCTGGGTGCCTCTAGCCTAAAAGAAGCCAGACTTTTGGGTTTCGGGGAAACCAGGCATTGGCCCTTAGAGGCTCCTAACATCCTTACAGTCTTGCATAAGCTGTTTTGCCCTCTTCTGTTTAATGTTCATGAAAATGTGTTATTGGTAAAATGGAATTGACTAGGGCAGAGGCATCCAGCCTTTTACCACCAAGAAATCCATTACCTCGCATGATGGAAAAAAGACAGAATCATTTATTGCTTTTCCATGGTTTAGTTCATGGCTTTATTTATTTATTTATTTATTTATTTATTTATGAGAAGAGTGAGCAAGGGAGGGGCAGAAAGAGAGGGGGAGGCGGGGCTCCAACTCACGAACTGTGAGATCATGACCTGAGTCAGACATTTAACCAACTGAGCCACTCAGGCGCCCCATATGGGTCATGGCATTTCAATCGGACATGGGGACCCTTACAGCAGACCCCCGCATATGACTTCTTGTTAGATTTTCTGAAATATGTTAAAGAGTCTAGGGACACCTGGCTAGCTCAGCCCATAGAGCGTGTGACTCCTGCTATTGGGGTTGTGAACTTGAGCCCCATGTTGGATGTCAAGTTTATTTAAAATGGTCTAAAGACTCCTTCACTGTCATGAAGGCTCTCGACAAGCCAAGGCTGGCTGCGTTGAACAGAACGGAATCTGGGGAAGAAGAGAGGCTGGAGCAGCAGATGTCCACGCTCTGGGGGCTGAGGACTCTACACATTTCCGGTGATAGTGGCGGAGCAGAGAGGGAGGGGCTCTCACGGTGCTGAGCTGCTGGGCGGGTCTCTGTGTCCAGGAGTTTCCAGCAGGTGGGAGGGGAAACAAGCCAGGTGCTCCGGGGGACACAAAGGTTACCTACAACAACAGCACTAAGTTACATCTTGTTTCAAATCAAAATGATCAAGAGAAGCGCCCAAGAACAGAATATAATGACGTGTGCCCTTCAGACCACAGGTGACAGACATGTGTTTAAAGAAGGCAAGGACTCTTTCAACAGGGGAAAGCCACACTATTGAACGGGTGCTTTGTGCCAGACATCGCATCGTGGTCAGTACTTTACGGGGCTGGGTTTTCTTACAATATCTTAGTGTGGCTCACGCAGACTGTTCCCTTACCTTGTCCCCACGGACTCATAGCCAAATGCCGGTATGAAGGGGACTGTAGGGAATAACAGCAACAGTGACAGCTACAGAAACATCGGTGGGAACGGGCAACTGTTTCCTGAAGGCCTGACCAAGATCAGGGACCAGGAGTAGCCTTTTTACGTGAATCATCAGTCAGTTCAGTCCTGAGGACACCCCGATTGCAGAGGTACCGTTGTGATCATTCCCATCTTATAGCTGGAAAGACGGAGACTCAGTGACTTGCCCTAGGCCACAAAGCTGGAGAGAAGAGTATCTGAGACCCGAATCCCAAGCGTGTCTGACTTCAGAGCTCTTGCTTATAATAATTAGACTGGGTAAATAGGAAAGGAAAAAACAAAGCGCTGCTTTCACTAAAATTTCCACGGAACACAGAGAGCACAAAAGGCAGTCCCAGCGGCCGTGGAGGTGGGGGCTGAGCCCTACTTATACTTAACAGGTAGCGTCAGCCCCATGGGGACGGAGGCGGGCTCTGTTTCTTCCACGCCCGGACGTACGTGACAGCCTGCTGTGAGCTGGGGCAGGAGAGAAAGAACGACAGGCATGGGAACCACGTAGCAGCTTCCACACTCTCCAACCACCCCTTCCTCCTCTTGGAAGTGTCTGGGAGGAATCTGGGAATCTGAGGAGGGGGCCGGGGCTCCTGTGGAGAGAGTAACACCGTATCCTGAGAAATATGAGATGGTGACTGTGGATGGGACACTGTTTTTACTCCTTAACTGGGGGGCCTTAACTGGAATAGGACTTCCATTTACAGTACATGAATAGTCTGTGTGTGGATGGATGGGTCTCGAATCTTCTATATAAGTGTTTTTCTGAGTTGGAGTTTAAGCTTCTTTTAGGAAAAGACATTACCTGTTTCTTCGTGTAGGATTTTGCAACATGTGGCATGAATTTCAACGGCTGTTTTTTAGGATGATGGCAAATATTGCTAAGAGATAGGGCGCTTCTTCATGAAGTTCTTTGATTCCAGAGGACCCTCTTCTTCACAAATCCTGGGCAGGTTTTTCTTAGAAATGAGGAAGGTCTTCCTCGGCTGTTTTTACATCTCTGGGTTAGGTTTGTTCCCCAGTGTGTTGGTTCCTTTGTCTAATACTGCCACATCTTAGATTTCGTAGGTTTGAGCCTCATCTAGACCATTATCTGTCATTTGATGGCTTGGCCATCAAGTAGATTGCTTTACGATCTGATCTGATTGTTAATAGACTACCAGAGACCGCAAGACAAATGGTTCTTAATGGCGCCATTGTGTCATAGCTCTAGGACTTACCATGGCTCCCCATTGCCCGTTGAGTTCACTGAGACTTTAGCCTATGCTTTTATTCCCCTCCCTCATGCTGGCTCCTTGCTGTGTGTGCTGCATTTCATGCCTCAGCCCCCGTCTGCCCAGAGGCCTCGACCCGGTGGGGAGTTCACGAGGAGAAATGTGCTTCACTTCTCATAGCAACCAAATGAAGACACACTCAATCAATTTGTAATTAACATACCATTCGGTGGCCTGATGGGCATCACACATTCTGAAAACCAAAGACAGGATTTGGAATTACTGTTTCCAAGGGTGAAAAGGAAAAAAAAAAAAAAAAAGCTTTAAATGAGGACTATTTACATTTGCCAGCACTTCTACCTGTAATAATAATAACAAAAAAACAGAACAGAAGCAGCCTCGTGAAGAACAGCCTGTTCAAAACCACTGAGCTGTATTAAAATACACACCAGCACAGACGTTCTGTCACTTTAAAAATGTTTTGCATCCCTGATGCCAAGCAGGATGCTGGGGGCCTCTTGCAGCGGCACCAATTGCTGGGAAAACATAACAAAAAACAAAAAAACGCCCTCCTTGCTGACTCAGCCAAAGTAAACATTCCATGACTCCCATAATAAAGACAGCCTCTTAAGGGAGTAGATGAAATTCCAGGTAGCTGGCATGTCAGGTTGTACTGTGTGGGCAATTTTCGGAGACACTTCATAGCCGTGTGCAGAATCAAGTGTTGAATTCAGTTGGCTGGACGGAGGTTAAAGGAGGAAGACAGCCCTGGGAGTCAGTGTACGAGGCGCTATCAGGGAATGTGTTGGACGATTAAACCCAAGGGCTCGGGTGCCGTGGACTAGGTGCTTACTGACAATGCCCAGACACTTCTAGTTAAATGAATCGCTGGAAATGTGAGAGGACTGTGTCCAGGGGACATGCTAAAAAAAAAAAAACAAAAACAAAAAAAAAAAAAAAAAACCCAACTCAGGCTGGTTTGTAGAATTTTTTGTTTATTTTTTAAACATTTCTTTTTAATGTTTATTTATTTTTGAGAGAGAAAGAGACGTGCGAGCAGGGGAGGAGCAGAGAGAGAAAGAGACAGAAGATCCAAAGCGGGCTCTGTGCGGACAGCAGAGAGCCCGATGCGGGGCTTGAACTCGCAAACCATGAGATCATGACCTGAGCCAAAGTCTGACACTTAACCGACTGAACCACCCAGGTTCCCCATCCTTTGATTTTAAACTAACAGTTTTACCAATATGGTAGTGCACTAGTCACATGCTACTACTGCGTACTTGAATTGTGGTTAGGGCATCTGAGGAACTAAATTTTTATCTACTTCTAATTAATATAAATTTAAAAGTTGATAACCAGTTCTATTACTGGAAATAGTTTAGGCATGACTGAAACAACTTGGATATGTGAATCTAGTTTTTCAGCTGTAAACTTTTTGAAGTCTAAATACATAGGAACAGACACTGGCAACGAATCCTGACCTTATTATTATTTTTTACCTTTTTTGTGTGGGTTAGAATGTATGCAAAAATAGAGAGTCCCTACCCACTGTGTTATTTTTACATGAATCTCAGCTATCACATAATTTCCCCCACAAATATTTCAGTATGAATCGCTGAAAGATAAGAACTCTGTTTTTAACAAATGATTCTCACATGAATAATGAATAAAATCTAGGAATAAAGAAGGTTTCAGAATATAAATTCTGACTTTCTCCCAACCAAATTCTGACTTTCTCCTATTTAAACTAAATCTATTCCCTTTTCCTAATATCTCTACTTCAGACACTATTTGTATTTTAGCTTCAATTTTAACTGCACTATGTAGCAGGCAAAATTCTAAGTACTTTACATAAATTATGTCATTTAACCCTCACAACAGCTTTGAGTGGTCAATACCAATATTATCCCATTTTACAGATGAGGAAAATGAGGCACAGTGAGGTTAGTCATTTGGCCAACATCAAACTCTTAGAATGTATAAACGAGCAAATGCATCGTTGTTCCTTCCCAGTCAGGGCTAATCTTACCATTGAAATGACTGGGTAGTAAGATTACAATTTGCAGCTAATCAAGCTTTGCTGTACTTTGAATTACTGTACCTACTCTTTTTTTCTTAAAAAATTTTTTTTAATGTTTTATTCATTTTTGAGACAGAGAGAGACAGAGCATGAGTAGGGGAGGGGCAGAGAGCAAGGGAGACACAGAATCTGAAGCAGGCTCCAGGCTGTGAGCAGTCAGCACAGAGCCCGACGCAGGGCTTGGACTCAAGAACTGTGAGATCATGACCTGAGCCGAAGTTGGACGCTTAACTAACTGAGCCAACCAGGTGCCTCATTTTTATACCTACTTTTAAGACTGGACATTAAACCTTACTGAGTAGACCCAGATCACTGTGAAACATACTAGGTGACTGAAGACTTATTCTCTGGACAGCCACCTATCTTATTTTCCATAAGTGTATTTTCATAAGTGTATTTTCAACTGTTCTATATATTCTATGAAATCCTAAACACTCTGCTTCAATGGAAACTACTTGAGAGGCAGTGCCATGAGGTACCCACCATGCTGGAAGATGTCATCCAACCACTTACTGGCCTGCAGGACGGAGGGCAAGTAGCTCCTCTCCTTACTGGCCACATCAAAACCTTGCAACGTTGTATTACAATGATCTCCTTATTGGTCTGTTTCCTTAGAGGCTCCTTGAGGCCAGGAGCCAATGGGCCATATGTTGGTTTGGCAGTTGGTTCTTTTTCTGTGTCTGAGCACTAACCCTGGTGGATAGTAAATATTCAGTAAGTTTTTCCAGATACTATAATTCCCCGAGTGCCTTTCTTTCTTTTCTTTTTCCTTTTATTTATTTATTTTTTAAAGAGAGAGGGTGCTCAAGTGGGGGAGAGGGGCAGAGGGAAGGAGAGAGAAAAATCTTAAGAAAGCTCTGGGCTCAGCACAAGCCCGACGCAAGACTCGATTCCATGACCCTAAGATCATGAGCTGAGCCAAAATCAAGAGTCAGACGCTCCACCAACTAAACCATCCAGGCACCTGTAATTCTCTGAGTTCTTTCTAGTTTTCTTTCAAATCAGGCAAGTAACAATGTGTCCGGCAGTGATGAAAATTCATAATAAATAAAAGCAGCCCCACAAATCAGAGAAAATACAGATTTTTAAATCCAGTGTAAGGATGTTGCCTGATTTTCCAGTAGGTCTGCCCATATTGACATTATTCAATGTTCAGTTTTCCTGTGCCTTTATAGATAGAATCTTGGTAGTTTATTGTGGGAAAAATTAAGGGTGTATTATGTGAAGTTTAACATTTGATATTTTAATATTTGAGATTCTGAAGCTGAAGTGTCATTGCTAATAGTTATTTTAGGCTTGTAAGAGGTAGGCAAATGAGAACAAGAGCTGAAAAGGCACAGTTAAGGTCAATATTAATCGAATGTGTGTGTATTTCCAAGTTATCCTCAAATATCTTCCTCACATTTAATAATACAGTAAGCAGATCATCCAAATTCTCTGAGACTGCTCTGGATTTAAATATTTGCCATATTGTTCCCACATGTCTTTTCCAGATCAGATGCCAGGTTTTGGTTTAGAAAATATAATTACTGTACACAATGAGCTGTTAACAGTATTAGACTTGTGCCTTGGCTTTTTACTTGTCCTTCTTAGAAGCTTCTGCTTCTTTCTAAATATGAGTAGCTCATATGATGGGTGCTGGAATTATACTGAAAATGAATCTTGAAGAACACAACTGTGTAGTCAGTGTGGCTCAAGGTGTTTCCTGAGAAACGGAAATAATCCTCGGCAAGCACTGTGTGAAAAAAGTCAGAATTCTGGTCATCGGCTCCACCCTTTTCGCTTAATATAAAAAATAGGAAGCAATTTAACTCAACATATATGTCACTCATCAGCTCTTTTCTGCATTTTTGTCAAGAAAGATTCTATAAGTGGTATTTTTTAAATTTTTTTAATGTTTGTTTATTTTTGAGGGAGAGAGAGAGACAGAGCGAGAGTAGGGGAGGGACAGAGAGAGAGGGAGACACAGAATCCAAAGCAGGCTCCAAGCTCTGAGCTGTCAGCACAGAGCCCTAGGCGGGGCTCGAACTCAAGAACTGCAAGATCATGACCTGTGCTGAGGTCAGATGCTTAACCGACCAAGTCACCCAGGTGCCTGTATAAGTGGTATTTTTAATACTGAAAGGGGTGTGTGTGGGTGCAACTCATGGTTAAGGGATCTGAAATTCCAGTTCAGCTAACTGGCTTTTTTGCTACCATTAAGAAATTGCTTAATTGGGTGTGGCTCACTTTAACCTGCCCCAAATGGGATAATATATGAGGATTCCCCACAGGGAAAGATGTTGAATCATCACCACTGTAAATGCTTAGGAAATAGAGACACCTGTCTAAGCGGTGACTCAGCATTCAGCAAATATTTATTTGATAAATATTTACGCTTCTGCCTAAAAAATAGTCATGAATGTGATTCCAGGTTCTCGGGCCCTTCACTTCCTCACTCCATGCCCCTTGATTCACTCTGGAGTTCTTTTTTTTTTTTTTTTAATGTTTATTTATTTGAAGAGAGAGAGAGAGAGAGGGAGTTGGGGAGGGGCAGAGAAAGACAGGGGAGAGAGAGAATCCCAAGAAGGCTCCATGCTGTCAGTGCAGAGCCTGACGCAGGGCCTGATCTCATGACCTGTGAGAACATGATTTGAGCCAAGATCAAAAGTCAGACACTTAGCCAACTGAGCCAGCCAGGCACCCCATGGAGTTCTTTCTTCACTCAAGGGAAAAAATCCAGGCAACTAAAACTACACATACTGAGTGTACAAAAGAGTTTTGGATGGGGCGCCTAGATGGCTCAGCTGGTTAAGTATCTGACTTTGGCTCAGCTCATGATCTCACAGTTAGTGAGCTCAAGACCCACATTGGGCTCTGTGCTGACAGCTCAGAGCCTGGAGCCTGCTTCGGATTCTGGGTCTCCCTCTCTCTCTCTGCACCTTTCCTGCTTGCACTGTGTCTCTCTATCTCTCTCAAAAATAAATAAACATTTAGAAAAATTAAGGAAAAAAGTTTTGGAACTGCAGAAGTCACAGTGAAGGCCTCCTGAGCAAGCAGGAGGGGAAGCTTGTCTGCTGCCTGCTCGCAGGCCTGTAGGATGAATTAATGCCAAAAAGCCTGAGAAGAAAATGCAACTCTCTCCCTGGATCTCTGCACCCCTGCGGTGCTCTCCTGAGCGAGCCCCATGCAGCTTTCCCACAAGGCACAACCTCCCACAGGCCTCTGGCCCCGGACCTCCTGTCGGCTGGAGGAGGAGCAGGAAGGGATGTTGGCCAAAGGTAACTTTCTGCTAAATTAAATGCAACCCCTTGTCAGAAACATTTACAGCTGTGCTCTGTCTCACAGTGGCCTTATAGCCTGCTAGTTCTGGAGCCTTCGGAGCGGCAGCGTTTACACTTGCATTTAAATAATAAGCTTGTAATGCTAGAGCAAGTCATTGACACGGGGCCGGTCTAGTTTTCCAGTCTGTAGAGTTCGCCCTTCAGGTCTCTTTGAGAAACATTTGGAGAACTGATGGAAAAGTCAACTGAACCACAGGCCAGAAAGCGCGGCCTTTATCAGAGAGGGAAAAAGCCATTACAGTTTTCAGGAGAAGCGAAGAGGCAGGTTTCCATTTTACGTCAGAAACGACACCTGAAACTTTGTTTTTACTGATGTAAAATTACAGTTCCTGGTATAATAGGTAAGGACCATTCCTTGGCATTGAAACCTTCCCGTGCCAAAATCCCATTTGCATTCAACACTCAAGCGTGGGGGCGCCTGGGTGGCTCAGTTGGTTAAGCGTCCAACTTCGGCTCAGGTCATGATCTCACGGTTAGTGGGTTTGAGCCCCGCGTCGGGCTCTGTGCTGACAGCTCAGCGCCCGGAGCCTGTTTCAGAATCTGTGTCTCCCTCTCTCTCTGCCCCTCCCTAACTCATGATCTGTGTGTGCCTCTGTCTGTCTCTCTCAGAAATAATAAAACATTAAGAAAAAGAGAGAGAGATAACAACCTAGTCTAACGATAGTCGGCTCCAAAGTGGTTAAGTGAGTTATCACTGAGAGCTAAGTGTATTGAGATTATTATGTCGCAGGTACTGTGCTAAGGATGTTACACGGATTATCTGATAGAACCTTCATAATAAGTATGAAAAGTGTGGTATGGTATCCAATTCAGAGATATGACCTTGCCTGAGGTCAAGCAGCTATCAAAAGGAAAAGCCTGGTAGGATGCAAGTTCCCCCTCACCCCAACGACCAAGCTCCCATAGGCCATGCCACACATTCAAAGTTACCAGTTATTCTCTCCCTCAACACCCACCCCAGTCAGGTCATTTGAGTCAGTGAGAATGATTTCTTTGTTCACAGGTATTAGAACTTCATATTTTGGTTAGCAGTGTGCCAAGAAGAATAAACAAAGGAATTGGCAGGGGTGAAATGTATTTCTTATACTCCATTTCCACAATTCTTAAAACTCCTTGAGAAATTTTATAATTAAACATATAAAAAATTTTTAAATGTTTATTTATTTTGAGAGAGAGAGAGAGAGACAGAGTATGAGCTGGGGAGGGGCAGAGAGAGAAGGAGACACAGAATCCGAAGCAGGCTCCGGGCTCTGAGCCGTCAGCACAGGGCCTGACGCAGGGCTCGAACTCATGAACCACAAAATCATGACCTGGGGTAAAGTCTGATGCTTAACTGACTGAGCCACACAGGTACCTCTATAGCAGTGAAATATTTTCAGCTAAATAAGGGAACTAACTGTAATTCTGTACATCCTTTATTTTAGGAGTGGAATATATATATGTTCAATCTGATTGTATAGTGACTTTTCGCAGAGTGAATGCTATTTTCCCATTGAAAACTGGAAGTCTATTTTCCACAGGAAATTATCCTGGCCTAAAAGGATTGAGATCATAGGAATGATCATAGAGGACACCCTAGAATACCTGGTAGCAGTCTTTCCTGTTTCGAGTCAGGTATCACCTCTCCACCCCATTTTCCTAGTTATATCTTCCTTCTTCTTAGGCCATAGCGATTTCACCCAGGAGATTGGTTGGCTTCTCAAATTCGTGTTTTTCTTTGGATTGAACATTTATGGTACCTTCCAGAACTGGGGATGGCATGTGACAGTGACACCCATTAGCATGCCTTCTGCTCACCCCTTCTTTTGGGTAGATTGTCCTCCAGTCGTACAGACACAGGGATGGCCTCTTACAACCCTTGCGTGTATATATATATATTACTGGGCCTCCCACCTACCCTCCCACCTGGAGAACCTTGTAAGCATCTGTAGACTGGACATCTCCATTTGTATGTCCTCTGGACACCTCACACTCTTGTATCTGAGACCAAATAAGATCTCTTCCTCCCCAAACCTGCTCTTTCTCCAGAATTCCCTCTTGGTCAATGGCTCCTCCATCCAGTCCCCCGAATGGAAACCTGGGATCTTCCTTCACTCTCTTCTCTCCCTTATTCTTCACATCCAGTTGGCAACCAGGCTTTGCCTCCTCTTCTCGTAGAACCGGATCCCTCTCTCCATCCGCAGCCCATTCTCAGCTCAGCTCTCCTTATTCCTCAGCTGGAGCAGGGCCAGTTTTTCCTCAACACCCACATCAGGCATCTTCTCTGGGAGATTTCTCTTGCCCATCTGCACCCCCTCAGTCTGGGCTAGGTGCCCCAAGTGTTCACACAACGTCTCCCGCATCTCTGTCACGACGCTTGTCCTGGGAACCCTAACTGTATATTTAATTTTGTGTCTTGCCCACTGCACCATCAGCATCCTGACGGTGAGGACTGTATCTTATTTATGAGCAATAGCCAACTCCCAACGAGGGCTGGCACTTGCTTACTGCCCGCTATTGTCTGTTGAATAAATGGAGACGTTACGGTTGATCCAGTCTTTGGTGTTCCCAGGGGGAGCTTGTCAGGATCTACGTGCTATTACGTAGTTTATCCGCCTGGGGCTTGGATAGGCTGGCCAATAGTTACATTTCCTTTTCGTCTGTAACTCTCTTGTGATCATGAGCAAGAACGCAGCAACATCAATCATTTAGCACAATGTTAGATCCTAGGCCAGAAGTAAGTGCTTCTTAAAATAGACAGGACAAACAGGGCACAAATTTAGGGGTTCAGTTTTTAGGTTCCACGCAGTAACGCCTCTGTTTTCTACATTCCTGAAAACCCAGCATGTAATACATTACCTGGCTACAGTAGCTGGTCAAAACTTAGTAACAACCAAAACGGTGATATTTATCATTTACTGAATGCTCCTTATGTGGTTCCCATTCTGAGTGTTATGTATGTCTCATTTATTTTTTTAATGTTTATTTGTTTTGAGACAGAGAGAGAGAGGGTCAGTGAGAGAGGGAGAGAGAGAATCCCAAGCAGGCTCTGCAATGTCAGCGCAGAGCCCTCCTCAGGGCTTGATCTCAAGGAGATCATGACCTGAACTGAAATCTAGTTGGATGCTCAACCAAGTGAGTCACCCAGGTGCCCCTGTATATCTCATTTAATCTTCCCAACAATTTTATAAGGTTGGTATTATCCGCATTTTGCAGTTGAGGGCACGGAGTTAAGTGACATGCCTCAGGTTACCTGCAGGCCTGTGATGGCACCAGGCATGGACCTGGCTGTCTAACTTCACAGACCACATTCGTTAGTTCCTCACTGCTTCAACCACTGCACGCATGACTCTGAGTCAGACTTTATTCAGATGAGTCCTCAGCCAATGAATGACAGCTGCTGAAATATGATTTATAAGCATGTAGGAAAACCACAGAGTTCTGTTTCTGACATCCTTTCCAATAGTCACAACTTACCTAAACCCAGGCAAATAATTTAAAATAACACACATGCTAAGTTCATTAACCATTTTGTCTTTTCTCAACTGTAATTAAATGTAGACTTCATTATAAAGGCATTACTCCTCTGAAAATTAATATTCTCCACATTAGAGTTATCTTCCTGGATGATATCTGTTCATAGTATGTGGTTTGAGTAGGAATTGAGATGTTTTTTCAATGGGCAGAAAATAAATTTAGGGACACAGATTTTTAAATCTTCTATTGTGATCCAAGAATGAAAATCATCTGCTTGTTGCTACCCACACTTTTTGAACAGTCTTCTGCCCTCACTGACTTGGCTTTTACTTGTAGACTAGGAAAGATAATGTGACTTGTGATGGCACGAAATGGTCTGGCCTGAAAAGCTATGTTAGCCAAAAACTGCTTCTGAGAGGCAGGTCCTGGAATTACTGCCAAGAGTGTCCCCAGACATGACCAGCTGCAATGAAATGTGGCCAGGAGGTCTCCACCCCACTGGACAAGTTTGTGGGTTTCTCAAAACTAGTTGTGCATGAATGGTGACAGGCAAAGGGGAGAAATGTGACTTTACATTTTACATTTTCTCTCTGATGTCCACTCCTCTGTGTTACCAGCCATAAACATGTGATCCACTGAACCTGCAGCAGAAAACACCATAGAAACAAGAGGGAATTAGATTCTATTGATTGAATGCTTTCCTCACTGATTTAAAATATATATGTCTGCATCAAGTTCTAGGTTATAGCATGCATGTTCACACTGATGTAAGACCCTTGCTTCCTTTTTCCTGTTTGCTAACATCATTTAAAAAGATACGTTTGGCGGTTATATTATGTGTCAAATTCTCAAGGACTTAAGAAAATGTAGAACCATTTTTTATTTTACAATTAGGAGAATCAGTGATCTATGACAAAGTTGCTGAGAAACAATTCCCCCAAGAGCTAGGCATGAATGAATGCCTTAATTATTGCTTCAATATTAAGAATTTAAAAACAAAGTGTTTTGAAAATTGCTAAGCCACCCCGTAAGCTTCCCAGACTGATTCATTCCCCAAATTGTCTGACTTCTTAAGAAGCATGCCTGGACTCTACTCTCCATAGAGAAGAAAATATTCTAGAACAGAGGAAAAATAGTAGCTTAAGTTGTGTCCAAAAGATTATTGACTAAATAACAGCATTAAAAATAACACTAGGCTGATAGCTCTTTAACACCCTCTGGAACTGAAAATTTTAAAATGTTAAGGCAGAGCCAAAAGGCTGTGGGAAAATTTTTAGCAAATTATGCATCTATACAAATCCATTTGCAATATCTGTGTGACAAGATTTCCAAAATAAGATTTGTTCTCTATGCAAAGGTAGGTTGTATTCAGTGTATACAATTGTTGAAACTCATAAAACTATAATGTGAGGTCTCTGATTTCACTATAGATAAATTATCTCTCGATTTAAACAAATCTTCAAACTTTCAAGGTAATCAAAAACAAGTCCGAGAAACTGTCACTGCCTAAGGAGACATGAGAACTAAATGTAATGTGGTATCTTGAATGGGATCTGAGAACAGAAAGAGGAAAATTGTTAAAATGAAGCAAATCCAAATGAAGCATGGCATTTAGTTAATCATAGATATCAGTATTGGTTCGTTAGTTCTGACAAATGTACCACATTAACGTGAGACAGTAATAGAAGAAACTGGGGGCTGAGTGTAGGAAAACTCTGCCACTTTTCTGCAAACCTAAAACTATTCTAAAATTTAAAAAGCTTATTTTAAAAAATAGAAACAAGCAGGATAAGGGGGTCAGGGAATGGATAATATGGCAGTTACCCAAGACACTATTGGAAGGTCCAGAAAATGAAAAAGAAAATATCAGTATACATTATCGATTTCAAGCAGTTAGTGTAAATAAGCAAAAAAAAAAAAAAAAAAAAAAAGCAAGTGTTTTATTTAATGGAAATTAGCATCTTATAGATTACCCTTCTATCAGACTGACTTTCCCGTGATAAAACTGAAGATTACCATCATGACACACATTGGTTTTTAAACTGGGCTAACGTTAGAAAGAGTTGTACCCATAGAAATGGTACAACTTTTAATTTTGAGGTTGCATATTCCTCATTGTAAATGATCTAGTGCCACTGTTAAACTCCACCATCCATAGTTAACACACGTCCTTTACATGGATAAACAGGATCATTTCGTGCCTGCCAAAACGTTTCCTTAGGTGTGTGTGTAGAGAGAGAGATACGTGTGAAGAAAACTCGCCTACAACGCCAGCTACATCTCTTTGTTAAAATCGCCTTTATGCTATCATCCACAACCATCCCATTTAAATCCTGTCGGTCCCCTTTTTAATAAACAGGGGAGTCTTCCCCATCATGTACTGGTGTCAGTGCTGACCAGCCCTCGGAGCGGCTCGGACGGGCCGAGCGCATCCGTGAAGCGCTGTCTGGTGGCGCCACGTCTGGGCCTGGGTGCCAGGGCCGGGGACCCCCAGCACCGAGCAGGATCGCTCTTGGGAGGCGCGCGGCTCCATCGGGAACGCGCCTCGCGGCTCCAAATCCCTCTTCCTTCGGTTAANGCCGGGGGCGCGACCCCAGGCCCCGACAGCTCCTCCCGCGGGTCCAGGGCTTCGCCGACGCCCTCGCACCCTGTAGGGACCCTCGGAGGGACAAAATTAGAGGTCCGACGTGCGCCTTTTTGCAGAACCTCCCCGAAGCGAGGGCCGCATTTAATCCCTCGCCCCTGCCCGTCAGGGAGGCGGCATAGAAGACCTCGACCCCGGGTCCTAATTATTGGAACACTTCCTAACACGCCGTCTGTCCCAGGAACTGGAAACATATTGCAAGAAGGCGATGTTTGGGTAATTAATAAAGGGACAGTCACGGGGCTTCCGAAACGCTCGCCGCCCCGGACGGGGGCAGGCGGCCCCGCGAGGCGCTGGGCGCCACCCGGCCGCCTTCAGGACGCGCGGCCCGAGGTTCCCGCAGGACGCGGCCGCATCCCGGCCAGACTTTTCCCCGCGCTCGTAATTAGCAGAAACGCAGAGGGCGGACGAGTCCCATTCCACCCACCGGTGACCCCTCCTCCCGGGTCACTGGTGAAGTTTCAGGCTCAGAGACACTGGGGCTCCGCTCCTCCCGGGCCTGAAAAGTCCGCAGCCAGGGAGCGAAGTCCGGTTGCTCCCAGCTGTAAATATTAATAAGCTGAGAGGC